>NW_028133222.1:0-492920 GCF_964374135.1 Grampus griseus | reverse complement strand
ATGAAATGGACTCAACACCCCATATTAAATGCCTAAGAATGTACCTGACTAGTAAGTATCTTAAAACCTATGGATTGCTATGTCTCCGAAAGAGAATCAAGCGTGTGTACAGGGGCATAAACTCAGCAGTGATAGGATTGGAGAGGTTTGGTGAGCAAATGAAGACCCTTTGAAGTCATATTGCATGGTACCCATTCCACGGGTCTCAACTCTCCAGGTTTAAGGGATTCTTCCTTCAGCTAAAACATGCATGTGGAACCCAGAGTATGATCAACCGTGTGATCGGGAGACGTGTTCAAATATGTCTCCGTTCTCGTCCCCTGGTACTCGGGTGCAACATTCCAGACGCTTTACTAACACTCTCCCAACTTGGAGAGTCAGTGCCTTTAACCTCCTGTTTGGCCCAGTTTGCAATTTCTGCGGAAGATGAACAGGAATAGGGAGAACCAATGAGAGACTAGCTGGAGGTGTCTGGACGGGCAAATTTAACTCTCATTTCCCACCAGGAAGAGGAATTAACCAAAGGCTCAGCGTGCCATGCTGATACCAGATTAGGGCCTGAAGCAATCCTGCGGTGTTGCGGCCAGCTCACAGGAAAGCGAGTTGAAGAAAGGAGCTCAGGGGCACTGTAATTCACAAACCTGCAGAGTTATAAATGACAGCTATCGTCCAAAAATATACTGAAGTAAGGCTGCCAAGAGGACTTGAAAGCAGAGCAGAATTGCAGGAAACCGATTTCATGAGGTAGACTGGAATTGCATTTAAAGCATAGGAAAAGAGGCAGAACGTCCACAATGATGCACTTGGCCAAAAAGGGCGTATGCGTTTTTTCCTGAATATATTCAGGAAAAAACGCATCCGCCCTTTTTGGCCAAGCAAGCAAGCTTGCAAAGGAAATCTGCACTACAATGAAGTCTCACTTCCCCCCTGTCAAAACGGCCATCTGAAAAAAGTGTAAAATCCAGAAAGGCAGGACAGGCCATGGAGAACTGGGAGCCTCGTTATGCTGATGGGCGGGATGTAAATTGCCAACAGCCACTCTGGAGAAGTGTATGGTGTTTCCTGAAACATCTACAAAACAAAGCAACAGAGCCTAGGGCACTTCCGCTTATGGTTCTATAGCTTAGGGAAATTAAAATCAAAAAGACAGAGGCACCCCAAAGTTTGGGACGCCTCTGTTTACAAGAACCTCGTTTACGGTACAAGTTCAATATCGCAGAAAGCGAAAAATGGATAAAGAAGTTGTGGTACTTACGTACAATGCAATATCACTCAGCAATGAAATCTATGTCATCAGGCCCGTACCAGCATAATGAGTGGATTCAGGTACGATGATTCTAAGTGAAATAAGTCACACAGAAAAAGAAACATCATAAGATATCACTACTACACGGAATGTAAACTTGGCTACACAGGAACTGAATTACAAAACAGAGCAGGGTCTCAAATGTAGAAAACCAACTTATGCTTGCTTAAGGGGAAAGGTGAGTTGGGGTGCTGCATAAAACCAGAGATTGAAATTAGCACAGATAACGTTCCATAAGCCAAATATGTAATAGACAAGAGCTACTCCTTGCTCAACGAAGTGGACTCAACACCCCATTTTAAACGCCTAAAAATATACCCGACTAGTAAGAATCTTAAAACCTATGGATTTATATGTCTCTGAAAGAGAATCAAGCGTGTGTACAGCGGCATAAACGAAGCAGTGATAGGATTTGTGAAGATCGGTGAGCAAATGCAGACCCTTTGAAGTCATATTGCATGATACCCATTATATGGGTCTCAACTCTCCAGGTTTAAGGGATTCTTCCTTCAGCTAAAACATGCATGTGGAACCCAGAGTATGATCCACGTGTGATCAGGAAACGTGTTCAAATGTGACTCAGTTTTCGTCCCCCGGTACTCGGGTGCAACATTCCAGACGCTTTACTAACACCCTCCCCACTTGGAGAGTCAGTGCCTTTAACCTCCTGTTTGTCCCAGTTTGCAATTTCTGCGGAAAATGAACAGGAATAGGGAGAACCAATGAGAGACTAGCTGGAGGTGTCTGGACAGGCAAATTTAACTCTCATTTCCCACCAGGAAGAGGAATTAACCAAAGGCTCAGCGTGCCATACCGGAACCACACTAGGGCCTGAAGCAATCCTGCGGTGTTGTGGCCAGCTCACAAGAAAGCGAGTTGAAGAAAGGAGCTCAGGGGCACTGTCATTCACAAACCTGCAGAGTTATAAATGACAGCTATCGTCCAAAAATATATTGAAGTAAGGCTGCCAAGAGGACTTGAAAGCGGGACAGAATTGCAGGAAACCGATTTCAGGAGGTACACTGGAATTGCATGTAAAGCATAGGAAAAGAGGCAGAACGTCCACAATGATGCACTTGGCCAAAAAGGGCGTATGCGTTTTTTCCTGAATATATTCAGGAACAAACGCATACGCCCTTTTTGGCCAACCAAGCAATCTTGCAAAGGAAATCTGCACTACAATGAAGTCTCACTGCCCCCCGGTCAAAAGGGCCATCTGAAAAAAGTGTAAAATCCAGAAAGGCAGGACAGGCCATGGAGAACTGGGAGCCTTGTTATGCTGATGGGCGGGATGTAAATTGCCAACAGCCACTCTGGAGAAGTGTATGGTGTTTCCTGAAACATCTAAAAAACAAAGCAACAGAGCCTAGGGCACTTACACTTATGGTCCTATAGCTTAGGGAAAATAAAATCAAAAAGACACAGCCACCCCAAAGTTTGGGACGGCTCTGTTTACAAGAACCTCGTTTACGGTACAAGTTCAATATCGCAGAAAGCGAAAAATGGAAAAAGAAGTTGTGGTACTTACGTACAATGCAATATCACTCAGCACTGAAATCTATGTCATCAGGCCCGTAGCAGCATAATGAGTGGATTCAGGTACGATGATTCTAAGTGAAATAAGTCACAGAGAAAAAGAAACATCATAAGATATCACTACTACACGGAATGTAGACTTGGCTACACAGGAACTGAATTACAAAACAGAACAGGGTCTGAAATGCAGAAAACCAACTTATGATTGCTTAAGGGGAAAGGTGAGTTGGGGTGCTGCATAAAACCAGAGATTGAAATGAGCACAGATAAAGTTCCTTAGCCAAACATGGAATAGACAAGAGCTACTCCTTGCTCAACGAAATGGACTCAACACCCCATATTAAACGCCTAAGAATGTACCTGACTAGTAAGTATCTTAAAACCTATGGATTGCTATGTCTCCGAAAGGGAATCAAGCGTGTGTACAGGGGCATAAACGCAGCAGTGATAGGATTGGAGAGTTTCGGTGAGCAAATGAAGACCTTTTGAAGTCATATTGCATGGTACCCATTCCACCGGTCTCAAATCTCCAGGTTTAAGGGATTCTTCCTTCAGCTAAAACATGCATGTGGGACCCAGAGTATGATCAACCGTGTGATCGGGAGACGTGTTCTAATATGTCTCCCTTCTCGTCCCCTGCTTCTCGGGTGCAACATGTCAGACGCTTTACTAACACTCTCCCGACTTGGAGAGTCAGTGCCTTTAACCTCCTGTTTGGCCCAGTTTGCAATTTCTGCGGAAGATGAACAGGAATAGGGAGAACCAATGAGAGACTAGCTGGAGGTGTCTGAACGGGCAAATTTAACTCTCATTTCCCACCAGGAAGAGGAATTAACCAAAGGCTCAGCGTGCCGTGCCGGAACCAGATTAGGGCCTGAAGCAATCCTGCGGTGTTGCGGCCAACTCATAAGAAAGCGAGTTGAAGAAAGGAGCTCAGGGGCAGTGTAATTCACAAACCTGCAGAGTTATAAATGACAGCTATCGTCCAAAAATATACTGAAGTAAGGCTGCCAAGAGGACTTGAAAGCGGGGCAGAATTGCAGGAAACCGATTTCAGGAGGTAGACTGGAATTGCATTTAAAGCATAGGAAAAGAGGTAGAACGTCCACAATGATGCACTTGGCCAAAAAGGGCGTATGCGTTTTTTCCTGAATATATTCAGGAAAAAAGGCATACGTCCTTTTTGGCCAACCAAGCAAGCTTGCAAAGGAAATCTGCACTACAATGAAGTCTCACTTCCCCCCGGTCAAAAAGGCCATCTGAAAAAAGTGTAAAATCCAGAAAGGCAGGACAGGCCATGGAGAACTGGGAGCCTTGTTATGCTGATGGGCGGGATGTAAATTGCCAACAGCCACTCCGGAGAAGTGTATGGTGTTTCCTGAAACATCTAAAAAACAAAGCAACAGAGCCTAGGGCACTTCCACTTATGGTCCTATAGCCTAGGGAAATTAAATCAAAAAGACAGAGGCACCCCAAAGTTTGGGACGGCTCTGTTTACAAGAACCTCGTTTACGGTACAAGTTCAATATCGCAGAAAGTGAAAAATGGATGAAGAAGTTGTGGTACTTACGTACAATGCAATATCACTCAGCAATGACATCTATGTCATCAGGCCCGCAGCAGAATAATGAGTGGATTCAGGTATGATGATTGTAACTGAAATAAGTCACACAGAAAAAGAAACATCATAAGATATCACTAATACACGGAATGTAAACTTGGCTACACAGGAACTGGATTACAAAACAGAACAGGGTCTCAAATTTAGAAAACCAACTTATGCTTGCTTAAGGGGAAAGGTGAGTTGGGGTGCTGCATAAAACGAGAGATTGAAATGAGCACAGATAAGTTTCCTTAAGCCAAATACGTAATAGACAAGAGCTACTCCTTGCTCAATGAAATGGACTCAACACCCCATATTAAATGCCTAAGAATGTACCTGACTAGTAAGTATCTTAAAACCTATGGATTGCTATGTCTCCGAAAGAGAATCAAGCGTGTGTACAGGGGCATAAACTCAGCAGTGATAGGATTGGAGAGGTTTGGTGAGCAAATGAAGACCCTTTGAAGTCATATTGCATGGTACCCATTCCACGGGTCTCAACTCTCCAGGTTTAAGGGATTCTTCCTTCAGCTAAAACATGCATGTGGAACCCAGAGTATGATCAACCGTGTGATCGGGAGACGTGTTCAAATATGTCTCCGTTCTCGTCCCCTGGTACTCGGGTGCAACATGCCAGACGCTTTACTAACACTCTCCCAACTTGGAGAGTCAGTGCCTTTAACCTCCTGTTTGGCCCAGTTTGCAATTTCTGCGGAAAATGAACAGGAATAGGGAGAACCAATGAGAGACTAGCTGGAGGTGTCTGGACGGGCAAATTTAACTCTCATTTCCCACCAGGAAGAGGAATTAACCAAAGGCTCACCGTGCCGTGCTGATACCAGATTAGGGCCTGAAGCAATCCTGCGGTGTTGCGGCCAGCTCACAGGAAAGCGAGTTGAAGAAAGGAGCTCAGGGGCACTGTAATTCACAAACCTGCAGAGTTATAAATGATAGCTATCGTCCAAAAATATACTGAAGTAAGGCTGCCAAGACGACTTGAAAGCGGGGCAGAATTGCAGGAAACCGATTTCAGGAGGTAGACTGCAATTGCATTTAAAGCATAGGAAAAGAGGCAGAACGTCCACAATGATGCACTTGGCCAAAAAGGGCGTATGCGTTTTTTCTTGAATATATTCAGGAAAAAACGCATACGCACTTTTTGGCCAACCAAGCAAGCTTGCAAAGGAAATCTGCACTACAATGAAGTCTCACTGCCCCCCGGTCAAAAGGGCCATCTGAAAAAAGTGTAAAATCCAGAAAGGCAGGACAGGCCATGGAGAACTGGGAGCCTTGTTATGCCGATGGGCGGGATGTAAATTGCCAACAGCCACTCGGGAGAAGTGTATGGTGTTTCCTGAAACATCTAAAAAACAAAGCAACAGAGCCTAGGGCACTTCCACTTATGGTCCTATAGCTTAGGGAAATGAAAATCAAAAAGACACAGCCACCCCAAAGTTTGGGACGGCTCTGTTTACAAGAACCTCGTTTACGGTACAAGTTCAATATCGCAGAAAGTGAAAAATGGATAAAGAAGTTGTGGTACTTACGTACAATGCTATATCACTCAGCAATGACATCTATGTCATCAGGCCCGTAGCAGCATAATGAGTGCATTCAGGTATGATGATTCTAACTGAAATAAGTCACACAGAAAAAGAAACATCATAAGATGTCACTAATACACGGAATGTAAACTTGGCTACACAGGAACTGGATTACAAAACAGAACAGGGTCTCAAATTTAGAAAACCAACTTATGCTTGCTTAAGGGGAAAGGAGAGTTGGGGTGCTGCATAAAACCAGAGATTGAAATGAGCACAGATAAAGTTCCTTAAGCCAAATATGGAATAGACAAGAGCTACTCCTTGCTCAACGAAATGGACTCAACACCCCATATTACACGCCTAAGAATGTACCTGACTAGTAAGTATCTTAAAACCTATGGATTGCTATGTCTCCGAAAGAGAATCAAGTGTGTGTACAGGGGCATAAACGCAGCAGTGATAGGATTGGAGATGTTCGGTGAGCAAATGAAACACCTTTGAAGTCATATTGCATGGTACCCATTCCACGGGTCTCAACTCTCCAGGTTTAAGGGATTCGTCCTTCAGCTAAAACATGCATGTGGAACCCAGAGTATGATCAACCGTGTGATCGGGAGACGTGTTCAAATATGTCTCCGTTCTCGTCCCCTGGTACTCGGGTGCAACAATCCAGACGCTTTACTAACACTCTCCCGACTTGGAGAGTCAGTGCCTTTAACCTCCTGTTTGGCCCAGTTTGCAATTTCTGTGGAAGATGAACAGGAATAGGGAGAACCAATGAGAGACTAGCTGGAGGTGTCTGGACGGGCAAATTTAACTCTCATTTCCCACCAGGAAGAGGAATTAACCAAAGGCTCAGCATGCCGTGCCGATACCAGATTAGGGTCTGAAGCAATCCTGCGGTGTTGCGGCCAGCTCACAGGAAAGCGAGTTGAGGAAAGGAGCTCAGGGGCACTGTAATTCACAAACCTGCAGAGTTATAAATGACAGCTATCGTCCAAAAATATACTGAAGTAAGGCTGCCAAGACGACTTGAAAGCGGGGCAGAATTGCAGGAAACCGATTTCAGGAGGTAGACTGCAATTACATTTAAAGCATAGGAAAAGAGGCAGAACGTCCACAATGATGCACTTGGCCAAAAAGGACGTATGCGTTTTTTCCTGAATATATTGAGGAAAAAACGCATATGCCCTTTTTGGCCAAGCAAGCAAGCTTGCAAAGGAAATCTGCACTACAATGAAGTCTCACTTCCCCCCGGTCAAAAGGGCCATCTGAAAAAAGTGTAAAATCCAGAAAGGCAGGACAGGCCATGGAGAACTGGGAGTCTTGTTATGCTGATGGGCAGGATGTAAATTGCCAACAGCCACTCTGGAGAAGTGTATGGTGTTTCCTGAAACATCTAAAAAACAAAGCAACAGAGCCTAGGGCACTTCCACTTATGGTCCTATAGCCTAGGGAAATTAAAATGAAAAAGACAGAGGCACCCCAATGTTTGGGACGGCTCTGTTTACAAGAACCTCGTTTACAGTACAAGTTCAATATCGCAGAAAGTGAAAAATGGATGAAGAAGTTGTGGTACTTACATACAATGCAATATCACTCAGCAATGACATCTATGTCATCAGGCCCGTAGCAGCATAATGAGTGGATTCAGGTATGATCATTCTAACTGAAAGAAGTCACACAGAAAAAGAAACATCATAAGATATCACTAATACACGGACTGTAAACTTGGCTAGACAGGAACCGGATTACAAAACAGAACAGGGTCTCAAATTTAGAAAACCAACTTATGCTTGCTTAAGGGGAAAGGTGAGTTGGGGTGCTGCATAAAACCAGAGATTGAAATGAGCACAGATAAGTTTCATTAAGCCAAATACATAATAGACAAGAGCTACTCCTTGCTCAACGAAATGGACTCAACACCCCATATTAAATGCCTAAGAATGTACCTGATTAGTAAGTATCTTAAAACCTATGGATTGCTATGTCTCTGAAAGAGAATCAAGCGTGTGTACAGGGGCATAAACGCAGCAGTGATAGGATTGGAGAGGTTCCGTGAGCAAATGAAGACCCTTTGAAGTCATATTGCATGGTACCCATTCCACGGGTCTGAACTCTCCAGGTTTAAGGGATTCTTCCTTCAGCTAAAACATGCATGTGGAACCCAGAGTATGATCAACCGTGTGATCGGGAGACGTGATTAAATATGTCTCCGTTCTCGTCCCCTGGTACTCGGGTGCAACATTCCAGACGCTTTACTAACACTCTCCCGACTTGGAGAGTCAGTGCCTTTAACCTCCTGTTTGGCCCAGTTTGCAATTTCTGCGGAAGATGAACAGGAATAGGGAGAACTAATGAGAGACTAGCTGGAGGTGTCTGGACGGGCAAATTTAACTCTCATTTCCCACCAGGAAGAGGAATTAACCAAAGGCTCAGCGTGCCGTGCCGGAACCAGATTAGGGCCTGAAGCAATCCTGCGGTGTTGCGGCCAGCTCACAAGAAAACGAGTTGAAGAAAGGAGCTCAGGGGCACTGTAATTCACAAACCTGCAGAGTTATAAATGACAGCTATCGTCCAAAAATATACTGAAGTAAGGCTGCCAAGAGGACTTGAAAGCGGGGCAGAATTGCAGGAAACCGATTTCAGGAGGTAGACTGGAATTGCATGTAAAGCACAGGAAAAGAGGCAGAACGTCCACAATGATGCACTTGGCCAAAAAGGGCATATGCGTTTTTTCCTGAATATATTCAGGAAAAAACGCATAAGCCCTTTTTGGCCAAGCAAGCAAGCTTGCAAAGGAAATCTGCACTACAATGAAGTCTCACTTCCCCCCGGTAAAACGGCCATCTGAAAAAAGTGTAAAATCCAGAAAGGCAGGACAGGCCATGGAGAACTGGGAGCCTTGTTATGCTGATGGGCGGGATATAAATTGCCAACAGCCACTCGGGAGAAGTGTATGGTGTTTCCTGAAACATCTAAAAAACAAAGCAACAGAGCCTAGGGCACTTCCACTTATGGTCCTATAGCCTAGGGAAATTAAAATCAAAAAGACAGAGGCACCCCAAAGTTTGGGACGGCTCTGTTTACAAGAACCTCGTTTACGGTACAAGTTCAATATCGCAGAAAGTGAAAAATGGATGAAGAAGTTGTGGTACTTACGTACAATGCAATATCACTCGGCAATGACATCTATGTCATCAGGCCCGTAGCAGCATAATGAGTGCATTCAGGTATGATGATTCTAACTGAAATAAGTCACACAGAAAAAGAAACATCATAAGATATCACTATTACACGGAATGTAATCTTGGCTAAACAGAAACTGGATTACAAAACACAACAGGGTCTCAAATTTAGAAAACCAACTTATGCTTGCTTAAGGGGAAAGGTGAGTTGGGGTGCTGCATAAAACCAGAGATTGAAATGAGCACAGATAAAGTTCCTTAGCCAAACATGGAATAGACAAGAGCTACTCCTTGCTCAACGAAATGGACTCAACACCCCATATTAAACGCCTACGAATGTACCTGACTAGTAAGTATCTTAAAACCTATGGATTGCTATGTCTCCGAAAGGGAATCAAGCGTGTGTACAGGGGCATAAACGCAGCAGTGATAGGATTGAAGAGGTTCGGTGAGCAAATGAAGACCTTTTGAAGTCATATTGCATGGTACCCATTCCACGGGTCTCAACTCTCCAGGTTTAAGGAATTCTTCCTTCAGCTAAAACATGCATGTGGAACCCAGAGTATGATCCACCGTGTGATCGGGAAACGTGTTCAAAGGTGTCTCAGTTTTCGTCCCCTGGTACTCGGGTTCAACATTCCAGACGCTTTACTAACACTCTCCCCACTTGGAGAGTCAGTGCCTTTAACCTCCTGTTTGGCCCAGTTTGCAATTTCTGCGGAAAATGAACAGGAATAGGGAGAACCAATGAGAGACTAGCTGGAGGTGTCTGGAAGGGCAAATTTAACTCTCATTTCCCACCAGGAAGCGGAATTAACCAAAGGCTCAGAGTGCAGTGCCGGAACCACACTAGGGCCTGAAGCAATCCTGCGGTGTTGCGGCCAGCTCACAAGAAAGCGAGTTGAAGAAAGGAGCTCAGGGGCACTGTCATTCACAAACCTGCAGAGTTATAAATGACAGCTATCGTCCAAAAATATATTGAAGTAAGGCCGCCAAGAGGACTCGAAAGCGGTGCAGAATTGCAGGAAACCGATTTCAGGAGGTAGATAGGAATTGCATTTAAAGCATAGGAAAAGAGACAGAACTTGGAAAATAATGCACTTGGCAAAAAAGGGCATATGTGTTTTATCCAGAGCTCTCATAACCGAGGGGAGGAGATTCCCAGCAGGCTCCAACTGCCACCTGAGGGCTCATGTTGTCAAGGCAACGTGAGCAAGCCAGGCAGGAGTTACCTCACAGCAGAGATCCCACCTCACAGAAGGGTGAGAAACCCAGCCAACATCAGACTCTCACCAGAGGGCCCACATTACCAAGGGGATGGGAACCAGGCAGGAGTGTCTTCACACCAGTGGGGCCACATCATCAAAAGGTGAGGTACTCAGCACATGTGTCCTCAAACCAGAGGACCCACATCACTAAGGGCCTCGGAGTGAGGCAGGCAGGAGTAGCCTCACAACACTGGGCCCATAGAATAAAAAAGTGAGGAATCCAGCAGTTGGAACCTCCCAGCAGGGGGCCCAGAGCACCGAGGCTATGGGATCCAGGCCACAGTGAACTCACAGAAGAGGGCTCATGTCATGAAACTGAGCAACCCAGCCATTGGGACCTCAGAGCAGGAGGCCCACATCCCCATGGGGATATAAATCTGGTAGGAGTGTCCTCGCACCACTGAAAACGTATCAGAAAATTTTGGGAGACCAGCAGTTAGAGCCTGACGCCAGAGGACCCTCATCACCAAGGGAAGGAGGCTCCCAGCAGGCTCCAACGGCCACCAGAGGGCTGACGTCGCCAAGGCGATGTGTGCCAACCAGGCACGAATGACCTCACAGCAGAGGGCCCACCTCAGAGAAGTGTGACGAACCCAGTCAGGATCAGACTCGCACCAGAGGGCCCACATCACCAAATGGATTGGAACCAGGCAGGAGTGTCCTCACATGAGTAGGGCCACATCATCTAAAGGTGAGGAACCCAGAACACGTGGCTTCAAACCATAGGACACGCATCACCAAGGGGCTGGGGGTGAGGCAGGCAGGAGGAGCCTCACAACAGAGGGCCCAAAAATAAGGAAGGTGAGGAATCCAGCAGTTGCAACCTCCCAGCAGGCGGCCCAGAGCACAGAGGCTAGGGGATCCAAGCCAGAGTGAACTAACACCAGACAGCCCACATCATGAAACTGTGAGCAACCCAGACATTGGGACCTCAGAGCAGAAGGCCCACATCCCCATGGTGATGGGAACATGACAGGAGTGTCCTGGCATCACTGGGCTCACATCAGAAAACGTGGGGTTCTCAGAAGTTAGGGCCTGATGCTAGAGGGCACTCATCACCGAGGGGAGGAGACTCCCAGCAGGCTCCAGCTGCCACCAGAGGGCCAACGTCACCAAGGCGATGTGTGCCAGCCCGGCAGGAGTGACCTCACAGCAGAGGCCCCACCTCACAGAAGGGTGAGGAACACAGCCAGGATCAGACTCTCACCAGAGGGCCCACATCACCAAGGGGAAGGGTACCAGGAAGGAGTGTCCCCACATCAGTGGGACAACATCATCGAAAGGTGAGGATCCCAGGACATGTAGCCTCAAACCAGAGGAACCACATCACCAAGGGGTTCGGAATGAGGCTGGCAGGACTGGCCTCACAACACAGGGTCCATAGAATATAAAAGTTGAGGAATCCAGCAGTTGGAACCTCCCAGCAAGCGGCCCAGAGCACCGAGGCTATGGGATCCAGGCCACAGTGAACTCACAGCAGAGGGCCCACATCATGAACCTGTGAGCAGCCCAGCCGTTGGGACCTCAGAACAGAAGGCCCACATCCCCATTGGGATGGGAACCTGGCAGGAGTGGCTTCGCACCACTTAGCACATATCAGAAAATGTTAGGAGCCCAGCAGTTAGGGCCTGACGCCAGGGGGCCCTCATAACTGAGGGGAGGAGACTCCCAGCAGGTTCCAACTGCCAACAGAGGGCCCACGTCTACAAGGTGGCATGCGCCAGCCAGGCAGTAGTGACCTCACAACAGAGGGCCTATCTCACAGAAGGGTGAGGAACCGAGGTAGGATGAGACTCTTGCCAGAGGGCCCACAACACCAAGGGGATGGGAACCAGTCAGGACTGTCCTCTCACCAGTGGGGCCACATCATCGAAAGGTGAGGAACCCAGCACATGCGGCCTCATATCAGAGGACATACATCACAAAGGGGATGGGAGTGAGGCAGGTAGGAGTAGCCTAAAAACAGAGGGCCCAAAGAATAAAAAAGGTGAGGAATCCAGCATTTGGAACCTCCCAGCAGGCGGCCGAGAGCACAGAAGCTATGGGATGCAGGCAGGAGTGAACTAACAGCAGAGAGCCCACATCATGAAACTGTGAGCAACCCAGGCGTTGGGACCTCAGAGCAGAAAGCCCACATCCCCATGGGGATGGGAACCTGACAGGAGTGTCCTGGCATCACTGGGCTCACATCAGAAAATGTGGGGAGCCCAGCAGTTAGGGCCTGTTGCTAGAGGGCTGTCATCACCGAGGGCAGGAGGCTCCCAGCAGGTTCCATGTGCCAACAGAGGGCCCACGTCGCCAAGGTGATGTGTGCAAGTCAGGTAGGATTGACCTCACAGCAGAGGGCCTACCTCACAGAAGAGTGAGGAACCCAGCCAGGATAAGACTGTCACCAGAAGGCCCACATCACCAAGGGGATGGGAACCAGGCAGGAGTGTCCTCACACCAGTGGGGCCACATCATTGAAAGTTGCGGAACCCAGCATATGTGGCCTCAAACCAGAGGACCCACATCACAAAGGGGATGCGAGTGAGGCAGGCAGGAGGAGCATCGCAACACAGGCCCCATAGAATACAAAAGTTGAGGAATCGAGCAGTTGGAACCTTCCAGCAGGCGGCCCAGAGCACAGAGGCTATGGCATCCAGGCCAGAGTGAACTAACAGCAGAGAGCCCACATCATGAAACTGTGAACAACCCAGCCGTTGGGACCTCAGAACAGAAGGCCCACATCCCAATGGGTATGTGAACCTGGATGGAGTGTCTTCGAACCACTGGGCGCACATCACAAAATGTGGGGAGCCCAGCCGTTAGGGCCTGACGCCAGAGGGCCCTCATCACCGAGGGGAGGAGGCTCCCAGCAGGCTCCAAGTGCCACCAGAGGGCTCATGTCCACAAGGCGAGGTGAGCAAGCCAGGCAGGAGTGACCTCACAGCAGACGGCCCACCTCACAGATGGGTGAGGAACCCAGCCAGGATCAGACTCTCAACAGAGAGCCCACATCACCAAGGGGATGTGAACCAGGCAGGAGTCTCCTAAGACCATTGGTCCCACATCATCGAAAGGTGAGGAACCCAGCACATGTGGCCTCAAACCAGAGGACACACATCACGAAGGGACTGGGAGTGAGGCAGGCAGGAGGATCCTCACAACAGAGGGCCTAAAAAATTAAAAAAGTGAGGAATCCAGCAGTTGGAACCTTCCAGCAGGCGGCCAAGAACACAGAGGTTATGGGATCCAGGCCACAGTGAACTAACACCAGAGAGCCCACATCATGAAACTGTGATCAACCCAGCCGTTGGAACGTCAGAGCAGAAGGCCCACATCCCCATGGAGATGGGAACCTAAGAGGAGGTCCCGAGCATCACTGGGCTCACTAAGAAAAGTTGGGGAGCCCAGCAGTTAGGGCTTGACATCAGAGGGCCCTCATCACAGAGGTGAGGAGGCTCCCAGCAGGGTCCAAGTGCCACCAGAGGGCTCATGTCAACAAGGCGAGGTGAGCAAGCCAGGCAAGAGTTACCTGATAGTAGAGGGCCCACCTCACAGATGGTTGAGGAACCCAGCCAGGATCAGACTCTCACCAGAGGGCCCACATCACAAAGGGGATGGGAACCAGTCAGGATTATCCTCACACCAGTGGGGCCTCATCATCTTAACGTGAGGAACCCAGCACATGTGTCCTCAAACCAGAGGACCCACATCACAAAGGGCCTTGGAGTGAGGCAGGCAGGAGTAGCCTCACAACACAGGGCACATAATATAAAATATGTGAGGATTCCAGCATTTAGACCTTCCAGCAGGCAGCTCAGAACACCGAGGCTATGGGATCCAGGCCACAGTGAACTCACAGCAGAGGGCCAACATCATAAAACTGTGAGCAACCCAGGCGTTGGGACCACAGAGCAGAAGGCCCACATCCCCATGGGAATGGGAACCTGGCTGGAGTGTCCTCGCACCACTGGGCGCACATCAGAAAATGTGGGGAGCCCACCATTTAGGGCCTGACGCCAGAGGGCCGTCATCACCGAGAGGAGGAGGCACCCTGCACGCTCCAACTGCCACCAGAGGGCTCACGTCTCCAAGGTGACGTGTGCCAGCCAGTCAGGAGTGACCTCACAGCAGAGGGCCTACCTCACAGAACGTTGAGGAACCCAGCCAGGATTAGACTCTGGCCAGAGGGCCCACCTCACCAAGGGGATGGTAACCAGGCAGGAGTGTCCTCACACGAGTGGGGCCACATCATCGAAAGGTGAGGAACGCAGCACATGTGGCCTCAAGCTATAGGACAGTCATCACCAAGGGGCTGGCAGCGAGGCAGGCAGGAGGAGCCTCACAACAGAGGGCACATAGAATAAAAAAGTTGAGGAATCCAGCAGTTGGAACCTCCCAGCAGGCGGCTCAGAGCACCGATGATAAGGGATCCTTGCCGGAGTGAACTCACAGCAGAGGACCCACATCATGGTACTGTGAGCAAGCCAGCCGTTTTGACCTCAGAGCAGAAGGCCCATATCCCCATGGGGATGCGAACCTGGCAAGAGTGTCCTCACTCACTTGGCGCATATCAGAAATTGTGGGGAGCCCAGCAGTTATGGCCTAAGGCAAGAGGGCCCTCATCACCGAGGGGAGGAGGATCCCAGCACACTCCAACTGCCACCAGAGGGCCCACGTCGCCAAGGTGACTTGTGCCAGACAGGCATGATTGACCTCACAGCAGAGGGCCCACCTCACAGAAGGGTGAGGAACCCAGCCAGGATCAGACTCTCACCTGAGGGCCCACATCAGCAAGGGGATGGGAACCAGTCAGGACTGTCTTCCCTCCAGTGGGGCCACATCATTGAAAGGTGCGGAACCCAGCACATGTGGCCTCAAATCAGAGGACACATATCACAAAGGGAATGGGAGTGAGGCAGGCAGGAGTAGCCTAAAAACAGAGGGCCCAAAGAATAAGAAAGGTGAGGAATCCAGCAGTTGGAACCTCCCAGCAGGCAGCCGAGAGCACAGAAGCTATGGGATGCAGGCAGGAGTGAACTAACAGCAGAGAGCCCACATCATGAAACTGTGAGCAACCCAGGCGTTGGGACCTCAGAGCAGAAGGCCCACATCCCAATGGGGATGTGAACCTGGATGGAGTGTCCTCGCACCACTGGGTCGCACATCACGAAATGTGGGGAGCACAGCTCTTAGGGCCTGACGCCAGAGGGCCCTCATCACCGAGGGGAGGAGGCTCCCAGCAGGCTCCAAGTGCCACCAGAGGGCTCATGTCCACAAGGCGAGGTGAGCAAGCCAGGGAGGAGTGACCTCACAGCAGACGGCCCACCTCACAGATGGGTGAAGAACCCAGCCAGGATCAGACTCTCAACAGAGGGCCCACATCACCAAGGGGATGTGAACCAGGCAGGAGTCTCCTAAGACCATTGGTCCCACATCATTGAAAGGTGAGGAACCCAGCACATGTGGCCTCAAACCAGAGGACACACATCACGAAAGGGCTGGGAGTGAGGCAGGCAGGAGGATCCTCACAACAGAGGGGCCAAAAAATTAAAAAAGTGAGGAATCCAGCAGTTGGAACCTCCTAGCAGGCGGCCAAGAACACAGAGGCTATGGGATCCAGGCCACAGTGAACTAACACCAGAGAGCCCACATCATGAAACTGTGACCAACCCAGCCGTTGGAACGTCAGAGCAGAAGGCCCACATCCCCATGGAGATGGGAACCTAAGAGGAGTGCCCGAGCATCACTGGGCTCACTAAGAAAAGTTGGGGAGCCCAGCAGTTAGGGCCTGACGTCAGAGGGCCCTCATCACTGGGGGGCGGAGATTCCCAGCACGCTCCAACTGCCACCACACAGCTGACTTCACCAAGGCATTGTGTGCCAGCCATGCAGGAGTGACCTATCAGCAGAGGGTCTCCCTCACAGAAGGCTGAGGAACACAGCCAGGAACAGACTCTCACCAGGGTGTCCGCATAACCACGTGGATGAGAAGCAGGCAGGAGTGTCCTCACACTAGTGGGGCCACATCAACGAAAGGTGAGGAATCCAGCAAAGGTGGCCACAAACCAGAGGACCCACATCACCAGGGGGTTGAGAGTGAGGTAGGTGTCTGGACAGGCATATTTAACACTCATTTCCCACCAGGAAGAGGAATTAACCAAAGGCTCAGCGTGCCATGCCGGAACCACACTAGGGCCTGAAACAATCCTGCGGTGTTGCGGCCAGCTCACAAGAAAGCGAGTTGAAGAAAGGAGCTCAGGGGCACTGTCATTCACAAACCTGCAGAGTTATAAATGACAGCTATCGTCCAAAAATATATTGAAGTAAGGCTGCCAAGAGGACTTGAAAGCAGGGCAGAATTGCAGGAAACCGATTTCAGGATGTAGACTGGAATTGCATGTAAAGCATAGGAAAAGAGGCAGAACGTCCACAATGATGCACTTGGCCAAAAAGGGCATATGCGTTTTTTCCTGAATATATTCAGGAAAAAACGCATACGTCCTTTTTGGCCAACCAAGCAAGCTTGCAAAGGAAATCTGCACTACAATGAAGTCTCAATGCCCCCCGGTCAAAAGGGCCAACTGAAAAAAGTGTAAAATCCACAAAGGCAGGACAGGCCATGGAGAACTGGGAGCCTTGTTATGCTGATGGGCGGGATGTAAATTGCCAACAGCCACTCTGGAGAAGTGTATGGTGTTTCCTGAAACATCTACAAAACAAAGCAACAGAGCCTACGGCACTTCCGCTTATGGTTCTATAGCTTAGGGAAATTAAAATCAAAAAGACAGAGGCACCCCAAAGTTTGGGACGCCTCTGTTTACAAGAACCTCGTTTACGGTACAAGTTCAATATCGCAGAAAGCGAAAAATGGATAAAGAAGTTGTGGTACTTACGTACAATGCAATATCACTCAGCAATGAAATCTATGTCATCAGGCCCGTACCAGCATAATGAGTGGATTCAGGTACGATGATTCTAAGTGAAATAAGTCACACAGAAAAAGAAACATCATAAGATATCACTACTACACGGAATGTAAACTTGGCTACACAGGAACTGAATTACAAAACAGAGCAGGGTCTCAAATGTAGAAAACCAACTTATGCTTGCTTAAGGGGAAAGGTGAGTTGGGGTGCTGCATAAAACCAGAGATTGAAATTAGCACAGATAACGTTCCATAAGCCAAATATGTAATAGACAAGAGCTACTCCTTGCTCAACGAAGTGGACTCAACACCCCATTTTAAACGCCTAAAAATATACCCGACTAGTAAGAATCTTAAAACCTATGGATTTATATGTCTCTGAAAGAGAATCAAGAGTGTGTACAGCGGCATAAACGAAGCAGTGATAGGATTTGTGAAGATCGGTGAGCAAATGCAGACCCTTTGAAGTCATATTGCATGGTACCCATTATATGGGTCTCAACTCTCCAGGTTTAAGGGATTCTTCCTTCAGCTAAAACATGCATGTGGAACCCAGAGTATGATCCACGTGTGATCAGGAAACGTGTTCAAATGTGACTCAGTTTTCGTCCCCCGGTACTCGGGTGCAACATTCCAGACGCTTTACTAACACTCTCCCCACTTGGAGAGTCAGTGCCTTTAACCTCCTGTTTGTCCCAGTTTGCAATTTCTGCGGAAAATGAACTGGAATAGGGAGAACCAATGAGAGACTAGCTGGAGGTGTCTGGACGGGCAAATTTATCTCTCATTTCCCACCAGGAAGAGGAATTAACCAAAGGCTCAGCGTGCCATGCCAGAACCACACTAGGGCCTGAAGCAATCCTGCAGTGTTGTGGCCAGCTCACAAGAAAGCGAGTTGAAGAAAGGAGCTCAGGGGCACTGTCATTCACAAACCTGCAGAGTTATAAATGACAGCTATCGTCCAAAAATATATTGAAGTAAGGCTGCCAAGAGGACTTGAAAGCGGGGCAGAATTGCAGGAAACCGATTTCAGGAGGTAGACTGGAATTGCATGTAAAGCATAGGAAAAGAGGCAGAACGTCCACAATGATGCACTTGGCCAAAAAGGGCGTATGCGTTTTTTCCTGAATATATTCAGGAAAAAACGCATACGCCCTTTTTGGCCAACCAAGCAAGCTTGCAAAGGAAATCTGCACTACAATGAAGTCTCACTGCCCCCCAGTCAAAAGGGCCATCTGAAAAAAGTGTAAAATCCAGAAAGGCAGGACAGGCCATGGAGAACTGGGAGCCTTGTTATGCTGATGGGCAGGATGTAAATTGCCAACAGCCACTCTGGAGAAGTGTATGGTGTTTCCTGAAACATCTAAAAAACAAAGCAACAGAGCCTAGGGCACTTCCACTTATGGTCCTATAGCTTAGGGAAATTAAAATCAAAAAGACACAGCCACCCCAAAGTTTGGGATGGCTCTGTTTACAAGAACCTCGTTTACGGTACAAGTTCAATATCGCAGAAAGCGAAAAATGGATAAAGAAGTTGTGGTACATACATACAATGCAATATCACTCAGCAAAGAAATCTATGTCATTAGGGCCGTAGCAGCATAATGAGTGGATTCAGGTACGATGATTCTAAGTGAAATAAGTCACCCAGAAAAAGAAACATCATAAGATATCACTACTACACGGAATGTAAACTTGGCTACACAGGAACTGAATTACAAAACAGAACAGGGTCTCAAATGTAGAAAACCAACTTATGCTTGCTTAAGGGGATAGGTGAGTTGGGGTGCTGCATAAAACCAGAGATTGAAATTAGCACAGATACCGTTCCATAAGCCAAATATGTAATAGACAAGAGCTACTCCTTGCTCAACGAAGTGGACTCAACACCCCATATTAAACGCCTAAGAATACACCTGACTTGTAAGAATCTTAAAACCTATGGATTTATATGTCTCCGAAAGAGAATCAAGCTTGTGTACAGCGGCATAAACGCAGCAGTGATAGGATTGGTGAGGATCGGTGAGCAAATGCAGACCCTTTGAAGTCATATTGCATGGTACCCATTCCATGGGTCTCAACTCTCCAGGTTTAAGGGATTCTTCCTTCAGCTAAAACATGCATGTGGAACCCAGAGTATGATCCACCGTGTGATCGGGAAACGTGTTCAAAGGTGTCTCAGTTTTCGACCCTGGTACTCGGGTGCAACATTCCAGACGCTTTACTAACACTCTCCCCACTTGGAGAGTCAGTGCCTTTAACCTTCTCTTTGTCCCAGTTTGCAATTTCTGCGGAAAATGAACAGGAATAGGGAGAACCAATGAGAGACTAGCTGGAGGTGTCTGGACGGCCAAATTTAACTCTCATTTCCCACCAGGAAGAGGAATTAACCAAAGGCTTAGCGTGCCATGCCGGAACCACACTAGTGCCTGAAGCAATCCTGCGGTGTTGCGGCCAGTTCACAAGAAAGCGAGTTGAAGAAAGGAGCTCAGGGGCACTGTCATTCACAAAACTGCAGAGTTATAAATGACAGCTATCGTCCAAAAATATATTGAAGTAAGGCTGCCAAGAGGACTTGAAAGTGGTGCAGAATTGCAGGAAACCGATTTCAGGAGGTAGACTGGAATTGCATGTAAAGCATAGGAAAAGAGGCAGAACGTCCACAATGATGCACTTGGCCAAAAAGGGCGTATGCGTTTTTTCCTGAATATATTCAGGAAAAAACGCATACGCACTTTTTGGCCAACCAAGCAATCTTGCAAAGGAAATCTGCACTACAATGAAGTCTCACTGCCCCCGGGTCAAAAGGGCCATCTGAAAAAAGTGTAAAATCCAGAAAGGCAGGACAGGCCATGGAGAACTGGGAGCCTTGTTATGCTGATGGGCGGGATGTAAATTGCCAACAGCCACTCTGGAGAAGTGTATGGTGTTTCCTGAAACATCTAAAAAACAAAGCAACAGAGCCTAGGGCACTTCCATTTATGGTCCTATAGCTTAGGGAAATTAAAATCAAAAAGACACAGCCACCCCAAAGTTTGGGACGGCTCTGTTTACAAGAACCTCGTTTACAGTACAAGTTCAATATCGCAGAAAGCGAAAAATGGAAAAAGAAGTTGTGGTACTTACGTACAATGCAATATCACTCAGCAATGAAATCTATGTCATCAGGCCCGTAGCAGCATAATGAGTGGATTCAGGTACGATGATTCTAAGTGAAATAAGTCACAGAGAAAAAGAAACATCATAAGATATCACTACTACACGGAATGTAGACTTGGCTACACAGGAACTGAATTACAAAACAGAACAGGGTCTGAAATGTAGAAAACCAACTTATGATTGCTTAAGGGGAAAGGTGAGTTGGGGTGCTGCATAAAACCAGAGATTGAAATTAGCACAGATACCGTTCCATAAGCCAAATATGTAATAGACAATAGCTACTCCTTGCTCAATGAAGTGGACTCAACACCACATATTAAACACCTAAGAATATACCTGACTAGTAAGAATCTTAAAACCTATGGATTTATATATCTCCGAAGGAGAATCAAGCGTGTGTACAGCGGCATAAACGCAGCAGTGATAGGATTGGTGAGGATCGGTGAGCAAATGCAGACCCTTTGAAGTCATATTGCATGGTACCCATTCCAAGGGTCTCAACTCTCCAGGTTTAAGGGATTCTTCCTTCAGCTAAAACATGCATGTGGAACCCAGACTATGATCAACCGCGTGATCGGGAAACGTGTTCAAATGTGTCTCAGTTTTCGTCCCCCGGTACTCGGGTGCAACATTCCAGACGCTTTACTAACACTCTCCCCACTTGGAGAGTCAGTGCCTTTAACCTCCTGTTTGTCCCAGTTTGCAAATTCTGCGGAAAATGAACAGGAATAGGGAGAACCAATGAGAGACTAGCTGGAGGTGTCTGGACGGCAAATTTAACTCTCATTTCCCACCAGGAAGAGGAATTAACCAAAGGCTCAGCGTGCCATGCCGGAACCACACTAGGGCCTGAAGCAATCCTGCGGTGTTGCGGCCAGCTCACAAGAAAGCGAGTTGAAGAAAGGAGCTCAGGGGCACTGTCATTCACAAACTTGCAGAGTTACAAATGACAGCTATCGTCCAAAAATATATTGAAGTAAGGCTGCCAAGAGGACTTGAAAGTGGTGCAGAATTGCAGGAAACCGATTTCAGGAGGTAGACTGGAATTGCATGTAAAGCATAGGAAAAGAGGCAGAACGTCCACAATGATGCACTTGGCCAAAAAGGGCGTATGCGTTTTTTCCTGAATATGTTCAGGAAAAAACGCATACGCCCTTTTTGGCCAACCAAGCAAGCTTGCAAAGGAAATCTGCACTACAATGAAGTCTCACTGCCCCCCGGTCAAAACGGCCATCTGAAAAATGTGTAAAATCCAGAAAGGCAGGACAGGCCATGGAGAACTGGGAGCCTTGTTATGCTGATGGGCGGGATGTAAATTGCCAACAGCCACTCTGGAGAAGTGTATGGTGTTTCCTGAAACATCTACAAAACAAAGCAACAGAGCCTAGGGCACTTCCACTTATGGTCCTATAGCTTAGGGAAATTAAAATCAAAAAGACACAGCCACCCCAAAGTTTGGGACGGTTCTGTTTACAAGAACCTCGTTTACGGTAGAAGTTCAATATCACAGAAAGTGAAAAATGGATAAAGAAGTTGTGGTACTTACGTACAATGCAATATCACTCAGCAATGAAATCTATGTCATCAGGCCCGTAGCAGCATAATGAGTGGATTCAGGTACGATGATTCTAAGTGAAATAAGTCACCCAGAAAAAGAAACATCATAAGATATCACTACTACACGGAATGTAAACTTGGCTACACAGGAACTGGATTACAAAACAGAACAGGGTCTCAAATGTAGAAAACCAACTTATGCTTGCTTAAGGGGAAAGGTGAGTTGGGGTGCTGCATAAAACCAGAGATTGAAATTAGCACAGATACCGTTCCATAAGCCAAATATGTAATAGACAAGAGCTACTCCTTGCTCAACGAAGTGGACTCAACACCCCATTTTAAACGCCTAAAAATATACCCGACTAGTAAGAATCTTAAAACCTATGGATTTATATGTCTCCAAAAGAGATTCAAGCGTGTGTACAGTGGCATAAACGCAGCAGTGATAGGACTGGTGAAGATCGGTGAGCAAATGCAGACCCTTTGAAGTCATATTGCATGGTACCCATTATATGAGTCTCAACTCTCCAGGTTTAAGGGATTCTTCCTTCAGCTAAAACATGCATGTGGAAACCAGAGTATGATCCACGTGTGATCAGGAAACGTGTTCAAATGTGACTCAGTTTTCGTCCCCCAGTACTCGGGTGCAACATTCCAGACGCTTTACTAACACTCTCCCGACTTGGAGAGTCAGTGCCTTTAACCTCCTGTTTGGCCCAGTTTGCAATTTCTGCGGAAGATGAACAGGAATAGGGAGAACCAATGAGAGACTAGCTGGAGGTGTCTGGACGGGCAAATTTAACTCTCATTTCCCACCAGGAAGAGGAATTAACCAAAGGCTCAGCGTGCCGTACCGGAACCAGATTAGGGCCTGAAGCAATCCTGCGGTGTTGCGGCCAGCTCACAAGAAAGCGAGTTGAAGAAAGGAGCTCAGGGGCACTGTAATTCACAAACCTGCAGAGTTATAAATGACAGCTATCGTCCAAAAATATACTGAAGTAAGGCTGCCAAGAGGACTTGAAAGCGGACAGAATTGCAGGAAACCGATTTCAGGAGGTAGACTGGAATTGCATTTAAAGCATAGGAAAAGAGGCAGAACGTCCACAATGATGCCCTTGGCCAGAAAGGGCGTATGCGTTTTTTCCTGAATATATTCAGGAAAAAACGCATACGTCCTTTTTGGCCAACCAAGCAAGCTTGCAAAGGAAATCTGCACTACAATGAAGTCTCACTGCCCCCCGGTCAAAAGGGCCATCTGAAAAAAGTGTAAAATTCAGAAAGGTAGGACAGGCCATGGAGAACTGGGAACCTTGTTATGCTGATGGGCGGGATGTAAACTGCCAACAGCCACTCTGGAGAAGTGTATGGTGTTTCCTGAAACATCTTAAAAACAAAGCAACAGAGCCTAGGACACTTCCACTTATGGTCCTATAGCTTAGGGAAATTAAAATCAAAAAGACACAGCCACCCCAAAGTTTGGGACGGCTCTGTTTACAAGAACCTCGTTTACGGTACAAGTTCAATATCGCAGAAAGTGAAAAATGGATAAAGAAGTTGTAGTACTTACGTACAATGCAATATCACTCAGCAATGACATCTATGTCATCAGGCCCGTAGCAGCATAATGAGTGGATTCAGGTATGATGATTCTAACTGAAATAAGTCACACAGAAAAAGAAACATCATAAGATATCACTAATACACGGAATGTAAACTTGGCTACACAGGAACTGGATTACAAAACAGAACAGTGTCTCAAATTTAGAAAACCAACTTATGCTTGCTTAGGGAAAAGGTGAGTTGGGGTGCTGCATACAAACAGAGATTGAAATGAGCACAGATAAAGTTCCTTGAGCCAAATATGGAATTGACAAGAGCTACTCCTTCCTCATCGAAATGGACTCAACACCCCATGTTAAATGCCTAAGAATGTACCTGACTAGTAAGTATCTTAAAACCTATGGATTGCTATGTCTCCGAAAGAGAATCAAGCGTGTATACAGGGGCATAAACGCAGCAGTGATAGGATTGGAGAGGTTCGGTGAGAAAATGAAGACCCTTTGAAGTCATATTGCATGGTTCCCATTCCACGGTTCTCAACTCTCCAGGTTTAAGGGATTCTTCCTTCAGCTAAAACATGCATGTGGAACTCAGAGTATGATCAACCGTGTGATCGGGAGACGTGTTCAAATATGTCTCCGTTCTCGTCCCCTGGTACTCGGGTGCAACATTCCAGACGCTTTACTAACACTCTCCCGACTTGGAGAGTCAGTGCCTTTAACCTCCTGTTTGGCCCAGTTTGCAATTTCTGCGGAAGATGAACAGGAATAGGGAGAACCAATGAGAGACTAGCTGGAGGTGTCTGGACGGGCAAATTTAACTCTCATTTCCCACCAGGAAGAGGAATTAACCAAAGGCTCAGCGTGCCGTGCCGGAACCAGATTAGGGCCTGAAGCAATCCTGCGGTGTTGTGGCCAGCTCGCAAGAAATCGAGTTGAAGAAGGGAGCTCAGGGGCACTGTAATTCACAAACCTGCAGAGTTATAAATGACAGCTATCGTCCAAAAATATACTGAAGTAAGGCTGCCAAGAGGACTTGAAAGCGGGGCAGAATTGCAGGAAATCGATTTCAGGAGGTAGACAGGAATTGCATTTAAAGCATAGGAAAAGAGGCAGAACGTCCACAATGATGCACTTGGCCAAAAAGGGCGTATGCGTTTTTTCCTGAATATATTCAGGAAAAAACGCATACGCTCTTTTTGGCCAACCAAGCAAGCTTGCAAAGGAAATCTGCACTACAATGAAGTCTCACTTCCCCCCAGTCAAAAGGGCCATCTGAAAAAAGTGTAAAATCCAGAAAGGCAGGACAGGCCATGGAGAACTGGGAGCCTTGTTATGCTGATGGGCAGGATGTAAATTGCCAACAGCCACTCGGGAGAAGTGTATGGTGTTTCCTGAAACATCTAAAAAACAAAGCAACAGAGCCTAGGGCACTTCCACTTATGGTCCTATAGCATAGGGAAATTAAAATGAAAAAGACAGAGGCACCCCAATGTTTGGGACGGCTCTGTTTACAAGAACCTCGTTTACGGTAGAAGTTCAATGTCGCAGAAAGTGAAAAATGGATGAAGAAGTTGTGGTACTTACGTACAATGCAATATCACTCAGCAATGACATCTTTGTCATCAGGCCCGCAGCAGCATAATGAGTGGATTCAGGTATGATGATTCTAACTGAAATAAGTCACACAGAAAAAGAAACATCATAAGATATCACTAATACACGGAATGTAAACTTGGCTACACAGGAACTGGATTACAAAACAGAACAGGGTCTCAAATTTAGAAAACCAACTTATGCTTGCTTAAGGGGAAAGGTGAGTTGGGGTGCTGCATAAAACCAGAGATTGAAATTAGCACAGATACCGTTCCATAAGCCAAATATGTAATAGACAAGAGCTACTACTTGCTCAACGAAGTGGACTCAACAACCCATTTTAAACGCCTAAAAATATACCCGACTAGTAAGAATCTTAAAACCTATGGATTTATATGTCTCCAAAAGAGATTCAAGCGTGTGTACAGCGGCATAAACGCAGCAGTGATAGGACTGGTGAAGATCGGTGAGCAAATGCAGACCCTTTGAAGTCATATTGCATGGTACCCATTATATGAGTCTCAACTCTCCAGGTTTAAGGGATTCTTCCTTCAGCTAAAACATGCATGTGGAAACCAGAGTATGATCCACGTGTGATCAGGAAACGTGTTCAAATGTGACTCAGTTTTCATCCCCCAGTACTCGGGTGCAACATTCCAGACGCTTTACTAACACTCTCCCGACTTGGAGAGTCAGTGCCTTTAACCTCCTGTTTGGCCCAGTTTGCAATTTCTGCGGAAGATGAACAGGAATAGGGAGAACCAATGAGAGACTAGCTGGAGTTGTCTGGACGGGCAAATTTAACTCTCATTTCCCACCAGGAAGAGGAATTAACCAAAGGCTCAGCGTGCCGTACCGGAACCAGATTAGGGCCTGAAGCAATCCTGCGGTGTTGCGGCCAGCTCACAAGAAAGCGAGTTGAAGAAAGGAGCTCAGGGGCACTGTAATTCACAAACCTGCAGAGTTATAAATGACAGCTATCGTCCAAAAATATACTGAAGTAAGGCTGCCAAGAGGACTTGAAAGCGGAGCAGAATTGTAGGAAACCGATTTCAGGAGGTAGACTGGAATTGCATTTAAAGCATAGGAAAAGAGACAGAACGTCCACAATGATGCCCTTGGCCAAAAAGTGCGTATGCGTTTTTTCCTGAATATATTCAGGAAAAAACGCATACGCCCTTTTTGGCCAACCAAGCAAGCTTGCAAAGGAAATCTGCACTACAATGAAGTCTCACTGCCCCCCGGTCAAAAGGGCCATCTGAAAATAGTGTAAAATTCAGAAAGGCAGGACAGGCCATGGAGAACTGGGAACCTTGTTATGCTGATGGGCGGGATGTAAACTGCCAACAGCCACTCTGGAGAAGTGTATGGTGTTTCCTGAAACATCTTAAAAACAAAGCATCAGAGCCTAGGACACTTCCACTTATGGTCCTATAGCTTAGGGAAATTAAAATCAAAAAGACACAGCCACCCCAAAGTTTGGGACGGCTCTGTTTACAAGAACCTCGTTTACGGTACAAGTTCAATATCGCAGAAAGTGAAAAATAGAAAAAGAAGTTGTGGTACTTACGTACAATGCAATATCACTCAGCAATGAAATCTATGCCATCAGGCCCGTAGCAGCATAATGAGTGGATTCAGGTATGATGATTCTAACTGGAATAAGTCACACAGAAAAAGAAACATCATAAGATATCACTAATACACGGAATGTAAACTTGGCTACACAGGAACAGGATTACAAAACAGAACAGTGTCTCAAATTTAGAAAACCAACTTATGCTTGCTTAGGGAAAAGGTGAGTTGGGGTGCTGCATAAAAACAGAGATTGAAATGAGCACAGATAAAGTTCCTTGAGCCAAATATGGAATTGACAAGAGCTACTCCTTCCTCATCGAAATGGACTCAACACCCCATATTAAACGCCTAAGAATGTACCTGACTAGTAAGTATCTTAAAACCTATGGATTGCTATGTCTCCGAAAGAGAATCAAGCGTGTATACAGGAGCATAAACGCAACAGTGATAGGATTGGAGAGGTTCGGTGAGAAAACGAAGACCCTTTGAAGTCATATTGCATGGTTCCCATTCCACGGTTCTCAAGTCTCCAGGTTTAAGGGATTCTTCCTTCAGCTAAAACATGCATGTGGAACCCAGAGTATGATCAACCGTGTGATCGGGAGACGTGTTCAAATATGTCTCCGTTCTCGTCCCCTGGTACTCGGGTGCAACATTCCAGACGCTTTACTAACACTCTCCCGACTTGGAGAGACAGTGCCTTTAACCTCCTGTTTGGCCCAGTTTGCAATTTCTGCGGAAGATGAACAGGAATAGGGAGAACCAATGAGAGACTAGCTGGAGGTGTCTGGACGGGCAAATTTAACTCTCATTTCCCACCAGGAAGAGGAATTAACCAAAGGCTCAGCGTGCCGTGCCGGAACCAGATTAGGGCCTGAAGCAATCCTGCGGTGTTGTGGCCAGCTCATAAGAAAGCGAGTTGAAGAAAGGAGCTCAGGGGCACTGTCATTCACAAACCTGCAGAGTTATAAATGACAGCTATCATCCAAAAATATACTGAAGTAAGGCTGCCAAGAGGTCTTGAAAGCGGGGCAGAATTGCAGGAAACCGATTTCAGGAGGTAGACTGGAATTGCATTTAAAGCATAGGAAAAGAGGCAGAACGTCCACAATGATGCACTTGGCCAAAAAGGGCGTATGCGTTTTTTCCTGAATATATTCAGGAAACAACGCATACGCCCTTTTTGGCCAACCAAGCAAGCTTGCAAAGGATATCTGCACTACAATGAAGTCTCACTGCCCCCCGGTCAAAAGGGCCATCTGAAAAAAGTGTAAAATCCAGAAAGGCAGGACAGGCCATGGAGAACTGGGAGCCTTGTTATGCTGATGGGCGGGATGTAAATTGCCAACAGCCACTCGGGAGAAGTGTATGGTGTTTCCTGAAACATCTAAAAAACAAAGCAACAGAGCCTAGGGCACTTCCACTTATGGTCCTATAGCCTAGGGAAATTAAAATAAAAAAGACAGAGGCACCCCAAACTTTGGGACGGCTCTGTTTACAAGAACCTCGTTTACGGTACAAGTTCAATATCGCAGAAAGTGAAAAATGGATGAAGAAGTTGTGGTACTTACGTACAATGCAATATCACTCAGCAATGACATCTATGTCATCAGGCCCGCAGCAGCATAATGAGTGGATTCAGGTATGATGATTCTAACTGAAATAAGTCACACAGAAAAAGAAACATCATAAGATATCACTAATACACAGAATGTAAACTTGGCTACACAGGAACTGCATTACAAAACAGAACAGGGTCTCAAATGTAGAAAACCAACTTATGCTTGCTTAAGGGGAAAGGTGAGTTGGGGTGCTGCATAAAACCAGAGATTGAAATGAGCACAGTTAAGTTTCCTTAAGCCAAATACGTAATAGACAAGAGCTACTCCTTGCTCAATGAAATGGACTCAACACCCCATATTAAACGCCTAAGAATGTACCTGACTAGTAAGTATCTTAAAACCTATGGATTGCTATGTCTCCGAAAGAGAATCAAGCGTGTGTACAGGGGCATAAACTCAGCAGTGATAGGATTGGAGAGGTTTGGTGAGCAAATGAAGACCCTTTGAAGTCATATTGCATGGTATCCATTCCACGGGTCTCAACTCTCCAGGTTTAAGGGATTCTTCCTTCAGCTAAAACATGCATGTGGAACCCAGAGTATGATCAACCGTGTGATAGGGAGACGTGTTCAAATATGTCTCCGTTCTCGTCCCCTGGTACTCGGGTGCAACATTCCAGACGCTTTACTAACACTCTCCCAACTTGGAGAGTCAGTGCCTTTAACCTCCTGTTTGGCCCAGTTTGCAATTTCTGCGGAAGATGAACAGGAATAGGGAGAACCAATGAGAGACTAGCTGGAGGTTTCTGGACGGGCAAATTTAACTCTCATTTCCCACCAGGAAGAGGAATTAACCAAAGGCTCAGCGTGCCGTGCCGATACCAGATTAGGGCCTGAAGCAATCCTGCGGTGTTGCGGCCAGCTCCCAGGAAAGCGAGTTGAGGAAAGGAGCTCAGGGGCACTGTAATTCACAAACCTGCAGAGTTATAAATGACAGCTATCATCCAAAAATATACTGAAGCAAGGCTGCCAAGACGACTTGAAAGCGGGGCAGAATTGCAGGAAACCGATTTCAGGAGGTAGACTGGAATTGCATTTAAAGCATAGGAAAAGAGGCAGAACGTCCACAATGATGCACTTGGCCAAAAAGGGCGTATGCGTTTTTTCCTGAATATATTCAGGAAAAAAGGCATACGTCCTTTTTGGCCAACCAAGCAAGCTTGCAAAGGAAATCTGCACTACAATGAAGTCTCACTGCCCCCCGGTCAAAAGGGCCATCTGAAAAATGTGTAAAATCCAGAAAGGCAGGACAGGCCATGGAGAACTGGGAGCCTTGTTATGCTGATGGGCGGGATGTAAATTGCCAACAGCCACTCTGGAGAAGTGTATGGTGTTTCCTGAAACATCTACAAAACAAAGCAACAGAGCCTAGGGCACTTCCACTTATGGTCCTATAGCTTAGGGAAATTAAAATCAAAAAGACACAGCCACCCCAAAGTTTGGGACGGTTCTGTTTACAAGAACCTCGTTTACGGTAGAAGTTCAAAATCACAGAAAGTGAAAAATGGATAAAGAAGTTGTGGTACTTACGTACAATGCAATATCACTCAGCACTGAAATCTATGTCATCAGGCCCGTAGCAGCATAATGAGTGGATTCAGGTACGATGATTCTAAGTGAAATAAGTCACACAGAAAAAGAAACATCATAAGATATCACTAATACACGGAATGTAAACTTGGCTACACAGGAACTGAATTACAAAACAGAACAGGGTCTCAAATGTAGAAAACCAACTTATGCTTGCTTAAGGGGAAAGGTGAGTTGGGGTGCTGCATAAAACCAGAGATTGAAATTAGCACAGATACCGTTCCATAAGCCAAATATGTAATAGACAAGAGCTACTCCTTGCTCAACGAAGTGGACTCAACACCCCATTTTAAACGCCTAAAAATATACCCGACTAGTAAGAATCTTAAAACCTATGGATTTATATGTCTCCAAAAGAGATTCAAGCGTGTGTACAGTGGCATAAACGCAGCAGTGATAGGACTGGTGAAGATCGGTGAGCAAATGCAGACCCTTTGAAGTCATATTGCATGGTACCCATTATATGAGTCTCAACTCTCCAGGTTTAAGGGATTCTTCCTTCAGCTAAAACATGCATGTGGAAACCAGAGTATGATCCACGTGTGATCAGGAAACGTGTTCAAATGTGACTCAGTTTTCGTCCCCCAGTACTCGGGTGCAACATTCCAGACGCTTTACTAACACTCTCCCGACTTGGAGAGTCAGTGCCTTTAACCTCCTGTTTGGCCCAGTTTGCAATTTCTGCGGAAGATGAACAGGAATAGGGAGAACCAATGAGAGACTAGCTGGAGGTGTCTGGACGGGCAAATTTAACTCTCATTTCCCACCAGGAAGAGGAATTAAGCAAAGGCTCAGCGTGCCGTACCGGAACCACATTAGGGCCTGAAGCAATCCTGCGGTGTTGCGGCCAGCTCACAAGAAAGCGAGTTGAAGAAAGGAGCTCAGGGGCACTGTAATTCACAAACCTGCAGAGTTATAAATGACAGCTATCGTCCAAAAATATACTGAAGTAAGGCTGCCAAGAGGACTTGAAAGCGGAGCAGAATTGCAGGAAACCGATTTCAGGAGGTAGACTGGAATTGCATTTAAAGCATAGGAAAAGAGGCAGAACGTCCACAATGATGCCCTTGGCCAAAAAGGGCGTATGCGTTTTTTCCTGAATATATTCAGGAAAAAACGCATACGTCCTTTTTGGCCAACCAAGCAATCTTGCAAAGGAAATCTGCACTACAATGAAGTCTCACTGCCCCCCGGTCAAAAGGGCCATCTGAAAAAAGTGTAAAATTCAGAAAGGCAGGACAGGCCATGGAGAACTGGGAACCTTGTTATGCTGATGGGCGGGATGTAAACTGCCAACAGCCACTCTGGAGAAGTGTATGGTGTTTCCTGAAACATCTTAAAAACAAAGCAACAGAGCCTAGGACACTTCCACTTATGGTCCTATAGCTTAGGGAAATTAAAATCAAAAAGACACAGCCACCCCAAAGTTTGGGACGGCTCTGTTTACAAGAACCTCGTTTACGGTACAAGTTCAATATCGCAGAAAGTGAAAAATGGATAAAGAAGTTGTAGTACTTACGTACAATGCAATATCACTCAGCAATGACATCTATGTCATCAGGCCCGTAGCAGCATAATGAGTGGATTCAGGTATGATGATTCTAACTGAAATAAGTCACACAGAAAAAGAAACATCATAAGATATCACTAATACACGGAATGTAAACTTGCCTACACAGGAACTGGATTACAAAACAGAACAGGGTCTCAAATTTAGAAAACCAACTTATGCTTGCTTAAGGGGAAAGGTGAGTTGGGGTGCTGCATAAAACCAGAGATTGAAATGAGCACAGATAAGTTTCCTTAAGCCAAATACGTAATAGACAAGAGCTACTCCTTGCTCAACGAAATGGACTCAACACCCCATATTAAACGCCTAAGAATGTACCTGACTAGTAAGTATCTTAAAACCTATGGATTGTTATGTCTCTGAAAGAGAATCAAGCGTGTGTACAGGGGCATAAACGCAGCAGTGATAAAATTGGAGAGGTTCGGTGAGAAAATGAAGACCCTTTGAAGTCATATTGCATGGTACCCATTCCACGGGTCTCAACTCTCCAGGTTTAAGGGATTCTTCCTTCAGCTAAAACATGCATGTGGAACCCAGAGTATGATCAACCGTGTGATCGGGAGACGTGTTCAAATATGTCTCCGTTCTCGTCCCCTGGTACTCGGGTGCAACATTCCAGACGCTTTACTAACACTCTCCCGACTTGGAGAGTCAGTGCCTTTAACCTCCTGTTTGGCCCAGTTTGCAATTTCTGCGGAAGATGAACAGGAATAGGGAGAAACAATGAGAGACTAGCTGGAGGTGTCTGGACGGGCAAATTTAACTCTCATTTCCCACCAGGAAGAGGAATTAACCAAAGGCTCAGCGTGCCGTGCCGGAACCAGATTATGGCCTGAAGCAATCCTGCGGTGTTGCGGCCAGCTCACAAGAAAGCGAGTTGAAGAAAGGAGCTCAGGGGCACTGTAATTCACAAACCTGCAGAGTTATAAATGACAGCTATCGTCCAAAAATATACTGAAGTAAGGCTGCCAAGAGGACTTGAAAGCAGAGCAGAATTGCAGGAAACCGATTTCAGGAGGTAGACTGGAATTGCATTTAAAGCATAGGAAAAGAGGCAGAACGTCCACAATGATGCACTTGGCCAAAAAGGGCGTATGCGTTTTTTCCTGAATATATTCAGGAAAAAACGCATCCGCCCTTTTTGGCCAAGCAAGCAAGCTTGCAAAGGAAATCTGCACTACAATGAAGTCTCACTTCCCCCCTGTCAAAACGGCCATCTGAAAAAAGTGTAAAATCCAGAAAGGCAGGACAGGCCATGGAGAACTGGGAGCCTCGTTATGCTGATGGGCGGGATGTAAATTGCCAACAGCCACTCTGGAGAAGTGTATGGTGTTTCCTGAAACATCTACAAAACAAAGCAACAGAGCCTAGGGCACTTCCGCTTATGGTTCTATAGCTTAGGGAAATTAAAATCAAAAAGACAGAGGCACCCCAAAGTTTGGGAGGCCTCTGTTTACAAGAACCTCGTTTACGGTACAAGTTCAATATCGCAGAAAGCGAAAAATGGATAAAGAAGTTGTGGTACTTACGTACAATGCAATATCACTCAGCAATGAAATCTATGTCATCAGGCCCGTACCAGCATAATGAGTGGATTCAGGTACGATGATTCTAAGTGAAATAAGTCACACAGAAAAAGAAACATCATAAGATATCACTACTACACGGAATGTAAACTTGGCTACACAGGAACTGAATTACAAAACAGAGCAGGGTCTCAAATGTAGAAAACCAACTTATGCTTGCTTAAGGGGAAAGGTGAGTTGGGGTGCTGCATAAAACCAGAGATTGAAATTAGCACAGATAACGTTCCATAAGCCAAATATGTAATAGACAAGAGCTACTCCTTGCTCAACGAAGTGGACTCAACACCCCATTTTAAACGCCTAAAAATATACCCGACTAGTAAGAATCTTAAAACCTATGGATTTATATGTCTCTGAAAGAGAATCAAGCGTGTGTACAGCGGCATAAACGAAGCAGTGATAGGATTTGTGAAGATCGGTGAGCAAATGCAGACCCTTTGAAGTCATATTGCATGATACCCATTATATGGGTCTCAACTCTCCAGGTTTAAGGGATTCTTCCTTCAGCTAAAACATGCATGTGGAACCCAGAGTATGATCCACGTGTGATCAGGAAACGTGTTCAAATGTGACTCAGTTTTCGTCCCCCGGTACTCGGGTGCAACATTCCAGACGCTTTACTAACACCCTCCCCACTTGGAGAGTCAGTGCCTTTAACCTCCTGTTTGTCCCAGTTTGCAATTTCTGCGGAAGATGAACAGGAATAGGGAGAACCAATGAGAGACTAGCTGGAGGTGTCTGGACAGGCAAATTTAACTCTCATTTCCCACCAGGAAGAGGAATTAACCAAAGGCTGAGCGTGCCATGCCGGAACCACACTAGGGCCTGAAGCAATCCTGCGGTGTTGTGGCCAGCTCACAAGAAAGCGAGTTGAAGAAAGGAGCTCAGGGGCACTGTCATTCACAAACCTGCAGAGTTATAAATGACAGCTATCGTCCAAAAATATATTGAAGTAAGGCTGCCAAGAGGACTTGAAAGCGGGACAGAATTGCAGGAAACCGATTTCAGGAGGTAGACTGGAATTGCATGTAAAGCATAGGAAAAGAGGCAGAACGTCCACAATGATGCACTTGGCCAAAAAGGGCGTATGCGTTTTTTCCTGAATATATTCAGGAACAAACGCATACGCCCTTTTTGGCCAACCAAGCAATCTTGCAAAGGAAATCTGCACTACAATGAAGTCTCACTGCCCCCCGGTCAAAAGGGCCATCTGAAAAAAGTGTAAAATCCAGAAAGGCAGGACAGGCCATGGAGAACTGGGAGCCTTGTTATGCTGATGGGCGGGATGTAAATTGCCAACAGCCACTCTGGAGAAGAGTATGGTGTTTCCTGAAACATCTAAAAAACAAAGCAACAGAGCCTAGGGCACTTCCACTTATGGTCCTATAGCTTAGGGAAAATAAAATCAAAAAGACACAGCCACCCCAAAGTTTGGGACGGCTCTGTTTACAAGAACCTCGTTTACGGTACAAGTTCAATATCGCAGAAAGCGAAAAATGGAAAAAGAAGTTGTGGTACTTACGTACAATGCAATATCACTCAGCACTGAAATCTATGTCATCAGGCCCGTAGCAGCATAATGAGTGGATTCAGGTATGATGATTCTAACTGAAATAATTCACACAGAAAAAGAAACATCATAAGATATCACTAATACACGGAATGTAAACTTGGCTACACAGGAACTGGATTACAAAACAGAACAGTGTCTCAAATTTAGGAAACCAACTTATGCTTGCTTAGGGAAAAGGTGAGTTGGGGTGCTGCATACAAACAGAGATTGAAATGAGCACAGATAAAGTTCCTTGAGCCAAATATCGAATTGACAAGAGCTACTCCTTCCTCATCGAAATGGACTCAACACCCCATATTAAACGCCTAAGAATGTACCTGACTAGTAAGTATCTTAAAACCTATGGATTGCTATGTCTCCGAAAGAGAATCAAGCGTGTGTACAGGGGCATAAACTCAGCAGGGATAGGATTGGAGAGGTTTGGTGAGCAAATGAAGACCCTTTGAAGTCATATTGCATGGTATCCATTCCACGGGTCTCAACTCTCCAGGTTTAAGGGATTCTTCCTTCAGCTAAAACATGCATGTGGAACCCAGAGTATGATCAACCGTGTGATCGGGAGACGTGTTCAAATATGTCTCCGTTCTCGTCCCCTGGTACTCGGGTGCAACATTCCAGACGCTTTACTAACACTCTCCCAACTTGGAGAGTCAGTGCCTTTAACCTCCTGTTTGCCCAGTTTGCAATTTCTGCGGAAGATGAACAGGAATAGGGAGAACCAATGAGAGACTAGCTGGAGGTGTCTGGACGGGCAAATTTAACTCTCATTTCCCACCAGGAAGAGGAATTAACCAAAGGCTCAGCGTGCCGTGCTGATACCAGATTAGGGCCTGAAGCAATCCTGCGGTGTTGCGGCCAGCTCACAGGAAAGCGAGTTGAAGAAAGGAGCTCAGGGGCACTGTAATTCACAAACCTGCAGAGTTATAAATGATAGCTATCGTCCAAAAATATACTGAAGTAAGGGTGCCAAGACGACTTGAAAGCGGGGCAGAATTGCAGGAAACCGATTTCAGGAGGTAGACTGCAATTGCATTTAAAGCATAGGAAAAGAGGCAGAACGTCCACAATGATGCACTTGGCCAAAAAGGGCGTATGCGTTTTTTCTTGAATATATTCAGGAAAAAACGCATACGCACTTTTTGGCCAACCAAGCAAGCTTGCAAAGGAAATCTGCACTACAATGAAGTCTCACTGCCCCCCGGTCAAAAGGGCCATCTGAAAAAAGTGTAAAATCCAGAAAGGCAGGACAGGCCATGGAGAACTGGGAGCCTTGTTATGCCGATGGGCGGGATGTAAATTGCCAACAGCCACTCGGGAGAAGTGTATGGTGTTTCCTGAAACACCTAAAAAACAAAGCAACAGAGCCTAGGGCACTTCCACTTATGGTCCTATAGCTTAGGGAAATGAAAATCAAAAAGACACAGCCACCCCAAAGTTTGGGACGGCTCTGTTTACAAGAACCTCGTTTACGGTACAAGTTCAATATCGCAGAAAGTGAAAAATGGATAAAGAAGTTGTGGTACTTACGTACAATGCTATATCACTCAGCAATGACATCTATGTCATCAGGCCCGTAGCAGCATAATGAGTGCATTCAGGTATGATGATTCTAACTGAAATAAGTCACACAGAAAAAGAAACATCATAAGATGTCACTAATACACGGAATGTAAACTTGGCTACACAGGAACTGGATTACAAAACAGAACAGGGTCTCAAATTTAGAAAACCAACTTATGCTTGCTTAAGGGGAAAGGAGAGTTGGGGTGCTGCATAAAACCAGAGATTGAAATGAGCACAGATAAAGTTCCTTAAGCCAAATATGGAATAGACAAGAGCTACTCCTTGCTCAACGAAATGGACTCAACACCCCATATTACACGCCTAAGAATGTACCTGACTAGTAAGTATCTTAAAACCTATGGATTGCTATGTCTCCGAAAGAGAATCAAGTGTGTGTACAGGGGCATAAACGCAGCAGTGATAGGATTGGAGATGTTCGGTGAGCAAATGAAACACCTTTGAAGTCATATTGCATGGTACCCATTCCACGGGTCTCAACTCTCCAGGTTTAAGGGATTCTTCCTTCAGCTAAAACATGCATGTGGAACCCAGAGTATGATCAACCGTGTGATCGGGAGACGTGTTCAAATATGTCTCCGTTCTCGTCCCCTGGTACTCGGGTGCAACAATCCAGACGCTTTACTAACACTCTCCCGACTTGGAGAGTCAGTGCCTTTAACCTCCTGTTTGGTCCAGTTTGCAATTTCTGCGGAAGATGAACAGGAATAGGGAGAACCAATGAGAGACTAGCTGGAGGTGTCTGGACGGGCAAATTTAACTCTCATTTCCCACCAGGAAGAGGAATTAACCAAAGGCTCAGTGTGTCGTGCCGGAACCATATTAGGGCCTGAAGTAATCCAGCGGTGTTGCGGCCAGCTCACAAGAAAGCGAGTTGAAGAAAGGAGCTCAGGGGCACTGTAATTCACAAACCTGCAGAGTTATAAATGACAGCTATCGTCCAAAAATATACTGAAGTAAGGCTGCCAAGAGGACTTGAAAGCGGGGCAGAATTGGGATTTCAGGAGGTAGACTGGAATTGCATTTAAAGCATAGGAAAAGAGGCAGAACGTCCACAATGATGCACTTGGCCAAAAAGGGCGTATGCGTTTTTTTCCTGAATATATTCAGGAAAAAACGCATACGCCCTTTTTGGCCAAGCAAGCAAGCTTGCAAAGGAAATCTGCACTACAATGAAGTCTCACTTCCCCCCGGTCAAAAGGGCCATCTGAAAAAAGTGTAAAATCCAGAAAGGCAGGACAGGCCATGGAGAACTGGGAGCCTTGTTATTCTGATGGGTGGGATGTAAATTGCCAACAGCCACTCTGGAGAAGTGTATGGTGTTTCCTGAAACATCTAAAAAACAAAGCAACAGAGCCTATGGCACATCCACTTATGGTCCTATAGCCTAGGGAAATTAAAATCAAACAGACAGAGGTACCCCAAAGTTTGGGACGGCTCTGTTTACAAGAACCTCGTTTACGGCACAAGTTCAATATCGCAGAAAGTGAAAAATGGATGAAGAAGTTGTGGTACTTACGTACAATGCAATATCACTCAGCAATGACATCTATGTCATCAGGCCCGCAGCAGCAAAATGAGTGCATTCAGGTATGATGATTCTAACTGAAATAAGTCCCACAGAAAAAGAAACATCATAAGATATCACTAATACACGGAATGTAAACTTGGCTACACAGGAACTGGATTACAAAACAGAACAGTGTCTCAAATTTAGAAAACCAACTTATGCTTGCTTAAGGGGAAAGGTGAGTTGGGGTGCTGCATAAAACCAGAGATTGAAATGAACACAGATAAGTTTCCTTAAGCCAAATACGTAATAGACAAGAGCTACTCTTTGCTCAACGAAATGGACTCAACACACCATATTAAACGCCTAAGAATGTACCTGACTAGTAAGTATCTTAAAACCTATGGATTGCTATGTCTCCGAAAGAGAATCAAGCGTGTGTACAGCGGCATAAACGCAGCTGTGATAGGATTGGAGAGGTTCGGTGAGCAAATGAAGACCCTTTGAAGTCATATTGCATGGTACCCATTCCACGGGTCTCAACTCTCCAGGTTTAAGGGATTCTTCCTTCAGCTAAAACATGCATGTGGAACCCAGAGTATGATCAACCGTGTGATTGGGAGACGTGTTCAAATATGTCTCCATTCTCGTCCCCTGGTACTCGAGTGCAACATTCCAGACGCTTTACTAACACTCTCCCAACTTGGAGAGTCAGTGCCTTTAACCTCCTGTTTGGCCCAGTTTGCAATTTCTGCGGAAGATGAACAGGAATAGGGAGAACCAATGAGAGACTAGCTGGAGGTGTCTGGACGGGCAAATTTAACTCTCATTTCCCACCAGGAAGAGGAATTAACCAAAGGCTCAGCGTGCCGTGCTGATACCAGATTAGGGCCTGAAGCAATCCTGCGGTGTTGCGGCCAGCTCACAGGAAAGCGAGTTGAAGAAAGGAGCTCAGGGGCACTGTAATTCACAAACCTGCAGAGTTATAAATGATAGCTATCGTCCAAAAATATACTGAAGTAAGGCTGCCAAGACGACTTGAAAGCGGGGCAGAATTGCAGGAAACCGATTTCAGGAGGTAGACTGGAATTGCATTTAAAGCATAGGAAAAGAGGCAGAACGTCCACAATGATGCACTTGGCCAAAAAGGACGTATGTGTTTTTTCCTGAATATATTCAGGAAAAAACGCATATGCCCTTTTTGGCCAAGCAAGCAAGCTTGCAAAGGAAATCTGCACTACAATGAAGTCTCACTTCCCCCCGGTCAAAAGGGCCATCTGAAAAAAGTGTAAAATCCAGAAAGGCAGGACAGGCCATGGAGAACTGGGAGTCTTGTTATGCTGATGGGCAGGATGTAAATTGCCAACAGCCACTCTGGAGAAGTGTATCGTGTTTCCTGAAACATCTAAAAAACAAAGCAACAGAGCCTAGGGCACTTCCACTTATGGTCCTATAGCCTAGGGAAATTAAAATGAAAAAGACAGAGGCACCCCAATGTTTGGGACGGCTCTGTTTACAAGAACCTCGTTTACGGTACAAGTTCAATATCGCAGAAAGTGAAAAATGGATGAAGAAGTTGTGGTACTTACATACAATGCAATATCACTCAGCAATGACATCTATGTCATCAGGCCCGTAGCAGCATAATGAGTGGATTCAGGTATGATCATTCTAACTGAAAGAAGTCACACAGAAAAAGAAACATCATAAGATATCACTAATACACGGACTGTAAACTTGGCTACACAGGAACTGGATTACAAAACAGAACAGGGTCTCAAATTTAGAAAACCAACTTATGCTTGCTTAAGGGGAAAGGTGAGTTGGGGTGCTGCATAAAACCAGAGATTGAAATGAGCACAGATAAGTTTCCTTAAGCCAAATACATAATAGACAAGAGCTACTCCTTGCTCAACGAAATGGACTCAACACCCCATATTAAATGCCTAAGAATGTACCTGATTAGTAAGTATCTTAAAACCTATGGATTGCTATGTCTCTGAAAGAGAATCAAGCGTGTGTACAGGGGCATAAACGCAGCAGTGATAGGATTGGAGAGGTTCCGTGAGCAAATGAAGACCCTTTGAAGTCATATTGCATGGTACCCATTCCACGGGTCTGAACTCTCCAGGTTTAAGGGATTCTTCCTTCAGCTAAAACATGCATGTGGAACCCAGAGTATGATCAACCGTGAGATCGGGAGACGTGATCAAATATGTCTCCGTTCTCGTCCCCTGGTACTCGGGTGCAACATTCCAGACGCTTTACTAACACTCTCCCGACTTGGAGAGTCAGTGCCTTTAACCTCCTGTTTGGCCCAGTTTGCAATTTCTGCGGAAGATGAACAGGAATAGGGAGAACTAATGAGAGACTAGCTGGAGGTGTCAGGACGGGCAAATTTAACTCTCATTTCCCACCAGGAAGAGGAATTAACCAAAGGCTCAGCGTGCCGTGCCGGAACCAGATTAGGGCCTGAAGCAATCCTGCGGTGTTGCGGCCAGCTCACAAGAAAACGAGTTGAAGAAAGGAGCTCAGGGGCACTGTAATTCACAAACCTGCAGAGTTATAAATGACAGCTATCGTCCAAAAATATACTGAAGTAAGGCTGCCAAGAGGACTTGAAAGCGTGGCAGAATTGCAGGAAACCGATTTCAGGAGGTAGACTGGAATTGCATGTAAAGCACAGGAAAAGAGGCAGAACGTCCACAATGATGCACTTGGCCAAAAAGGGCGTATGCGTTTTTTCCTGAATATATTCAGGAAAAAACGCATAAGCCCTTTTTGGCCAAGCAAGCAAGCTTGCAAAGGAAATCTGCACTACAATGAAGTCTCACTTCCCCCCGGTAAAACGGCCATCTGAAAAAAGTGTAAAATCCAGAAAGGCAGGACAGGCCATGGAGAACTGGGAGCCTTGTTATGCTGATGGGCGGGATGTAAATTGCCAACAGCCACTCGGGAGAAGTGTATGGTGTTTCCTGAAACATCTAAAAAACAAAGCAACAGAGCCTAGGGCACTTCCACTTATGGTCCTATAGCCTAGGGAAATTAAAATCAAAAAGACAGAGGCACCCCAAAGTTTGGGACGGCTCTGTTTACAAGAACCTCGTTTACGGTACAAGTTCAATATCGCAGAAAGTGAAAAATGGATGAAGAAGTTGTGGTACTTACGTACAATGCAATATCACTCGGCAATGACATCTATGTCATCAGGCCCGTAGCAGCATAATGAGTGCATTCAGGTATGATGATTCTAACTGAAATAAGTCACACAGAAAAAGAAACATCATAAGATATCACTATTACACGGAATGTAATCTTGGCTAAACAGAAACTGGATTACAAAACACAACAGGGTCTCAAATTTAGAAAACCAACTTATGCTTGCTTAAGGGGAAAGGTGAGTTGGGGTGCTGCATAAAACCAGAGATTGAAATGAGCACAGATAAAGTTCCTTAGCCAAACATGGAATAGACAAGAGCTACTCCTTGCTCAACGAAATGGACTCAACACCCCATATTAAACGCCTACGAATGTACCTGACTAGTAAGTATCTTAAAACCTATGGATTGCTATGTCTCCGAAAGGGAATCAAGCGTGTGTACAGGGGCATAAACGCAGCAGTGATAGGATTGAAGAGGTTCGGTGAGCAAATGAAGACCTTTTGAAGTCATATTGCATGGTACCCATTCCACGGGTCTCAACTCTCCAGGTTTAAGGAATTCTTCCTTCAGCTAAAACATGCATGTGGAACCCAGAGTATGATGAACCGTGTGATCGGGAGACGTGTTCAAATACGTCTCCCTTCTCGTCCCCTGCTTCTCGGGTGCAACATGTCAGACGCTTTACTAACACTCTCCCGACTTGGAGAGGCAGTGCCTTTAACCTCCTGTTTGGCCCAGTTTACAATTTCTGTGGAAGATGAACAGGAATAGGGAGAACCAATGAGAGACTAGCTGGAGGTGTCTGGACGGGCAAATTTAACTCTCATTTCCCACCAGGAAGAGGAATTAACCAAAGGCTCAGTGTGTCGTGCCGGAACCATATTAGGGCCTGAAGTAATCCAGCGGTGTTGCGGCCAGCTCACAAGAAAGCGAGTTGAAGAAAGGAGCTCAGGGGCACTGTAATTCACAAACCTGCAGAGTTATAAATGACAGCTATCGTCCAAAAATATACTGAAGTAAGGCTGCCAAGAGGACTTGAAAGCGGGGCAGAATTGGGATTTCAGGAGGTAGACTGGAATTGCATTTAAAGCATAGGAAAAGAGGCCAAACGTCCACAATGATGCACTTGGCCAAAAAGGGCGTATGCGTTTTTTTCCTGAATATATTCAGGAAAAAACGCATACGCCCTTTTTGGCCAACCAAGCAAGCTTGCAAAGGAAATCTGCACTACAATGAAGTCTCACTTCCCCCCGGTCAAAAGGGCCATCTGAAAAAAGTGTAAAATCCAGAAAGGCAGGACAGGCCATGGAGAACTGGGAGCCTTGTTATTCTGATGGGTGGGATGTAAATTGCCAACAGCCACTCTGGAGAAGTGTATGGTGTTTCCTGAAACATCTAAAAAACAAAGCAACAGAGCCTATGGCACATCCACTTATGGTCCTATAGCCTAGGGAAATTAAAATCAAACAGACAGAGGTACCCCAAAGTTTGGGACGGCTCTGTTTACAAGAACCTCGTTTACGGTACAAGTTCAATATCGCAGAAAGTGAAAAATGGATGAAGAAGTTGTGGTACTTACGTACAATGCAATATCACTCAGCAATGACATCTATGTCATCAGGCCCGCAGCAGCATAATGAGTGCATTCAGGTATGATGATTCTAACTGAAATAAGTCCCACAGAAAAAGAAACATCATAAGATATCACTAATACACGGAATGTAAACTTGGCTACACAGGAACTGGATTACAAAACAGAACAGTGTCTCAAATTTAGAAAACCAACTTATGCTTGCTTAAGGGGAAAGGTGAGTTGGGGTGCTGCATAAAACCAGAGATTGAAATGAACACAGATAAGTTTCCTTAAGCCAAATACGTAATAGACAAGAGCTACTCCTTGCTCAACGAAATGGACTCAACACACCATATTAAACGCCTAAGAATGTACCTGACTAGTAAGTATCTTAAAACCTATGGATTGCTATGTCTCCGAAAGAGAATCAAGCGTGTGTACAGGGGCATAAACGCAGCTGTGATAGGATTGGAGAGGTTCGGTGAGCAAATGAAGACCCTTTGAAGTCATATTGCATGGTACCCATTCCACGGGTCTCAACTCTCCAGGTTTAAGGGATTCTTCCTTCAGCTAAAACATGCATGTGGAACCCAGAGTATGATCAACCGTGTGATCGGGAGACGTCTTCAAATATGTCTCCGTTCTCGTCCCCTGGTACTCGGGTGCAACATTCCAGACGCTTTACTAACACTCTCCTGACTTGGAGAGACAGTGCCTTTAACCTCCTGTTTGGCCCAGTTTGCAATTTCTGCGGAAGATGAACAGGAATAGGGAGAACCAATGAGAGACTAGCTGGAGGTGTCTGGACGGGCAAATTTAACTCTCATTTCCCACCAGGAAGAGGAATTAACCAAAGGCTGAGCGTGCCGTGCAAGAACCAGATTAGGGCCTGAAGCAATCCTGTGATGTTGCGGCCAGCTCACAAGAAATCGAGTTGAAGAAAGGAGCTCAGGGGCACTGTCATTCACAAACCTGCAGAGTTATAAATGACAGCTATCGTCCAAAAATATACTGAAGTAAGGCTGCCAAGAGGACTTGAAAGTGGGGCAGAATTGCAGGAAACCGATTTCAGGAGGTAGACTGGAATTGCATTTAAAGCATAGGAAAAGAGGCAGAACGTCGACAATGATGCACTTGGCCAAAAAGGGCGTATGCGTTTTTTCCTGAATATATTCAGGAACAAACGCATACGCCCTTTTTGGCCAAGCAAGCAAGCTTGCAAAGGAAATCTGCACTACAATGAAGTCTCACTTCCCCCCGGTCAAAAGGGCCATCTGAAAAAAGTGTAAAATCCAGAAAGGCAGGACAGGCCATGGAGAACTGGGAGCCTTGTTATGCTGATGGGTGGGATGTAAATTGCCAACAGCCACTCGGGAGAAGTGTATGGTGTTTCCTGAAACATCTAAAAAACAAAGCAACAGAGCCTAGGGCACTTCCACTTATGGTCCTATAGCCTACGGAAATTAAAATCAAAAAGACAGAGGCACCCCCAAAGTTTCGGACGGCTCTGTTTACAAGAACCTCGTTTACGGTACAAGTTCAATATCGCAGAAAGTGAAAAATAGATGAAGAAGATGTGGTACTTACGTACAATGCAATATCACTCAGCAATGACATGTATGTCATCAGGCCTGCAGCAGCATAATGAGTTGATTCAGGTATGATGATTCTAACTGAAATAAGTCACGCAGAAAAAGAAACATCATAAGATATCACTAATACACGGAATGTAGACTTGGCTACACAGGAACTGGATTACAAAACAGAACAGGGTCTCAAATTTAGAAAACCAACTTATGCTTGTTTAAGGGGAAAGGTGAGTTGGGGTGCTGCATAAAACCAGAGATTGAAATGAGCACAGATAAAGTTCCTTAAGCCAAATATGGAATAGACAAGAGCTACTCCTTGCTCAACGAAATGGACTCAACACCCCATATTAAACGCCTAAGAATGTACCTGACTAGTAAGTATCTTAAAACCTATGGATTGCTATGTCTCCGAAAGAGTATCAAGCGTGTGTACAGGCGCATAAACGCAGCAGTGATAGGATTGGAGAGGTTCGGTGAGCAAATGAAGATCCTTTGAATCATATTGCATGGTACCCATTCCAGGGGTCTCATCTCTCCAGGTTTAAAGGATTCTTCCTTCAGCTAAAACATGCATGTGGAGCCCCGATTATGATCAACCGTGTGATCTGGAGACGTGTTCAAATATGTCTCCGTTCTCGTCCCCTGGTACTCGGGTGCAACATTCCAGACGCTTTACTAACACTATCCCGACTTGGAGAGTCAGTGCCTTTAACCTCCTGTTTGGCCCAGTTTGCAATTTCTGCGGAAGATGAACAGGAATAGGGAGAACCAATGAGAGACTAGCTGGAGGTGTCTTGACGGGCAAATTTAACTCTCATTTCCCACCAGGAAGAGGAATTAACCAAAGGCTCAGCGAGCCGTCCCGATACCAGATTAGGGCCTGAAGCAATCCTGCGGTGTTGCGGCCAGCTCACAGGAAAGCGAGTTGAGGAAAGGAGCTCAGGGGCACTGTCATTCACAAACCTGCAGAGTTATAAATGACAGCTATCATCCAAAAATATACTGAAGTAAGGCTTCCAAGAGGAATTGAAAGCGGGGCAGAATTGCAGGAAACCGATTTCAGGAGGTAGACTGGAATTGCATTTAAAGCATAGGAAAAGAGGCAGAACGTCCACAATGATGCACTTGGCCAAAAAGGGCGTATGCGTTTTTTGCCTGAATATATTCAGGAAAAAACTCATACGCCCTTTTTGGCCAACCAAGCAAGCTTGCAAAGGAAATCTGCACTACAATGAAGTCTCACTGCCCCCCGGTCAAAAGGGCCATCTGAAAAAAGTGTAAAATCCAGAAAGGCAGGACAGGCCATGGAGAACTGGGAGCCTTGTTATGCTGATGGGCGGGATGTAAATTGCCAACAGCCACTCGGGAGAAGTGTATGGTGTTTCCTGAAACATCTAAAAAACAAAGCAACAGAGCCTAGGGCACTTCCACTTATGGTCCTATAGCTTAGGGCAATGAAAATCAAAAAGACACAGCCACCCCAAAGTTTGGGATGGCTCTGTTTATAAGAACCTCGGTTACGGTACAAGTTCAATATCGCAGAAAGCGAAAAATGGATAAAGAAGTTGTAGTACTTACGTACAATGCAATATCACTCAGCAATGACATCTATGTCATCAGGCCCATAGCAGCATAATGAGTGGATTCAGGTATGATGATTCTAACTGAAATAAGTCACACAGAAAAAGAAACATCATAAGACATCACTAATACACGGAATGTAAACTTGGCTACACAGGAACTGGATTACAAAACAGAACAGTGTCTCAAATTTAGAAAACCAACTTATGCTTGCTTAAGGGAAAAGGTGAGTTGGGGTGCTGCATAAAAACAGAGATTGAAATGAGCACAGATAAAGTTCCTTGAGCCAAATATGGAATTGACAAGAGCTACTCCTTCCTCATCGAAATAGACTCAACACCCCATATTAAACGCCTAAGAATGTACCTGACTAGTAAGAATCTTAAAACCTATGGATTGCTATGTCTCCGAAAGAGAATCAAGCGTGTGTACAGGGGCATAAACGCAGCAGTGATAGGATTGGAGAGGTTCGGTGAGCAAATGAAGACCCTTTGAAGTCATATTGCATGGTACCCATTCCACGGGTCTCAACTCTCCAGGTTTAAGGGATTCTTCCTTGAGCTAAAACATGCATGTGGAACCCAGATTATGATCAACCGTGTGATCGGGAGACGTGTTCAAATATGTCTCCGTTCTCGTCCCCTGGTACTCGGGTGCAACATTCCAGACGCTTTACTAACACTCTCCCGACTTGGAGAGACAGTGCCTTTAACCTCCTGTTTGGCCCAGTTTGCAAATTCTGCGGAAAATGAACAGGAATAGGGAGAACCAATGAGAGACTAGCTGGAGGTGTCTGGACGGGCAAATTTAACTCTCATTTCCCACCAGGAAGAGGAATTAACCAAAGGCTCAGCATGCCGTGCCGGAACCAGATTATGGCCTGAAGCAATCCTGCGTTGTTGTGGCCAGCTCGCAAGAAATCGAGTTGAAGAAAGGAGCTCAGGGGCACTGTAATTCACAAACCTGCAGAGTTATAAATGACAGCTATCGTCCAAAAATATACTGAAGTAAGGCTGCCAAGAGGACTTGAAAGCGGGGCAGAATTGCAGGAAATCGATTTCAGGAGGTAGACAGGAATTGCATTTAAAGCATAGGAAAAGAGGCAGAACGTCCACAATGATGCACTTGGCCAAAAAGGGCGTATGCGTTTTTTCCTGAATATATTCAGGAAAAAACGCATACGCCCTTTTTGGCCAACCAAGCAAGCTTGCAAAGGAAATCTGCACTACAATGAAGTCTCACTTCCCACCAGTCAAAAGGGCCATCTGAAAAAAGTGTAAAATCCAGAAAGGCAGGACAGGCCATGGAGAACTGGGAGCCTTGTTATGCTGATGGGCAGGATGTAAATTGCCAACAGCCACTCTGGAGAAGTGTATGGTGTTTCCTGAAACATCTAAAAAACAAAGCAACAGAGCCTAGGGCACTTCCACTTATGGTCCTATAGCCTAGGGAAATTAAAATGAAAAAGACAGAGGCACCACAATGTTTGGGACGGCTCTGTTTACAAGAACCTCGTTTATGGTAGAAGTTCAATATCGCAGAAAGCGAAAAATGGATGAAGAAGTTGTGGTACTTACGTACAATGCAATATCACTCAGCAATGACATCTTTGTCATCAGGCCCGCAGCAGCATAATGAGTGGATTCAGGTATGATGATTCTAACTGAAATAAGTCACACAGAAAAAGAAACATCATAAGATATCACTACTACACGGTATGTAAACTTGGCTACACAGGAACTGGATTACAAAACAGAACAGTGTCTCAAATTTAGAAAACCAACTTATGCTTGCTTAAGGGGAAAGGTGAGTTGGGGTGCTGCATAAAACCAGAGATTGAAATGAGCACGGATAAAGTTCCTTAAGCCAAATATGGAATAGACCAGAGCTACTCCTTGCTCAACGAAATGGACTCAACACCCCATATTAAACGCCTAAGAATGTACCTGACTAGTAAGTATCTTAAAACCTATGGATTGCTATGTCTCCAAAAGAGAATCAATCATCTGTACAGGGGCATAAACGCAGCAGTGATAGGAATGGAGAGGTTCGGTGAGCAAATGCAGACCCTTTGAAGTCATATTGCATGGTCCCCATTCCACGGGTCTCAACTCTCCAGGTTTAAGGGATTCTTCCTTCAGCTAAAACATGCATGTGGAACCCAGTGTATGATCAACCGTGTGATCGGGAGACGTGTTCAAATATGTCTCCGTTCTCGTCCCCTGGTACTCGGGTGCAACATTCCAGACGCTTTACTAACACTCTCCCGACTTGGAGAGTCAGTGCCTTTAACCTCCTGTTTGGCCCAGTTTGCAATTTCTGCGGAAGATGAACAGGAATAGGGAGAACCAATGAGAGACTAGCTGGAGGTGTCTGGACGGGCAAATTTAACTCTCATTTCCCACCAGGAAGAGGAATTAACCAAAGGCTCAGCGTGCCGTCCCGATACCAGATAAGGACCTGAAGCAATCCTGTGGTGTTGCGGCCAGCTCACAGGAAAGCGAGTTGAGGAAAGGAGCTCAGGGGCACTGTAATTCACAAACCTGCAGAGTTATCAATGACAGCTATGGTCCAAAAACATACTGAAGTAAGGCTGCCAAGACGACTTGAAAGCGTGGCAGAATTGCAGGAAACCGATTTCAGGAGGTAGACTGGAATTGCATTTAAAGCATAGGAAAAGAGGCAGAACGTCCACAATGATGCACTTGGCCAAAAAGGGCGTATGCGTTTTTTCCTGAATATATTAAGGAAAAAACGCATACGCCCTTTTTGGCCAACCAAGCAAGCTTGCAAAGGAAATCTGCAGTACTATGAAGTCTCACTTCCCCCCGGTCAAAAGGGCCATCTGAAAAAAGTGTAAAATCCAGAAAGGCAGGACAGGCCATGGAGAACTGGGAGCCTTGTTATGCTGATGGGCGGGATGTAAATTGCCAACAGCCACTCCGGAGAAGTGTATGGTGTTTCCTGAAACATCTAAAAAACAAAGCAACAGAGCCTAGGGCACTTCCACTTATGGTCCTATAGCCTAGGGAAATTAAAATCAAAAAGACAGAGGCACCCCAAAGTTTGGGATTACTCTGTTTACAAGAACCTCGTTTACGGTACAAGTTCAATATCGCAGAAAGTGAAAAATGGATGAAGAAGTTGTGGTACTTACGTACAATGCAATATCACTCAGCAATGACATCTATGTCATAAGGCCCGCAGCAGCATAATGAGTGGATTCAGGTATGATGATTCTAACTGAAATAAGTCACACAGAAAAAGAAACATCATAAGATATCACTACTACACGGAATGTAAACTTGGCTACACAGGAACTGGATTACAATACAGAACAGGGTCTCAAATGTAGAAAACCTACTTATGCTTGCTTAAGGGGAAAGGTGAGTTGGGGTGCTGCATAAAAGCAGAGATTGAAATGAGCACAGATAAGTTTCCTTAAGCCAAATACATAATAGACAAGAGCTACTCCTTGCTCAACGAAATGGACTCAACACCCCATATTAAACGCCTAACAATGTACCTGACTAGTAAGTATCTTAAAACCTATGGATTGCTATGTCTCCGAAAGAGAATCAAGCGTGTGTACAGGGGCATAAACGCAGCAGTGATAGGATTGGAGAGGTTCGGTGAGCAAATGCAGACCCTTTGAAGTCATATTGCATGGTACCCATTCCACGGGTCTCAACTCTCCAGGTTTAAGGGATTCTTCCTTCAGCTAAAACATGCATGTGGAACCCAGAGTATGATCAACCGTGTGATCGGGAGACGTGTTCAAATATGTCTCCGTTCTCATCCCCTGGTACTCGGGTGCAACACTCCAGACGCTTTACTAACACTCTCCCGACTTGGAGAGTCAGTGCCTTTAACCTCCTGTTTGGCCCAGTTTGCAATTTCTGCGGAAGATGAACAGGAATAGGGAGAACCAATGAGAGACTAGCTGGAGGTGTCTTGACGGGCAAATTTAACTCTCATTTCCCACCAGGAAGAGGAATTAACCAAAGGCTCAGCGTGCCGTCCCGATACCAGATTAGGGCCTGAAGCAATCCTGCGGTGTTGCGGCCAGCTCACAGGAAAGCGAGTTGAGGAAAGGAGCTCAGGTGCACTGTAATTCGCAAACCTGCAGAGTTATAAATGACAGCTATCGTCCAAAAATATACTGAAGTAAGGCTGCCAAGACGACTTGAAAGTGGGGCAGAATTGCAGGAAACCGATTTCAGGAGGTAGACTGGAATTGCATGTAAAGCATAGGAAAAGAGGCAGAACGTCCACAATGATGCACTTGGCCAAAAAGGGCGTATGCGTTTTTTCCTGAATATATTAAGGAAAAAACGCATACGCCCTTTTTGGCCAACCAAGGAAGCTTGCAAAGGAAATCTGCACTACAATGAAGTCTCACTTCCCCCCGGTCAAAAGGGCCATCTGAAAAAAGTGTAAAATCCAGAAAGGCAGGACAGGCCATGGAGAACTGGGAGCCTTGTTATGCTGATGGGCGGGATGTAAATTGCCAACAGCCACTCTGGAGAAGTGTATGGTGTTTCCTGAAACATCTAAAAAACAAAGCAACAGAGCCTAGGGCACTTCCACTTATGGTCCTATAGCCTAGGGAAATTAAAATCAAAAAGACAGAGGCACCCCAAAGTTTGGGACGGCTCTGTTTACAAGAACCTCGTTTACGGTACAAGTTCAATATCGCAGAAAGTGAAAAATGGATGAAGAAGTTGTGGTACTTACGTACAATGCAATATCACTCAGCAATGACATCTATGTCATCAGGCTCGCAGCAGCATAATGAGTGGATTCAGGTATGATGATTCTAACTGAAATAAGTCACACAGAAAAAGAAACATCATAAGATATCACTAATACACGGAATGTAAACTTGGCTACACAGGAACTGGATTACAAAACAGAACAGGGTCTCAAATTTAGAAAACCAACTTATGCTTGCTTAAGGGGAAAGGTGAGTTGGGGTGCTGCATAAAACCAGAGATTGAAATGAGCACAGATAAGTTTCCTTAAGCCAAATACATAATAGACAAGAGCTACTCCTTGCTCAACGAAATGGACTCAACACCCCATATTAAATGCCTAAGAATGTACCTGACTAGTAAGTATCTTAAAACGTATGGATTGCTATGTCTCCGAAAGAGAATCAAGCGTGTGTACAGGGGCATAAACGCAGCAGTGATAGGATTGGAGCGGTTCGGTGAGCAAATGAAGACCCTTTGAAGTCATATTGCATGGTACCCATTCCACGGGTCTCAACTCTCCAGGTTTAAGGGATTCTTCCTTCAGCTAAAACATGCATGTGGAACCCAGAGTATGATCAACCATGTGATCGGGAGACGTGTTCAAATATGTCTCCGTTCTCGTCCCCTGGTACTCGGGTGCAACATTCCAGACGCTTTACTAACACTCTCCCGACTTGGAGAGTCAGTGCCTTTAACCTCCTGTTGGCCCAGTTTGCAATTTCTGCGGAAGATGAACAGGAATAGGGAGAACCAATGAGAGACTAGCTGGAGGTGTCTGGACGGGCAAATTTAACTCTCATTTCCCACCAGGAAGAGGAATTAACCAAAGGCTCAGCGTGCCGTGCCGAAACCAGATTAGGGCCTGAAGCAATCCTGCGGTGTTGCGGCCAGCTCACAAGAAAGCGAGTTGAAGAAAGGAGCTCAGGGGCACTGTAATTCACAAACCTGCAGAGTTATAAATGACAGCTATCGTCCAAAAATATACTGAAGTAAGGCTGCCAAGAGGACTTGAAAGCGGAGCAGAATTGCAGGAAACCGATTTCAGGAGGTAGACTGGAATTGCATGTAAAGCATAGGAAAAGAGGCAGAACGTCCACAATGATGCCCTTGGCCAAAAAGGACGTATGCGTTTTTTCCTGAATATATTCAGGAAAAAACGCATACGTCCTTTTTGGCCAACCAAGCAAGCTTGCAAAGGAAATCTGCACTACAATGAAGTCTCACTGCCCCCCGGTCAAAAGGGCCATCTGAAAAAAGTGTAAAATTCAGAAAGGCAGGACAGGCCATGGAGAACTTGGAACCTTGTTATGCTGATGGGCGGGATGTAAACTGCCAACAGCCACTCTGGAGAAGTGTATGGTGTTTCCTGAAACATCTTAAAAACAAAGCAACAGAGCCTAGGACACTTCCACTTATGGTCCTATAGCTTAGGGAAATTAAAATCAAAAAGACACAGCCACCCCAAAGTTTGGGACAGCTCTGTTTACAAGAACCTCATTTACGGTACAAGTTCAATATCGCAGAAAGTGAAAAATGGATAAAGAAGTTGTAGTACTTACGTACAATGCAATATCACTCAGCAATGACATCTATGTCATCAGGCCCGTAGCAGCATAATGAGTGGATTCAGGTATGATGATTCTAACTGAAATCAGTCACACAGAAAAAGAAACATCATAAGATATCACTAATACACGGAATGTAAACTTGGCTACACAGGAACTGGATTACAAAACAGAACAGTGTCTTAAATGTAGAAAACCAACTTATGCTTGCTTAGGGAAAAGGTGAGTTGGGGTGCTGCATAAAAACAGAGATTGAAATGAGCACAGATAAAGTTCCTTGAGCCAAATATGGAATTGACAAGAGCTACTCCTTGCTCATCGAAATGGACTCAACACCCCATATTAAACGCCTAAGAATATACCTGACTAGTAAGTATCTTAAAACCTATGGATTGCTATGTCTCCGAAAGAGAATCAAGCGTGTATACAGGGGCATAAACGCAGCAGTGATAGGATTGGAGAGGTTCGGTGAGAAAATGAAGACCCTTTGAAGTCATATTGCATGGTTCCCATTCCACGGTTCTCAACTCTCCAGGTTTAAGGGATTCTTCCTTCAGCTAAAACATGCATGTGGAACCCAGAGTATGATCAACCGTGTGATCGGGAGACGTGTTCAACTATGTCTCCGTTCTCGTCCCCTGGTACTCGGGTGCAACATTCCAGACGCTTTACTAACACTCTCCCGACTTGGAGAGGCAGTGCCTTTAACCTCCTGTTTGGCCCAGTTTGCAATTTCTGCGGAAGATGAACAGGAATAGGGAGAACCAATGAGAGACTAGCTGGAGGTGTCTGGACGGCCAAATTTAACTCTCATTTCCCACCAGGAAGAGGAATTAACCAAAGGCTCAGAGTGCCGTGCCGGAACCAGATTAGGGCCTGAAGCAATCCTGCGGTGTTGTGGCCAGCTCGCAAGAAATCGAGTTGAAGAAAGGAGCTCAGGTGCACTGTAATTCACAAACCTGCAGAGTTATAAATGACAGCTATCGTCCAAAAATATACTGAAGTAAGGCTGCCAAGAGGACTTGAAAGCGGGGCAGAATTGCAGGAAATCGATTTCAGGAGGTAGACAGGAATTGCATTTAAAGCATAGGAAAAGAGGCAGAACGTCCACAATGATGCACTTGGCCAAAAAGGGCGTATGCGTTTTTTCCTGAATATATTCAGGAAAAAACGCATACACCCTTTTTGGCCAACCAAGCAAGCTTGCAAAGGAAATCTGCACTACAATGAAGTCTCACTTCCCCCCAGTCAAAAGGGCCATCTGAAAAAAGTGTAAAATCCAGAAAGTCAGGACAGGCCATGGAGAACTGGGAGCCTTGTTATGCTGATGGGCAGGATGTAAATTGCCAACAGCCACTCGGGAGAAGTGTATGGTGTTTCCTGAAACATCTAAAAAACAAAGCAACAGAGCCTAGGGCACTTCCACTTATGGTCCTATAGCCTAGGGAAATTAAAATGAAAAAGACAGAGGCACCCCAATGTTTGGGACGGCTCTGTTTACAAGAACCTCGTTTACGGTAGAAGTTCAATGTCGCAGAAAGTGAAAAATGGATGAAGAAGTTGTGGTACTTACGTACAATGCAATATCACTCAGCAATGACATCTTTGTCATCAGGCCCGCAGCAGCATAATGAGTGGATTCAGGTATGATGATTCTAACTGAAATAAGTCACACAGAAAAAGAAACATCATAAGATATCACTAATACACGGAATGTAAACTTGGCTACACAGGAACTGGATTACAAAACAGAATAGGGTCTCAAATTTAGAAAACCAACTTATGCTTGCTTAAGGGGAAAGGTGAGTTGGGGTGCTGCATAAAACCAGAGATTGAAATGAGCACAGATAAGTTTCCTTAAGCCAAATACGTAATAGACAAGAGCTACTCCTTGCTCAATGAAATGGACTCAACACCACATATTAAACGCCTAAGAATGTACCTGACTAGTAAGTATCTTAAAACCTATGGATTGTTATTTCTCTGAAAGAGAATCAAGCGTGTGTACAGGGGCATAAATGCAGCAGTGATAAAATTGGAGAGGTTCGGTGAGCAAATGAAGACCCTTTGAAGTTATATTGCATGGTACCCATTCCACGGGTCTCAACTCTCCAGGTTTAAGGGATTCTTCCTTCAGCTAAAACATGCATGTGGAACCCAGAGTATGATCAACCGTGTGATCGGGAGACGTGTTCAAATATGTCTCCGTTCTCGTCCCCTGGTACTCGGGTGCAACATTCCAGACGCTTTACTAACACTCTCCCGACTTGGAGAGTCAGTGCCTTTAACCTCCTGTTTGGCCCTGTTTGCAATTTCTGCGGAAGATGAACAGGAATAGGGAGAACCAATGAGAGACTAGCTGGAGGTGTCTGGACGGGCAAATTTAACTCTCATTTCCCACCAGGAAGAGGAATTAACCAAAGGCTCAGCGTGCCGTGCCGGAACCAGATTAGGGCCTGAAGCAATGCTGCGGTGTTGCGGCCAGCTCACAAGAAAGCGAGTTGAAGAAACGAGCTCAGGGGCACTGTAATTCACAAACCTGCAGAGTTATAAATGACAGCTATCGTCCAAAAATATACTGAAGTAAGGCTGCCAAGAGGACTTGAAAGCGGGGCAGAATTGCAGGAAACCGATTTCAGGAGGTAGACTGGAATTGCATGTAAAGCATAGGAAAAGAGGCAGAACGTCCACAATGATGCACTTGGCCAAAAAGGGCGTATGCGTTTTTTCCTGAATATATTCAGGAAAAAACGCATACGCCCTTTTTGGCCAAGCAAGCAAGCTTGCAAAGGAAATCTGCACTACAATGAAGTCTCACTGCCCCCCGGTCAAAAGGGCCATCTGAAAAAAGTGTAAAATCCAGAAAGGCAGGACAGGCCATGGAGAACTGGGAGCCTTGTTATGCTGCTGGGCGGGATGTAAATTGCCAACAGCCACCCCGGAGAACTGTATGGTGTTTCCTGAAACATCTAAAAAACAAAGCAACAGAGCCTAGGGCACTTCCACTTATGGTCCTATAGCCTAGGGAAATTAAAATCAAACAGACAGAGGTACCCCAAAGTTTGGGATGGCTCTGTTTACAAGAACCTTGTTTACGGTACAAGTTCAATATCGCAGAAAGTGAAAAATGTATGAAGAAGTGGTGGTACTTCCGTACAATGCAATATCACTCAGCAATGACATCTGTGTCATCAGGCCCGCAGCAGCATAATGAGTGGATTCAGGTATGATGATTCTAACTTAAATAAGTCACACAGAAAAAGAAACATCATAAGATATCACTAATACACAGAATGTAAACTTGGCTACACAGGAACTGGATTACAAAACAGAACAGGGTCTCAAATTTAGAAAACCAACTTATGCTTGCTTAAGGGGAAAGGTGAGTTGGGGTGCTGCATAAAACCAGAGATTGAAATGAGCACAGTTAAGTTTCCTTAAGCCAAATACGTAATAGACAAGAGCTACCCCTTGCTCAATGAAATGGACTCAACACCCCATATTAAACGCCTAAGAATGTACCTGACTAGTAAGTATCTTAAAACCTATGGATTGCTATGTCTCCGAAAGAGAATCAAGCGTGTGTACAGGGGCATAAACTCAGCAGTGATAGGATTGGAGAGGTTTGGTGAGCAAATGAAGACCCTTTGAAGTCATATTGCATGGTATCCATTCCACGGGTCTCAATTCTCCAGGTTTAAGGGATTCTTCCTTCAGCTAAAACATGCATGTGGAACCCAGAGTATGATCAACCGTGTGATCGGGAGACATGTTCAAATATGTCTCCGTTCTCGTCCCCTGGTACTCGGGTGCAACATTCCAGACGCTTTACTAACACTCTCCCGACTTGGAGAGTCAGTGCCTTTAACCTCCTGTTTGGCCCAGTTTGCAATTTCTGCGGAAGATGAACAGGAATAGGGAGAACCAATGAGAGACTAGCTGGAGGTGTCTGGACGGGCAAATTTAACTCTCATTTCCCACCAGGAAGAGGAATTATCCAAAGGCTCAGCGTGCCGTGCCGATACCAGATTAGGGCCTGAAGCAATCCTGCGGTGTTGCGGCCAGCTCACAGGAAAGCGAGTTGAGGAAAGGAGCTCAGGGGCACTGTAATTCACAAACCTGCAGAGTTATAAATGACAGCTATCGTCCAAAAATATACTGAAGTAAGGCTGCCAAGAGGACTTGAAAGTGGGGCAGAATTGCAGGAAACCGATTTCAGGAGGTAGACTGGAATTGCATATAAAGCATAGGAAAAGAGGCAGAACGTCCACAATGATGCACTTGGCCAAAAAGGGCGTATGCGTTTTTTCCTGAATATATTCAGGAAAAAACACATACGCACTTTTTGGCCAACCAAGCAAGCTTGCAAAGGAAATCTGCACTACAATGAAGTCTCACTTCCCCCCGGTCAAAAGGGCCATCTGAAAAAAGTGTAAAATCCAGAAAGGCAGGACACGCCATGGAGAACTGGGAGCCTTGTTATGCCGATGGGCGGGATGTAAATTGCTAACAGCCACTCGGGAGAAGTGTATGGTGTTTCCTGAAACATCTAAAAAACAAAGCAACAGAGCCTAGGGCACTTCCACTTATGGTCCTATAGCTTAGGGAAATTAAAATCAAAAAGACACAGCCACCCCAAAGTTTGGAACGGCTCTGTTTACAAGAACCTCGTTTACGGGACAAGTTCAATATCGCAGGAAGTGAAAAATGGATGAAGAAGTTGTGGTACTTACGTACAATGCAATATCACTCAGCAATGACATCTATGTCATCAGGCCCATAGCAGCATAATGAGTGGATTCAGGTATGATGATTCTAACTGAAATAAGTCACACAGAAAAAGAAACATCATAAGATATCACTAATACACAGAATGTAAACTTGGCTACACAGGAACTGGATTACAAAACACAACAGGGTCTCAAATTTAGAAAACCAACATATGCTTGCTTAAGGGGAAAGGTGAGTTGGGGTGCTGCATAAAACCAGAGATTGAAATGAGCACAGATAAAGTTCCTTAAGCCAAATATGGAATAGACAAGAGCTACTCCTTGCTCAACGAAATGGACTCAACACCCCATATTAAACGCCTAAGAATGTACCTGACTAGTAAGTATCTTAAAACCTATGGATTGCTATGTCTCCGAAAGAGAATCAAGTGTGTGTACAGGGGCATAAACGCAGCAGTGATAGGATTGGAGAGGTTCGGTGAGCAAATGAAGACCCTTTGAAGTCATATTGCATGGTACCCATTCCAAGGGTCTCAACTCTCCAAGTTTAAGGGATTCTTCCTTCAGCTAAAACACGCATGTGGAACCCAGAGTATGATCAACCGTGTGATCGGGAGACGTGTTCAAATATGTCTCCGTTCTCGTCCCCTGGTACTCGGGTGCAACATTCCAGACGCTTTACTAACACTCTCCCGACTTGGAGAGTCAGTGCCTTTAACCTCCTGTTTGGCCCAGTTTGCAATTTCTGCGGAAGATGAACATGAATAGGGAGAACCAATGAGAGACTAGCTGGAGGTGTCTGGACGGGGAAATTTAACTCTCATTTCCCACCAGGAAGAGGAATTAACCAAAGGCTCAGCGTGCCGTGCCGGAACCAGATTAGGGCCTGAAGCAATCCTGCGGTGTTGCGGCCAGCTCACAAGAAAGCGAGTTGAAGAAAGGAGCTCAGGGGCACTGTAATTCACAAACCTGCAGAGTTATAAATGACAGCTATCGTCCAAAATATACTGAAGTAACGCTGCCAAGAGGACTTGAAAGCGGGGCAGAATTGCAGGAAACCGATTTCAGGAGGTAGATTGGAATTGCATTTAAAGCATAGGAAAAGAGGCAGAACGTCCACAATGATGCACTTGGCCAAAAAGGGCGTATGCGTTTTTTCCTGAATATATTCAGGAAAAAACGCATATGCCCTTTTTGGCCAACCAAACAAGCTTGCAAACGAAATCTGCACTACAATAAGTCTCACTTCCCCCCGGTCAAAAGGGCCATCTGAAAAAAGTGTAAAATCCAGAAAGGCAGGACAGGCCATGGAGAACTGGGAGCCTTGTTATGCTGATGGGCGGGATGTAAATTGCCAACAGCCACTCCGGAAAAGTGTATGGTGTTTCCTGAAACATCTAAAAAACAAAGCAACAGAGCCTAGGGCACTTCCACTTATGGTCCTATAGCTTAGGGCAATGAAAATCAAAAAGACACAGCCACCCCAAAGTTTGGGACGGCTCTGTTTAAAAGAACCTCGTTTACGGTACAAGTTCAATATCGCAGAAAGTGAAAAATGGATGAAGAAGTTGTGGTACTTACGTACAATGCAATATCACTCAGCAATCACATCTATGTCATCAGGCCCGTAGCAGCATAATGAGTGGATTCAGGTATGATGATTCTAACTGAAAGAAGTCACACAGAAAAAGAAACATCATAAGATATCACTATTACACGGAAAGTAAACTTGGCTACACAGGAATTAGATTACAAACAGAACAGGGTCTCAAATGTAGAAAACCAACTTATGCTTGCTTAAGGGGAAAGGTGAGTTGGGGTGCTGCATAAAACCAGAGATTGAAATGAGCACAAATAAAGTTCCTTAAGCCAAATATGGAATAGACTAGAGCTACTCCTTGCTCAACGAAATGGACTCAACACCCCATATTAAACGCCTAAGAATGTACCTGACTAGTAAGTATCTTAAAACCTATGGATTGCTATGTCTCCGAAAGAGAATCAAGCGTGTGTACAGGGGCATAAACGCAGCAGTGATAGGATTGGAGAGGTTCGCTGAGCAAATGAGGACCCTTTGAAGTCATATTGCATGGTACCCATTCCACGGGTCTCAACTCTCCAGGTTTAAGGGATTCTTCCTTCAGCTAAAACATGCATGTGCAACCCAGAGTATGATCAACCGTGTGATCGGGAGACGTCTTCAAATATGTCTCCGTTCTCGTCCCCTGGTACTCGGGTGCAACATTCCAGACGCTTTACTAACACTCTCCCGACTTGGAGAGTCAGTGCCTTTAACCTCCTGTTTGTCCCAGTTTGCAATTTCTGCGGAAGATGAACAGGAATAGGGAGAACGAATGAGAGACTAGCTGGAGGTGTCTGGACGGGCAAATTTAACTCTCATTTCCCACCAGGAAGAGGAATTAACCAAAGGTTCAGCGTGCCGTGCCGGAACCAGATTAGGGCCTGAAGCAATCCTGCGGTGTTGCGGCCAGCTCACAAGAAAGCGAGTTGAAGAAAGGAGCTCAGGGGCACTGTAATTCACAAACCTGCAGAGTTATAAATGACAGCTATCGTCCAAAAATATACTGAAGTAAGGCTGCCAAGAGGACTTGAAAGCGGGGCAGAATTGCAGGAAACCGATTTCAGGAGGTAGACTGGAATTGCATTTAAAGCATAGGAAAAGAGGCAGAACGTCCACAATGATGCACTTGGCCAAAAAGGGCGTATGCGTTTTTTCCTGAATATATTCAGGAAAAAACGCATACGCCCTTTTTGGCCAACCAAGCAAGCTTGCAAAGAAAATCTGCACTACAATGAAGTCTCACTTCCCCCCGGTCAAAAGGGCCATCTGAAAAAAGTGTAAAATCCAGAAAGGCAGGACAGGCCATGGAGAACTGGGAGCCTTGTTATGCTGATGGGCGGGATGTAAATTGCCAACAGCCACTCTGGAGAAGTGTATGGTGTTTCCTGAAACATCTAAAAAACAAAGCAACAGAGCCTAGGGCACTTCCACTTATGGTCCTATAGCTTAGGGAAATGAAAATCAAAAAAACACAGCCACCCCAAGGTTTGGGACGGCTCTGTTTACAAGAACCTCGTTTACGGTACAAGTTCAATATCGCAGAAAGTGAAAAATGGATGAAGAAGTTGTGGTACTTACGTACAATACAATATCACTCAGCAATGACATCTATGTCATCAGGCCCGTAGCAGCACTATGAGTGCATTCAGGTGTGATGATTCTAACTGAAATAAGTCACACAGAAAAAGAAACATCATAAGATATCACTAATACACGGAATGTAAACTTGGCTACACAGGAACTGGATTACAAAACAGAACAGGGTCTCAAATTTAGAAAACCAACATATGCTTGCTTAAGGGGAAAGGTGAGTTGGGGTGCTGCATAAAACCAGAGATTGAAATGAGCACAGATAAAGTTCCTTATGCCAAATATGGAATAGACAAGAGCTACTCCTTGTTCAACGAAATGGACTCAACACCCCATATTAAACGCCTAAGAATGTACCTGACTAGTAAGTATCGTAAAACCTATGGATTGCTATGTCTCCGAAAGACAATCAAGCGTGTGTACAGGGGCATAAACGCAGCAGTGATAGGATTGGAGAGGTTCGGTGAGCAAATGAAGACCCTTTGAAGTCATATTGCATGGTACCCATTCCACGGGTCTCAACTCTCCAGGTTTAAGGGATTCTTCCTTCAGCTAAAACATGCATGTGGAACCCAGAGAATGATCAACCGTTTGATCGGGAGACGTCTTCAAATATGTCTCCATTCTCGTCCCCTGGTACTCGGGTGCAACATTCCAGACGCTTTACTAACACTCTCCCGACTTGGAGAGTCAGTGCCTTTAACCTCCTGTTTGGCCCAGTTTGCAATTTCTGCGGAAGATGAACAGGAATAGGGAGAACCAATGACAGACTAGCTGGAGGTGTCTGGACGGTCAAATTTAACTCTTATTTCCCACCAGGAAGAGGAATTAAGCAAAGGCTCAGCGTGCCGTGCCGGAACCAGATTAGGGCCTGAAGCAATCCTGCGGTGTTGCGGCCAGCTCACAAGAAAGCGAGTTGAAGAAAGGAGCTCAGGGGCACTGAAATTCACAAACCTGCAGAGTTATAAATGACAGCTATCATCCAAAAATATATTGAAGTAAGGCTGCCAAGAGGACTTGAAAGCGGGGCAGAATTGCAGGAAACCGATTTCAGGAGGTAGACTGGAATTGCATGTAAAGCATAGGAAAAGAGGCAGAACGTCCACAATGCTGCACTTGGCCAAAAAGGGCGTATGCGTTTTTTCCTGAATATATTCAGGAAAAAACGCATACGCCCTTTTTGGCCAACCAAGCAAGCCTGCAAAGGAAATCTGCACTACAATGAAGTCTCACTTCACCCCGGTCAAAAGGGTCATCTGAAAAAAGTGTAAAATCCAGAAAGGCAGGACAGGCCATGGAGAACTGGGAGCTTTGTTATGCTGATGGGCGGGATGCAAATTGCCAACAGCCACTCTGGAGAAGTGTATGGTGTTTCCTGAAACATCTAAAAAACAAAGCAACAGAGCCTAGGGCACTTCCACTTATGGTCCTATAGCTTAGGGAAATTAAAATCAAAAAGACACAGCCACCCCAAAGTTTGGGATGGCTCTGTTTACAAGAACCTCGTTTACGGTACAAGTTCAATATCGCAGAAAGTGAAAAATGGATGAAGAAGATGTGGTACTTACGTACAATGCAATATCACTCAGCAATGAAATCTATGTCATCAGGCCCGTAGCAGCATAATGAGTGGATTCAGGTACGATGATTCTAAGTGAAATAAGTCACACAGAAAAAGAAACATCATAAGATATCACTACTACACGGAATGTAAACTTGGCTACACAGGAACTGAATTACAAAACAGAACAGGGTCTCAAATGTAGAAAACCAACTTATGCTTGCTTAAGGGGAAAGGTGAGTTGGGGTGCTGCATAAAACCAGAGATTGAAATTAGCACAGATACCGTTCCATAAGCCAAATATGTAATAGACAAGAGCTACTCCTTGCTCAACGAAGTGGACTCAACACCCCATATTAAACGCCTAAGAATATACCTGACTAGTAAGAATCTTAAAACCTATGGATTTATATGTCTCCGAAAGAGAATCAAGCGTGTGTACAGCGCAATAAACGCAGCAGTGAAAGGATTGGTGAGGATCGGTGAGCAAATGCATACTCTTTGAAGCCATATTGCATGGTACCCATTCCATGGGTCTCAACTCTCCAGGTTTAAGGGATTCTTCCTTCAGCTAAAACATGCATGTGGAACCCAGAGTATGATCCACCATGTAATTGGGAAACGTGTTCAAAGGTGTCTCAGGTTTCGTCCCCTCGTACTCGGGTGCAACATTCCAGACGCTTTACTTACTCTCTCCCCACTTGGAGAGTCAGTGCCTTTAACCTCTTGTTTGGCCCAGTTTGCAATTTCTGCGGAAAATGATCAGGAATAGGGAGAACAAATGAGAGACTAGCTGGAGGTGTCTGGACGGGCAAATTTAACTCTCATTTCCCACCAGGAAGAGGAATTAACCAAAGGCTCAGCGTGCGGTGCCGGAACCACACTAGGGCATGAAGCAATCCTGCGGTGTTGCGGCCAGCTCACAAGAAAGCGAGTTGAAGAAAGGAGCTCAGGGGCACTGTCATTCACAAACCTGCAGAGTTATAAATGACAGCTATCGTCCAAAAATATATTGGAGTAAGGCTGCCAAGAGGACTTGAAAGCGGGGCAGAATTGCAGGAAACCGATTTCAGGAGGTAGACTGGAATTGCATTTAAAGCATAGGAAAAGAGGCAGAACGTCCACAATGATGCACTTGGCCAAAAAGGGCGTATGCGTTTTTTCCTGAATATATTCAGGAAAAAACGCATACGCCCTTTTTGGCCAACCAAGCAAGCTTGCAAAGAAAATCTGCACTACAATGAAGTCTCACTTCCCCCCGGTCAAAAGGGCCATCTGAAAAAAGTGTAAAATCCAGAAAGGCAGGACAGGCCATGGAGAACTGGGAGCCTTGTTATGCTGATGGGCGGGATGTAAATTGCCAACAGCCACTCGGGAGAAGTGTATGGTGTTTCCTGAAACATCTAAAAAACAAAGCAACAGAGCCTAGGGCACTTCCACTTATGGTCCTATAGCTTAGGGAAATGAAAATCAAAAAAACACAGCCACCCCAAAGTTTGGGACGGCTCTGTTTACAAGAACCTCGTTTACGGTACAAGTTCAATATCGCAGAAAGTGAAAAATGGATGAAGAAGTTGTGGTACTTACGTACAATACAATATCACTCAGCAATGACATCTATGTCATCAGGCCCGTAGCAGCACTATTAGTGCATTCAGGTGTGATGATTCTAACTGAAATAAGTCACACAGAAAAAGAAACATCATAAGATATCACTAATACACGGAATGTAAACTTGGCTACACAGGAACTGGATTACAAAACAGAACAGGGTCTCAAATTTAGAAAACCAACATATGCTTGCTTAAGGGGAAAGGTGAGTTGGGGTGCTGCATAAAACCAGAGATTGAAATGAGCACAGATAAAGTTCCTTATGCCAAATATGGAATAGACAAGAGCTACTCCTTGTTCAACGAAATGGACTCAACACCCCATATTAAACGCCTAAGAATGTACCTGACTAGTAAGTATCGTAAAACCTATGGATTGCTATGTCTCCGAAAGACAATCAAGCGTGTGTACAGGGGCATAAACGCAGCAGTGATAGGATTGGAGAGGTTCGGTGAGCAAATGAAGACCCTTTGAAGTCATATTGCATGGTACCCATTCCACGGGTCTCAACTCTCCAGGTTTAAGGGATTCTTCCTTCAGCTAAAACATGCATGTGGAACCCAGAGAATGATCAACCGTTTGATCGGGAGACGTCTTCAAATATGTCTCCATTCTCGTCCCCTGGTACTCGGGTGCAACATTCCAGACGCTTTACTAACACTCTCCCGACTTGGAGAGTCAGTGCCTTTAACCTCCTGTTTGGCCCAGTTTGCAATTTCTGCGGAAGATGAACAGGAATAGGGAGAACCAATGAGAGACTAGCTGGAGGTGTCTGGACGGTCAAATTTAACTCTTATTTCCCACCAGGAAGAGGAATTAAGCAAAGGCTCAGCGTGCCGTGCCGGAAACAGATTAGGGCCTGAAGCAATCCTGCGGTGTTGCGGCCAGCTCACAAGAAAGCGAGTTGAAGAAAGGAGCTCAGGGGCACTGAAATTCACAAACCTGCAGAGTTATAAATGTCAGCTATCGTCCAAAAATATATTGAAGTAAGGCTGCCAAGAGGACTTGAAAGCGGGGCAGAATTGCAGGAAACCGATTTCAGGAGGTAGACTGGAATTGCATGTAAAGCATAGGAAAAGAGGCAGAACGTCCACAATGCTGCACTTGGCCAAAAAGGGCGTATGCGTTTTTTCCTGAATATATTCAGGAAAAAACGCATACGCCCTTTTTGGCCAACCAAGCAAGCCTGCAAAGGAAATCTGCACTACAATGAAGTCTCACTTCACCCCGGTCAAAAGGGTCATCTGAAAAAAGTGTAAAATCCAGAAAGGCAGGACAGGCCATGGAGAACTGGGAGCTTTGTTATGCTGATGGGCGGGATGCAAATTGCCAACAGCCACTCTGGAGAAGTGTATGGTGTTTCCTGAAACATCTAAAAAACAAAGCAACAGAGCCTAGGGCACTTCCACTTATGGTCCTATAGCTTAGGGAAATTAAAATCAAAAAGACACAGCCACCCCAAAGTTTGGGATGGCTCTGTTTACAAGAACCTCGTTTACGGTACAAGTTCAATATCGCAGAAAGTGAAAAATGGATGAAGAAGATGTGGTACTTACGTACAATGCAATATCACTCAGCAATGAAATCTATGTCATCAGGCCCGTAGCAGCATAATGAGTGGATTCAGGTACGATGATTCTAAGTGAAATAAGTCACACAGAAAAAGAAACATCATAAGATATCACTACTACACGGAATGTAAACTTGGCTACACAGGAACTGAATTACAAAACAGAACAGGGTCTCAAATGTAGAAAACCAACTTATGCTTGCTTAAGGGGAAAGGTGAGTTGGGGTGCTGCATAAAACCAGAGATTGAAATTAGCACAGATACCGTTCCATAAGCCAAATATGTAATAGACAAGAGCTACTCCTTGCTCAACGAAGTGGACTCAACACCCCATATTAAACGCCTAAGAATATACCTGACTAGTAAGAATCTTAAAACCTATGGATTTATATGTCTCCGAAAGAGAATCAAGCGTGTGTACAGCGCAATAAACGCAGCAGTGAAAGGATTGGTGAGGATCGGTGAGCAAATGCATACTCTTTGAAGCCATATTGCATGGTACCCATTCCATGGGTCTCAACTCTCCAGGTTTAAGGGATTCTTCCTTCAGCTAAAACATGCATGTGGAACCCAGAGTATGATCCACCATGTAATTGGGAAACGTGTTCAAAGGTGTCTCAGGTTTCGTCCCCTCGTACTCGGGTGCAACATTCCAGACGCTTTACTTACTCTCTCCCCACTTGGAGAGTCAGTGCCTTTAACCTCTTGTTTGGCCCAGTTTGCAATTTCTGCGGAAAATGATCAGGAATAGGGAGAACAAATGAGAGACTAGCTGGAGGTGTCTGGACGGGCAAATTTAACTCTCATTTCCCACCAGGAAGAGGAATTAACCAAAGGCTCAGCGTGCGGTGCCGGAACCACACTAGGGCATGAAGCAATCCTGCGGTGTTGCGGCCAGCTCACAAGAAAGCGAGTTGAAGAAAGGAGCTCAGGGGCACTGTCATTCACAAACCTGCAGAGTTATAAATGACAGCTATCGTCCAAAAATATATTGGAGTAAGGCTGCCAAGAGGACTTGAAAGCGGGGCAGAATTGCAGGAAACCGATTTCAGGAGGTAGACTGGAATTGCATGTAAAGCATAGGAAAAGAGGCAGAACGTCCACAATGATGCACTTGGCCAAAAAGGGCATATGCGTTTTTTCCTGAATATATTCAGGAAAAAACGCATACGCCCTTTTTGGCCAACCAAGCAAGCCTGCAAAGGAAATCTGCACTACAATGAAGTCTCACTGCCCCCCGGTCGAAAGGGCCATCTGAAAAAAGTGTAAAATCCAGAAAGGCAGGACAGGCCATGGAGAACTGGGAGCCTTGTTATGCTGATGGGGGGGATGTAAATTGCCAACAGCCACTCTGGAGAAGTGTATGGTGTTTCCTGAAACATCTACAAAACAAAGCAACAGAGCCTAGGGCACTTCCACTTATGGTCCTTTAGCTTAGGGAAATTAAAATCAAAAAGACACAGCCACCCCAAAGTTTGGGACGGCTCTGTTTACAAGGACCTCGTTTACGGTACAAGTTCAATATCGCAGAAAGCGAAAAATGGATAAAGATGTTGTGGTACTTACGTACAATGCAATATCACTCAGCAATGAAATCTATGTCATCAGGCCCGTAGCAGCATAATGAGTGGATTCAGGTATGATGAATCTAAGTGAAATAAGTCACACAGAAAAAGAAACATCATAAGATATCACTACTACACGGAATGTAAACTTGGCTACACAGGAACTGAATTACAAAACAGAACAGGGTCTCAAATGTAGAAAACCAACTTATGCTTGCTTAAGGGGAAAGGTGAGTTGGGGTGCTGCATAAAACCAGAGATTGAAATTAGCACAGATACCGTTCCATAAGCCAAATATGTAATAGACAAGAGCTACTCCTTGCTCAACGAAGTGGACTCAACACCCCATATTAAACGCCTAAGAATATACCTGACTAGTAAGAATCTTAAAACCTATGGATTTATATGTCTCCGAAAGAGAATCAAGCGTGTGTACAGCGGCATAAACGCAGCAGTGATAGGATTGCTGAGGATCGGTGAGCAAATGCAGACCCTTGGAAGTCATATTGCATAGTACCCATTCCATGGGTCTCAACTCTCCAGGTTTAAGGGATTCTTCCTTCAGCTAAAACATGCATGTGGAACCCAGCCTATGATCCACCGTGTGATTGGGAAACGTGTTCAAAGGTGTCTCAGTTTTCGTCCCCTGGTAATTGGGTGCAACATTCCAGACGCTTTACTAACTCTCTCCCCACTTGGAGAGTCAGTACCTTTAACCTCCTGTTTGGCCCAGTTTGCAATTTCTGCGGAAAATGAACAGGAATAGGGAGAACCAATGAGAGACTAGCTGGAGGTGTCTGGACGGGCAAATTTAACTCTCATTTCCCACCAGGAAGAGGAATTAACCAAAGGCTCAGCGTGCCGTGCCGGAACCACACTAGGGCCTGAAGCAATCCTGCGGTGTTGCGGCCAGCTCACAAGAAAGCGAGTTGAAGAAAGGAGCTCAGGGGCACTGTCACTCACAAACCTGCAGAGTTATAAATGACAGCTATCGTCCAAAAATATATTGAAGTAAGGCTGCCAAGAGGACTTGAAAGCGGGGCAGAATTGCAGGAAACCGATTTCAGGAGGTAGACTGGAATTGCATGTAAAGCACAGGAAAAGAGGCAGAAAGTCCACAATGATGCACTTGGCCAAAAAGGGCGTATGCGTTTTTTCCTGAATATATTCAGGAAAAAACGCATACGCCCTTTTTGGCCAACCAAGCAAGCTTGCAAAGGAAATCTGCACTACAATGAAGTCTCACTGCCCCCCGGTCAAAAGGGCCATCTGAAAAAAGTGTAAAATCCAGAAAGGCAGGACAGGCCATGGAGAACTGGGAGCCTTGTTATGCTGATGGGCGGGATGTAAATTGCCAACAGCCACTCTGGAGAAGTGTATGGTGTTTCCTGAAACATCTACAAAACAAAGCAACAGAGCCTAGGGCACTTCCACTTATGGTCCTTTAGCTTAGGGAAATTAAAATCAAAAAGACACAGCCACCCCAAAGTTTGGGACGGCTCTGTTTACAAGGACCTCGTTTACGGTACAAGTTCAATATCGCAGAAAGCGAAAAATGGATAAAGATGTTGTGGTACTTACGTACAATGCAATATCACTCAGCAATGAAATCTATGTCATCAGGCCCGTAGCAGCATAATGAGTGGATTCAGGTATGATGATTCTAAGTGAAATAAGTCACACAGAAAAAGAAACATCATAAGATATCACTACTACACGGAATGTAAACTTGGCTACACAGGAACTGAATTACAAAACAGAACAGGGTCTCAAATGTAGAAAACCAACTTATGCTTGCTTAAGGGGAAAGGTGAGTTGGGGTGCTGCATAAAACCAGAGATTGAAATTAGCACAGATACCGTTCCATAAGCCAAATATGTAATAGACAAGAGCTACTCCTTGCTCAACGAAGTGGACTCAACACCCCATATTAAACGCCTAAGAATATACCTGACTAGTAAGAATCTTAAAACCTATGGATTTATATGTCTCCGAAAGAGAATCAAGCGTGTGTACAGCGGCATAAACGCAGCAGTGATAGGATTGCTGAGGATCGGTGAGCAAATGCAGACCCTTGGAAGTCATATTGCATAGTACCCATTCCATGGGTCTCAACTCTCCAGGTTTAAGGGATTCTTCCTTCAGCTAAAACATGCATGTGGAACCCAGCCTATGATCCACCGTGTGATTGGGAAACGTGTTCAAAGGTGTCTCAGTTTTCGTCCCCTGGTACTTGGGTGCAACATTCCAGACGCTTTACTAACTCTCTCCCCACTTGGAGAGTCAGTGCCTTTAACCTCCTGTTTGGCCCAGTTTGCAATTTCTGCGGAAAATGAACAGGAATAGGGAGAACCAATGAGAGACTAGCTGGAGGTGTCTGGACGGGCAAATTTAACTCTCATTTCCCACCAGGAAGAGGAATTAACCAAAGGCTCAGCGTGCCGTGCCGGAACCACACTAGGGCCTGAAGCAATCCTGCGGTGTTGCGGCCAGCTCACAAGAAAGCGAGTTGAAGAAAGGAGCTCAGGGGCACTGTCACTCACAAACCTGCAGAGTTATAAATGACAGCTATCGTCCAAAAATATATTGAAGTAAGGCTGCCAAGAGGACTTGAAAGCGGGGCAGAATTGCAGGAAACCGATTTCAGGAGGTAGACTGGAATTGCATGTAAAGCACAGGAAAAGAGGCAGAAAGTCCACAATGATGCACTTGGCCAAAAAGGGCGTATGCGTTTTTTCCTGAATATATTCAGGAAAAAACGCATACGCCCTTTTTGGCCAACCAAGCAAGCTTGCAAAGGAAATCTGCACTACAATGAAGTCTCACTGCCCCCCGGTCAAAAGGGCCATCTGAAAAAAGTGTAAAATCCAGAAAGGCAGGACAGGCCATGGAGAACTGGGAGCCTTGTTATGCTGATGGGCGGGATGTAAATTGCCAACAGCCACTCTGGAGAAGTGTATGGTGTTTCCTGAAACATCTACAAAACAAAGCAACAGAGCCTAGGGCACTTCCACTTATGGTCCTTTAGCTTAGGGAAATTAAAATCAAAAAGACACAGCCACCCCAAAGTTTGGGACGGCTCTGTTTACAAGGACCTCGTTTACGGTACAAGTTCAATATCGCAGAAAGCGAAAAATGGATAAAGATGTTGTGGTACTTACGTACAATGCAATATCACTCAGCAATGAAATCTATGTCATCAGGCCCGTAGCAGCATAATGAGTGGATTCAGGTATGATGATTCTAAGTGAAATAAGTCACACAGAAAAAGAAACATCATAAGATATCACTACTACACGGAATGTAAACTTGGCTACACAGGAACTGAATTACAAAACAGAACAGGGTCTCAAATGTAGAAAACCAACTTATGCTTGCTTAAGGGGAAAGGTGAGTTGGGGTGCTGCATAAAACCAGAGATTGAAATTAGCACAGATACCGTTCCATAAGCCAAATATGTAATAGACAAGAGCTACTCCTTGCTCAACGAAGTGGACTCAACACCCCATATTAAACGCCTAAGAATATACCTGACTAGTAAGAATCTTAAAACCTATGGATTTATATGTCTCCGAAAGAGAATCAAGCGTGTGTACAGCGGCATAAACGCAGCAGTGATAGGATTGCTGAGGATCGGTGAGCAAATGCAGACCCTTGGAAGTCATATTGCATAGTACCCATTCCATGGGTCTCAACTCTCCAGGTTTAAGGGATTCTTCCTTCAGCTAAAACATGCATGTGGAACCCAGCCTATGATCCACCGTGTGATTGGGAAACGTGTTCAAAGGTGTCTCAGTTTTCGTCCCCTGGTACTTGGGTGCAACATTCCAGACGCTTTACTAACTCTCTCCCCACTTGGAGAGTCAGTGCCTTTAACCTCCTGTTTGGCCCAGTTTGCAATTTCTGCGGAAAATGAACAGGAATAGGGAGAACCAATGAGAGACTAGCTGGAGGTGTCTGGACGGGCAAATTTAACTCTCATTTCCCACCAGGAAGAGGAATTAACCAAAGGCTCAGCGTGCCGTGCCGGAACCACACTAAGGCCTGAAGCAATCCTGCGGTGTTGCGGCCAGCTCACAAGAAAGCGAGTTGAAGAAAGGAGCTCAGGGGCACTGTCACTCACAAACCTGCAGAGTTATAAATGACAGCTATCGTCCAAAAATATATTGAAGTAAGGCTGCCAAGAGGACTTGAAAGCGGGGCAGAATTGCAGGAAACCGATTTCAGGAGGTAGACTGGAATTGCATGTAAAGCACAGGAAAAGAGGCAGAAAGTCCACAATGATGCACTTGGCCAAAAAGGGCGTATGCGTTTTTTCCTGAATATATTCAGGAAAAAACGCATACGCCCTTTTTGGCCAACCAAGCAAGCTTGCAAAGAAATCTGCACTACAATGAAGTCTCACTGCCCCCCGGTCAAAAGGGCCATCTGAAAAAAGTGTAAAATCCAGAAAGGCAGGACAGGCCATGGAGAACTGGGAGCCTTGTTATGCTGATGGGCGGGATGTAAATTGCCAACAGCCACTCTGGAGAAGTGTATGGTGTTTCCTGAAACATCTACAAAACAAAGCAACAGAGCCTAGGGCACTTCCACTTATGGTCCTATAGCTTAGGGAAATTAAAATCAAAAAGACACAGCCACCCCAAAGTTTGGGACGGCTCTGTTTACAAGAACCTCGTTTACGGTAGAAGTTCAATATCGCAGAAAGCGAAAAATGGATAAAGACGTTGTGGTACTTAAGTACAATGCAAAATCACTCAGCAATGAAATCTATGTCATCAGGCCTGTAGCAGCATAATGAGTGGATTCAGGTACGATGATTCTAAGTGAAATAAGTCACACAGAAAAAGAAACATCATAAGATATCACTACTACACGGAATGTAAACTTGGCTACACAGGAACTGAATTACAAAACAGAACAGGGTCTCAAATGTAGAAAACCAACTTATGCTTGCTTAAGGGGAAAGGTGAGTTGGGGTGCTGCATAAAACCAGAGATTGAAATTAGCACAGATACCATTCCATAAGCCAAATATGTAATAGACAAGAGCTACTCCTTGCTCAATGAAGTGGACTCAACACCCCATATTAAACGCCTAAGAATATACCTGACTAGTAAGAATCTTAAAACCTATGGATTTATATGTCTCCAAAAGAGAATCAAGCGTGTGTACAGCGGCATAAACGCAGCAGTGATAGGATTGGTGAGGATCGGTGAGCAAATGCAGACCCTTTGAAGTCATATTGCATGGTACCCATTCCATGGGTCTCAACTCTCCAGGTTTAAGGGATTCTTCCTTCAGCTAAAACATGCATGTGGAACCCAGCCTATGATCCACCGTGTGATTGGGAAACGTGTTCAAAGGTGTCTCAGTTTTCGTCCCCTGGTACTCGGGTGCAACATTCCAGACGCTTTACTAACTCTCTCGCCACTTGGAGAGTCAGTGCCTTTAACCTCCTGTTTGGCCCAGTTTGCAATTTCTGCGGAAAATGAACAGGAATAGGGAGAACCAATGAGAGACTAGCTGGAGGTGTCTGGACGGGCAAATTTAACTCTCATTTCCCACCAGGAAGAGGAATTAACCAAAGGCGCAGCGTGCCGTGCCGGAACCACACTAGGGCCTGAAGCAATCCTGCGGTGTTGCGGCCAGCTCACAAGAAAGCGAGTTGAAGAAAGGAGCTCAGGGGCACTGTCACTCACAAACCTGCAGAGTTATAAATGACAGCTATCGTCCAAAAATATATTGAAGTAAGGCTGCCAAGAGGACTTGAAAGCGGGGCAGAATTGCAGGAAACCGATTTCAGGAGGTAGACTGGAATTGCATGTAAAGCACAGGAAAAGAGGCAGAACGTCCACAATGATGCACTTGGCCAAAAAGGGCGTATGCGTTTTTTCCTGAATATATTCAGGAAAAAACGCATACGCCCTTTTTGGCCAACCAAGCAAGCTTGCAAATGAAATCTGCACTAAAATGAAGTCTCACTGCCCCCCGGTCAAAAGGGCCATCTGAAAAAAGTGTAAAATCCAGAAAGGCAGGACAGGCCATGGAGAACTGGGAGCCTTGTTATGCTGATGGGCGGGATGTAAATTGCCAACAGCCACTCTGGAGAAGTGTATGGTGTTTCCTGAAACATCTAAAAAACAAAGCAACAGAGCCTAGGGCACTTCCACTTATGGTCCTATAGCTTAGGGAAATTAAAATCAAAAAGACACAGCCTCCCCAAAGTTTGGGACGGCTCTGTTTACAAGAACCTCGTTTACGGTACAAGTTCAATATCGCAGAAAGCGAAAAATGGATAAAGAATTTGTGGTACTTACGTACAATGCAATATCACTCAGCAATGAAATCTATGTCATCAGGCCCGTAGCAGCATAATGAGTGGATTCAGGTACGATGATTCTAAGTGAAATAAGTCACACAGAAAAAGAAACATCATAAGATATCACTACTACACGGAATGTAAACTTGGCTACACAGGAACTGAATTACAAAACAGAACAGGGTCTCAAATGTAGAAAACCAACTTATGCTTGCTTAAGGGGAAAGGTGAGTTGGGGTGCTGCATAAAACCAGAGATTGAAATTAGCACAGATACCGTTCCATAAGCCAAATATGTAATAGACAAGAGCTACTCCTTGCTCAACGAAGTGGACTCAACACCCCATATTAAACGCCTAAGAATATACCTGACTAGTAAGAATCTTAAAACCTATGGATTTATATGTCTCCGAAAGAGAATCAAGCGTGTGTACAGCGCAATAAACGCAGCAGTGAAAGGATTGGTGAGGATCGGTGAGCAAATGCATACTCTTTGAAGCCATATTGCATGGTACCCATTCCATGGGTCTCAACTCTCCAGGTTTAAGGGATTCTTCCTTCAGCTAAAACATGCATGTGGAACCCAGCCTATGATCCACCGTGTGATTGGGAAACGTGTTCAAAGGTGTCTCAGTTTTCGTCCCCTGGTACTCGGGTGCAACATTCCAGACGCTTTACTAACTCTCTCGCCACTTGGAGAGTCAGTGCCTTTAACCTCCTGTTTGGCCCAGTTTGCAATTTCTGCGGAAAATGAACAGGAATAGGGAGAACCAATGAGAGACTAGCTGGAGGTGTCTGGACGGGCAAATTTAACTCTCATTTCCCACCAGGAAGAGGAATTAACCAAAGGCGCAGCGTGCCGTGCCGGAACCACACTAGGGCCTGAAGCAATCCTGCGGTGTTGCGGCCAGCTCACAAGAAAGCGAGTTGAAGAAAGGAGCTCAGGGGCACTGTCACTCACAAACCTGCAGAGTTATAAATGACAGCTATCGTCCAAAAATATATTGAAGTAAGGCTGCCAAGAGGACTTGAAAGCGGGGCAGAATTGCAGGAAACCGATTTCAGGAGGTAGACTGGAATTGCATGTAAAGCACAGGAAAAGAGGCAGAACGTCCACAATGATGCACTTGGCCAAAAAGGGCGTATGCGTTTTTTCCTGAATATATTCAGGAAAAAACGCATACGCCCTTTTTGGCCAACCAAGCAAGCTTGCAAATGAAATCTGCACTAAAATGAAGTCTCACTGCCCCCCGGTCAAAAGGGCCATCTGAAAAAAGTGTAAAATCCAGAAAGGCAGGACAGGCCATGGAGAACTGGGAGCCTTGTTATGCTGATGGGCGGGATGTAAATTGCCAACAGCCACTCTGGAGAAGTGTATGGTGTTTCCTGAAACATCTAAAAAACAAAGCAACAGAGCCTAGGGCACTTCCACTTATGGTCCTATAGCTTAGGGAAATTAAAATCAAAAAGACACAGCCTCCCCAAAGTTTGGGACGGCTCTGTTTACAAGAACCTCGTTTACGGTACAAGTTCAATATCGCAGAAAGCGAAAAATGGATAAAGAATTTGTGGTACTTACGTACAATGCAATATCACTCAGCAATGAAATCTATGTCATCAGGCCCGTAGCAGCATAATGAGTGGATTCAGGTACGATGATTCTAAGTGAAATAAGTCACACAGAAAAAGAAACATCATAAGATATCACTACTACACGGAATGTAAACTTGGCTACACAGGAACTGAATTACAAAACAGAACAGGGTCTCAAATGTAGAAAACCAACTTATGCTTGCTTAAGGGGAAAGGTGAGTTGGGGTGCTGCATAAAACCACAGATTGAAATTAGCACAGATACCGTTCCATAAGCCAAATATGTAATAGACAAGAGCTACTCCTTGCTCAACGAAGTGGACTCAACACCCCATATTAAACGCCTAAGAATATACCTGACTAGTAAGAATCTTAAAACCTATGGATTTATATGTCTCCGAAAGAGAATCAAGCGTGTGTACAGCGCAATAAACGCAGCAGTGAAAGGATTGGTGAGGATCGGTGAGCAAATGCATACTCTTTGAAGCCATATTGCATGGTACCCATTCCATGGGTCTCAACTCTCCAGGTTTAAGGGATTCTTCCTTCAGCTAAAACATGCATGTGGAACCCAGAGTATGATCCACCGTGTGATTGGGAAACGTGTTCAAAGGTGTCTCAGGTTTCGTCCCCTCGTACTCGGGTGCAACATTCCAGACGCTTTACTTACTCTCTCCCCACTTGGAGAGTCAGTGCCTTTAACCTCCTGTTTGGCCCAGTTTGCAATTTCTGCGGAAAATGAACAGGAATAGGGAGAACCAATGAGAGACTAGCTGGAGGTGTCTGGACGGGCAAATTTAACTCTCATTTCCCACCAGGAAGAGGAATTAACCAAAGGCTCAGCGTGCGGTGCCGGAACCACACTAGGGCATGAAGCAATCCTGCGGTGTTGCGGCCAGTTCACAAGAAAGCGAGTTGAAGAAAGGAGCTCAGGGGCACTGTCATTCACAAACCTGCAGAGTTATAAATGACAGCTATCGTCCAAAAATATATTGGAGCAAGGCTGCCAAGAGGACTAGAAAGCGGGGCAGAATTGCAGGAAACCGATTTCAGGAGGTAGACTGGAATTGCATGTAAAGCATAGGAAAAGAGGCAGAACGTCCACAATGATGCACTTGGCCAAAAAGGGCGTATGCGTTTTTTCCTGAATATATTCAGGAAAAAACGCATACGCCCTTTTTGGCCAACCAAGCAAGCTTGCAAAGGAAATCTGCACTACAATGAAGTCTCACTGCCCCCCGGTCAAAAGGGCCATCTGAAAAAAGTGTAAAATCCAGAAAGGCAGGACAGGCCATGGAGAACTGGGAGCCTTGTTATGCTGATGGGCGGGATGTAAATTGCCAACAGCCACTCTGGAGAAGTGTATGGTGTTTCCTGAAACATCTAAAAAACAAAGCAACAGAGCCTAGGGCACTTCCACTTATGGTCCTATAGCTTAGGGCAATGAAAATCAAAAAGACACAGCCACCCCAAAGTTTGGGACGGCTCTGTTTACAAGAACCTCGTTTACGGTACAAGTTCAATATCGCAGAAAGCGAAAAATGGATAAAGAATTTGTGGTACATACGTACAATGCAATATCACTCAGCAATGAAATCTATGTCATCAGGCCCGTAGCAGCATAATGAGTGGATTCAGGTACGATGATTCTAAGTGAAATAAGTCACACAGAAAAAGAAACATCATAAGATATCACTACTACACGGAATATAAACTTGGCTACACAGGAACTGAATTACAAAACAGAACAGGGTCTCAAATGTAGAAAACCAACTTATGCTTGCTTAAGGGGAAAGGTGAGTTGGGGTGCTGCATAAAACCAGAGATTGAAATTAGCACAGATACCGTTCCATAAGCCAAATATGTAATAGACAAGAGCTACTCCTTGCTCAACGAAGTGGACTCAACACCCCATATTAAACGCCTAAGAATATACCTGACTAGTAAGAATCTTAAAACCTATGGATTTATATGTCTCCGAAAGAGAATCAAGCGTGTGTACAGCGCAATAAACGCAGCAGTGATAGGATTGGTGAGGATCGGTGAGCAAATGCAGACCCTTTGAAGTCATATTGCATGGTACCCATTCCATGGGTCTCAACTCTCCAGGTTTAAGGGATTCTTCCTTCAGCTAAAACATGCATGTGGAACCCAGCCTATGATCCACCGTGTGATTGGGAAACGTGTTCAAAGGTGTCTCAGTTTTCGTCCCCTGGTACTCGGGTGCAACATTCCAGACGCTTTACTAACTCTCTCCCCACTTGGAGAGTCATTGCCTTTAACCTCCTGTTTGACCCAGTTTGCAATTTCTGCGGAAAATGAACAGGAATAGGGAGAACCAATGAGAGACTAGCTGGAGGTGTCTGGACGGGCAAATTTAACTCTCATTTCCCACCAGGAAGAGGAATTAACCAAAGGCGCAGCGTGCCGTGCCGGAACCACACTAGGGCCTGAAGCAATCCTGCGGTGTTGCGGCCAGCTCACAAGAAAGCGAGTTGAAGAAAGGAGCTCAGGGGCACTGTCACTCACAAACATGCAGAGTTATAAATGACAGCTATCGTCCAAAAATATATTGAAGTAAGGCTGCCAAGAGGACTTGAAAGCGGGGCAGAATTGCAGGAAACCGATTTCAGGAGGTAGACTGGAATTGCATGTAAAGCACAGGAAAAGAGGCAGAACGTCCACAATGATGCACTTGGCCAAAAAGGGCGTATGCGTTTTTTCCTGAATATATTCAGGAAAAAACGCATACGCCCTTTTTGGCCAACCAAGCAAGCTTGCAAATGAAATCTGCACTACAATGAAGTCTCACTGCCCCCCGGTCAAAAGGGCCATCTGAAAAAAGTGTAAAATCCAGAAAGGCAGGACAGGCCATGGAGAACTGGGAGCCTTGTTATGCTGATGGGCGGGATGTAAATTGCCAACAGCCACTCTGGAGAAGTGTATGGTGTTTCCTGAAACATCTAAAAAACAAAGCAACAGAGCCTAGGGCACTTCCACTTATGGTCCTATAGCTTAGGGAAATTAAAATCAAAAAGACACAGCCACCCCAAAGTTTGGGACGGCTCTGTTTACAAGAACCTCGTTTACGGTACAAGTTCAATATCGCAGAAAGCGAAAAATGGATAAAGAATTTGTGGTACTTACGTACAATGCAATATCACTCAGCAATGAAATCTATGTCATCAGGCCCGTAGCAGCATAATGAGTGGATTCAGGTACGATGATTCTAAGTGAAATAAGTCACACAGAAAAAGAAACATCATAAGATATCACTACTACACGGAATGTAAACTTGGCTACACAGGAACTGAATTACAAAACAGAACAGGGTCTCAAATGTAGAAAACCAACTTATGCTTGCTTAAGGGGAAAGGTGAGTTGGGGTGCTGCATAAAACCAGAGATTGAAATGAGCACAGATACCGTTCCATAAGCCAAATATGTAATAGACAAGAGCTACTCCTTGCTCAACGAAGTGGACTCAACACCCCATATTAAACGCCTAAGAATATACCTGACTAGTAAGAATCTTAAAACCTATGGATTTATATGTCTCCGAAAGAGAATCAAGCGTGTGTACAGCGCAATAAACGCAGCAGTGAAAGGATTGGTGAGGATCGGTGAGCAAATGCATACTCTTTGAAGCCATATTGCATGGTACCCATTCCATGGGTCTCAACTCTCCAGGTTTAAGGGATTCTTCCTTCAGCTAAAACATGCATGTGGAACCCAGAGTATGATCCACCGTGTGATTGGGAAACGTGTTCAAAGGTGTCTCAGGTTTCGTCCCCTCGTACTCGGGTGCAACATTCCAGACGCTTTACTTACTCTCTCCCCACTTGGAGAGTCAGTGCCTTTAACCTCCTGTTTGGCCCAGTTTGCAATTTCTGCGGAAAATGAACAGGAATAGGGAGAACCAATGAGAGACTAGCTGGAGGTGTCTGGACGGGCAAATTTAACTCTCATTTCCCACCAGGAAGAGGAATTAACCAAAGGCTCAGCGTGCGGTGCCAGAACCACACTAGGGCATGAAGCAATCCTGCGGTGTTGCGGCCAGTTCACAAGAAAGCGAGTTGAAGAAAGGAGCTCAGGGGCACTGTCATTCACAAACCTGCAGAGTTATAAATGACAGCTATCGTCCAAAAATATATTGGAGCAAGGCTGCCAAGAGGACTAGAAAGCGGGGCAGAATTGCAGGAAACCGATTTCAGGAGGTAGACTGGAATTGCATGTAAAGCATAGGAAAAGAGGCAGAACGTCCACAATGATGCACTTGGCCAAAAAGGGCATATGCGTTTTTTCCTGAATATATTCAGGAAAAAACGCATACGCACTTTTTGGCCAACCAAGCAAGCTTGCAAAGGAAATCTGCACTACAATGAAGTCTCACTGCCCCCCGGTCAAAAGGGCCATCTGAAAAAAGTGTAAAATCCCGAAAGGCAGGACAGGCCATGGAGAACTGGGAGCCTTGTTATGCTGATGGGCGGGATGTAAATTGCCAACAGCCACTCTGGAGAAGTGTATGGTGTTTCCTGAAACATCTAAAAAACAAAGCAACAGAGCCTAGGGCACTTCCACTTATGGTCCTATAGCTTAGGGAAATTAAAATCAAAAAGACACAGCCACCCCAAAGTTTGGGACGGCTCTGTTTACAAGAACCTCGTTTACGGTACAAGTTCAATATCGCAGAAAGCGAAAAATGGATAAAGAATTTGTGGTACTTACGTACAATGCAATATCACTCAGCAATGAAATCTATGTCATCAGGCCCGTAGCAGCATAATGAGTGGATTCAGGTACGATGATTCTAAGTGAAATAAGTCACACAGAAAAAGAAACATCATAAGATATCACTACTACACGGAATGTAAACTTGGCTACACAGGAACTGAATTACAAAACAGAACAGGGTCTCAAATGTAGAAAACCAACTTATGCTTGCTTAAGGGGAAAGGTGAGTTGGGGTGCTGCATAAAACCAGAGATTGAAATTAGCACAGATACCGTTCCATAAGCCAAATATGTAATAGACAAGAGCTACTCCTTGCTCAACGAAGTGGACTCAACACCCCATATTAAACGCCTAAGAATATACCTGACTAGTAAGAATCTTAAAACCTATGGATTTATATGTCTCCGAAAGAGAATCAAGCGTGTGTACAGCGCAATAAACGCAGCAGTGAAAGGATTGGTGAGGATCGGTGAGCAAATGCATACTCTTTGAAGCCATATTGCATGGTACCCATTCCATGGGTCTCAACTCTCCAGGTTTAAGGGATTCTTCCTTCAGCTAAAACATGCATGTGGAACCCAGAGTATGATCCACCGTGTGATTGGGAAACGTGTTCAAAGGTGTCTCAGGTTTCGTCCCCTGGTACTCGGATGCAACATTCCAGACGCTTTACTTACTCTCTCCCCACTTGGAGAGTCAGTGCCTTTAACCTCCTGTTTGGCCCAGTTTGCAATTTCTGCGGAAAATGAACAGGAATAGGGAGAACCAATGAGAGACTAGCTGGAGGTGTCTGGACGGGCAAATTTAACTCTCATTTCCCACCAGGAAGAGGAATTAACCAAAGGCTCAGCGTGCGGTGCCGGAACCACACTAGGGCATGAAGCAATCCTGCGGTGTTGCGGCCAGTTCACAAGAAAGCGAGTTGAAGAAAGGAGCTCAGGGGCACTGTCATTCACAAACCTGCAGAGTTATAAATGACAGCTATCGTCCAAAAATATATTGCAGCAAGGCTGCCAAGAGGACTAGAAAGCGGGGCAGAATTGCAGGAAACCGATTTCAGGAGGTAGACTGGAATTGCATGTAAAGCATAGGAAAAGAGGCAGAACGTCCACAATGATGCACTTGGCCAAAAAGGGCGTATGCGTTTTTTCCTGAATATATTCAGGAAAAAACGCATACGCACTTTTTGGCCAACCAAGCAAGCTTGCAAAGGAAATCTGCACTACAATGAAGTCTCACTGCCCCCCGGTCAAAAGGGCCATCTGAAAAAAGTGTAAAATCCAGAAAGGCAGGACAGGCCATGGAGAACTGGGAGCCTTGTTATGCTGATGGGCGGGATGTAAATTGCCAACAGCCACTCTGGAGAAGTGTATGGTGTTTCCTGAAACATCTACAAAACAAAGCAACAGAGCCTAGGGCACTTCCACTTATGGTCCTATAGCTTAGGGAAATTAAAATCAAAAAGACACAGCCTCCCCAAAGTTTGGGACGGCTCTGTTTACAAGAACCTCGTTTACGGTACAAGTTCAATATCGCAGAAAGCGAAAAATGGATAAAGAATTTGTGGTACTTACGTACAATGCAATATCACTCAGCAATGAAATCTATGTCATCAGGCCCGTAGCAGCATAATGAGTGGATTCAGGTACGATGATTCTAAGTGAAATAAGTCACACAGAAAAAGAAACATCATAAGATATCACTACTACACGGAATGTAAACTTGGCTACACAGGAACTGAATTACAAAACAGAACAGGGTCTCAAATGTAGAAAACCAACTTATGCTTGCTTAAGGGGAAAGGTGAGTTGGGGTGCTGCATAAAACCAGAGATTGAAATGAGCACAGATACCGTTCCATAAGCCAAATATGTAATAGACAAGAGCTACTCCTTGCTCAACGAAGTGGACTCAACACCCCATATTAAACGCCTAAGAATATACCTGACTAGTAAGAATCTTAAAACCTATGGATTTATATGTCTCCGAAGGAGAATCAAGCGTGTGTACAGCGCAATAAACGCAGCAGTGAAAGGATTGGTGAGGATCGGTGAGCAAATGCATACTCTTTGAAGCCATATTGCATGGTACCCATTCCATGGGTCTCAACTCTCCAGGTTTAAGGGATTCTTCCTTCAGCTAAAACATGCATGTGGAACCCAGCGTATGATCCACCGTGTGATTGGGAAACGTGTTCAAAGGTGTCTCAGGTTTCGTCCCCTCGTACTCGGGTGCAACATTCCAGACGCTTTACTTACTCTCTCCCCACTTGGAGAGTCAGTGCCTTTAACCTCCTGTTTGGCCCAGTTTGCAATTTCTGCGGAAAATGAACAGGAATAGGGAGAACCAATGAGAGACTAGCTGGAGGTGTCTGGACGGGCAAATTTAACTCTCATTTCCCACCAGGAACAGGAATTAACCAAAGGCTCAGCGTGCGGTGCCGGAACCACACTAGGGCATGAAGCAATCCTGCGGTGTTGCGGCCAGTTCACAAGAAAGCGAGTTGAAGAAAGGAGCTCAGGGGCACTGTCATTCACAAACCTGCAGAGTTATAAATGACAGCTATCGTCCAAAAATATATTGGAGCAAGGCTGCCAAGAGGACTAGAAAGCGGGGCAGAATTGCAGGAAAACGATTTCAGGAGGTAGACTGGAATTGCATGTAAAGCATAGGAAAAGAGGCAGAACGTCCACAATGATGCACTTGGCCAAAAAGGGCGTATGCGTTTTTTCCTGAATATATTCAGGAAAAAACGCATACACACTTTTTGGCCAACCAAGCAAGCTTGCAAAGGAAATCTGCACTACAATGAATTCTCACTGCCCCCCGGTCAAAAGGGCCATCTGAAAAAAGTGTAAAATCCAGAAAGGCAGGACAGGCCATGGAGAACTGGGAGCCTTGTTATGCTGATGGGCGGGATGTAAATTGCCAACAGCCACTCTGGAGAAGTGTATGGTGTTTCCTGAAACATCTAAAAAACAAAGCAACAGAGCCTAGGGCACTTCCACTTATGGTCCTATAGCTTAGGGCAATGAAAATCAAAAAGACACAGCCACCCCAAAGTTTGGGACGGCTCTGTTTACAAGAACCTCGTTTACGGTACAAGTTCAATATCGCAGAAAGCGAAAAATGGATAAAGAATTTGTGGTACTTACGTACAATGCAATATCACTCAGCAATGAAATCTATGTCATCAGGCCCGTAGCAGCATAATGAGTGGATTCAGGTACGATGATTCTAAGTGAAATAAGTCACACAGAAAAAGAAACATCATAAGATATCACTACTACACGGAATGTAAACTTGGCTACACAGGAACTGAATTACAAAACAGAACAGGGTCTCAAATGTAGAAAACCAACTTATGCTTGCTTAAGGGGAAAGGTGAGTTGGGGTGCTGCATAAAACCAGAGATTGAAATTAGCACAGATACCGTTCCATAAGCCAAATATGTAATAGACAAGAGCTACTCCTTGCTCAACGAAGTGGACTCAACACCCCATATTAAACGCCTAAGAATATACCTGACTAGTAAGAATCTTAAAACCTATGGATTTATATGTCTCCGAAAGAGAATCAAGCGTGTGTACAGCGCAATAAACGCAGCAGTGATAGGATTGGTGAGGATCGGTGAGCAAATGCAGACCCTTGGAAGTCATATTGCATGGTACCCATTCCATGGGTCTCAACTCTCCAGGTTTAAGGGATTCTTCCTTCAGCTAAAACATGCATGTGGAACCCAGCCTATGATCCACCGTGTGATTGGGAAACGTGTTTAAAGGTGTCTCAGTTTTCGTCCCCTGGTACTCGGGTGCAACATTCCAGACGCTTTACTAACTCTCTCCCCACTTGGAGAGTCATTGCCTTTAACCTCCTGTTTGGCCCAGTTTGCAATTTCTGCGGAAAATGAACAGGAATAGGGAGAACCAATGAGAGACTAGCTGGAGGTGTCTGGACGGGCAAATTTAACTCTCATTTCCCACCAGGAAGAGGAATTAACCAAAGGCGCAGCGTGCCGTGCCGGAACCACACTAGGGCCTGAAGCAATCCTGCGGTGTTGCGGCCAGCTCACAAGAAAGCGAGTTGAAGAAAGGAGCTCAGGGGCACTGTCACTCACAAACCTGCAGAGTTATAAATGACAGCTATCGTCCAAAAATATATTGAAGTAAGGCTGCCAAGAGGACATGAAAGCGGGGCAGAATTGCAGGAAACCGATTTCAGGAGGTAGACTGGAATTGCATGTAAAGCACAGGAAAAGAGGCAGAACGTCCACAATGATGCACTTGGCCAAAAAGGGCGTATGCGTTTTTTCCTGAATATATTCAGGAAAAAACGCATACGCCCTTTTTGGCCAACCAAGCAAGCTTGCAAATGAAATCTGCACTACAATGAAGTCTCACTGCCCCCCGGTCAAAAGGGCCATCTGAAAAAAGTGTAAAATCCAGAAAGGCAGGACAGGCCATGGAGAACTGGGAGCCTTGTTATGCTGATGGGCGGGATGTAAATTGCCAACAGCCACTCTGGAGAAGTGTATGGTGTTTCCTGAAACATCTAAAAAACAAAGCAACAGAGCCTAGGGCACTTCCACTTATGGTCCTATAGCTTAGGGAAATTAAAATCAAAAAGACACAGCCACCCCAAAGTTTGGGACGGCTCTGTTTACAAGAACCTCGTTTACAGTACAAGTTCAATATCGCAGAAAGCGAAAAATGGATAAAGAATTTGTGGTACTTACGTACAATGCAATATCACTCAGCAATGAAATCTATGTCATCAGGCCCGTAGCAGCATAATGAGTGGATTCAGGTACGATGATTCTAAGTGAAATAAGTCACACAGAAAAAGAAACATCATAAGATATCACTACTACACGGAATGTAAACTTGGCTACACAGGAACTGAATTACAAAACAGAACAGGGTCTCAAATGTAGAAAACCAACTTATGCTTGCTTAAGGGGAAAGGTGAGTTGGGGTGCTGCATAAAACCAGAGATTGAAATGAGCACAGATACCGTTCCATAAGCCAAATATGTAATAGACAAGAGCTACTCCTTGCTCAACGAAGTGGACTCAACACCCCATATTAAACGCCTAAGAATATACCTGAGTAGTAAGAATCTTAAAACCTATGGATTTATATGTCTCCGAAAGAGAATCAAGCGTGTGTACAGCGGCATAAACGCAGCAGTGAAAGGATTGGTGAGGATCGGTGAGCAAATGCATACTCTTTGAAGCCATATTGCATGGTACCCATTCCATGGGTCTCAACTCTCCAGGTTTAAGGGATTCTTCCTTCAGCTAAAACATGCATGTGGAACCCAGAGTATGATCCACCGTGTGATTGGGAAACGTGTTCAAAGGTGTCTCAGGTTTCGTCCCCTGGTACTCGGATGCAACATTCCAGACGCTTTACTTACTCTCTCCCCACTTGGAGAGTCAGTGCCTTTAACCTCCTGTTTGGCCCAGTTTGCAATTTCTGCGGAAAATGAACAGGAATAGGGAGAACCAATGAGAGACTAGCTGGAGGTGTATGGACGGGCAAATTTAACTCTCATTTCCCACCAGGAAGAGGAATTAACCAAAGGCTCAGCGTGCGGTGCCGGAACCACACTAGGGCATGAAGCAATCCTGCGGTGTTGCGGCCAGTTCACAAGAAAGCGAGTTGAAGAAAGGAGCTCAGGGGCACTGTCATTCACAAACCTGCAGAGTTATAAATGACAGCTATCGTCCAAAAATATATTGGAGCAAGGCTGCCAAGAGGACTAGAAAGCGGGGCAGAATTGCAGGAAACCGATTTCAGGAGGTAGACTGGAATTGCATGTAAAGCACAGGAAAAGAGGCAGAACGTCCACAATGATGCACTTGGCCAAAAAGGGCGTGTGCGTTTTTTCCTGAATATATTCAGGAAAAAACGCATACGCACTTTTTGGCCAACCAAGCAAGCTTGCAAATGAAATCTGCACTACAATGAAGTCTCACTGCCCCCCGGTCAAAAGGGCCATCTGAAAAAAGTGTAAAATCCAGAAAGGCAGGACAGGCCATGGAGAACTGGGAGCCTTGTTATGCTGATGGGCGGGATGTAAATTGCCAACAGCCACTCTGGAGAAGTGTATGGTGTTTCCTGAAACATCTAAAAAACAAAGCAACAGAGCCTAGGGCACTTCCACTTATGGTCCTATAGCTTAGGGAAATTAAAATCAAAAAGACACAGCCACCCCAAAGTTTGGGACGGCTCTGTTTACAAGAACCTCGTTTACGGTACAAGTTCAATATCATAGAAAGCGAAAAATGGATAAAGAATTTGTGGTACTTACGTACAATGCAATATCACTCAGCAATGAAATCTATGTCATCAGGCCCGTAGCAGCATAATGAGTGGATTCAGGTACGATGATTCTAAGTGAAATAAGTCACACAGAAAAAGAAACATCATAAGATATCACTACTACACGGAATGTAAACTTGGCTACACAGGAACTGAATTACAAAACAGAACAGGGTCTCAAATGTAGAAAACCAACTTATGCTTGCTTAAGGGGAAAGGTGAGTTGGGGTGCTGCATAAAACCAGAGATTGAAATTAGCACAGATACCGTTCCATAAGCCAAATATGTAATAGACAAGAGCTACTCCTTGCTCAACGAAGTGGACTCAACACCCCATATTAAACGCCTAAGAATATACCTGACTAGTAAGAATCTTAAAACCTATGGATTTATATGTCTCCGAAAGAGAATCAAGCGTGTGTACAGCGCAATAAACGCAGCAGTGATAGGATTGGTGAGGATCGGTGAGCAAATGCAGACCCTTTGAAGTCATATTGCATGGTACCCATTGCATGGGTCTCAACTCTCCAGGTTTAAGGGATTCTTCCTTCAGCTAAAACATGCATGTGGAACCCAGCCTATGATCCACCGTGTGATTGGGAAACGTGTTCAAAGGTGTCTCAGTTTTCGTCCCCTGGTACTCGGGTGCAACATTCCAGACGCTTTACTAACTCTCTCCCCACTTGGAGAGTCAGTGCCTTTAACCTCCTGTTTGGCCCAGTTTGCAGTTTCTGCGGAAAATGAACAGGAATAGGGAGAACCAATGAGAGACTAGCTGGAGGTGTCTGGACGGGCAAATTTAACTCTCATTTCCCACCAGGAAGAGGAATTAACCAAAGGCTCAGCGTGCCGTGCCGGAACCACACTAGGGCCTGAAGCAATCCTGCGGTGTTGCGGCCAGCTCACAAGAAAGCGAGTTGAAGAAAGGAGCTCAGGGGCACTGTCACTCACAAACCTGCAGAGTTATAAATGACAGCTATCGTCCAAAAATATATTGGAGTAAGGCTGCCAAGAGGACTTGAAAGCGGGGCAGAATTGCAGGAAACCGATTTCAGGAGGTAGACTGGAATTGCATGTAAAGCACAGGAAAAGAGGCAGAACGTCCACAATGATGCACTTGGCCAAAAAGGGCGTATGCGTTTTTTCCTGAATATATTCAGAAAAAACGCATACGCCCTTTTTGGCCAACCAAGCAAGCTTGCAAATGAAATCTGCACTACAATGAAGTCTCACTGCCCCCCGGTCAAAAGGGCCATCTGAAAAAAGTGTAAAATCCAGAAAGGCAGGACAGGCCATGCAGAACTGGGAGCCTTGTTATGCTGATGGGCGGGATGTAAATTGCCAACAGCCACTCTGGAGAAGTGTATGGTGTTTCCTGAAACATCTACAAAACAAAGCAACAGAGCCTAGGGCACTTCCACTTATGGTCCTATAGCTTAGGGAAATTAAAATCAAAAAGACACAGCCACCCCAAAGTTTGGGACGGTTCTGTTTACAAGAACCTCGTTTACGGTACAAGTTCAATATCGCAAAAAGCGAAAAATGGATAAAGAAGTTGTGGTACTTACGTACAATGCAATATCACTCAGCAATGAAATCTATGTCATCAGGCCCGTAGCAGCATAATGAGTGGATTCAGGTACGATGATTCTAAGTGAAATAAGTCACACAGAAAAAGAAACATCATAAGATATCACTACTACACGGAATGTAAACTTGGCTACACAGGAACTGAATTACAAAACAGAACAGGGTCTCAAATGTAGAAAACCAACTTATGCTTGCTTAAGGGGAAAGGTGAGTTGGGGTGCTGCATAAAACCAGAGATTGAAATGAGCACAGATACCGTTCCATAAGCCAAATATGTAATAGACAAGAGCTACTCCTTGCTCAACGAAGTGGACTGAACACCCCATATTAAACGCCTAAGAATATACCTGACTAGTAAGAATCTTAAAACCTATGGATTTATATGTCTCTGAAAGAGAATCAAGCGTGTGTACAGCGCAATAAACGCAGCAGTGAAAGGATTGGTGAGGATCGGTGAGCAAATGCATACTCTTTGAAGCCATATTGCATGGTACCCATTCCATGGGTCTCAACTCTCCAGGTTTAAGGGATTCTTCCTTCAGCTAAAACATGCATGTGGAACCCAGAGTATGATCCACCGTGTGATTGGGAAACGTGTTCAAAGGTGTCTCAGGTTTCGTCCCCTCGTACTCGGGTGCAACATTCCAGACGCTTTACTTACTCTCTCCCCACTTGGAGAGTCAGTGCCTTTAACCTCCTGTTTGGCCCAGTTTGCAATTTCTGCGGAAAATGAACAGGAATAGGGAGAACCAATGAGAGACTAGCTGGAGGTGTCTGGACGGGCAAATTTAACTCTCATTTCCCACCAGGAAGAGGAATTAACCAAAGGCTCAGCGTGCGGTGCCGGAACCACACTAGGGCATGAAGCAATCCTGCGGTGTTGCGGCCAGTTCACAAGAAAGCGAGTTGAAGAAAGGAGCTCAGGGGCACTGTCATTCACAAACCTGCAGAGTTATAAATGACAGCTATCATCCAAAAATATATTGGAGCAAGGCTGCCAAGAGGACTAGAAAGCGGGGCAGAATTGCAGGAAACCGATTTCAGGAGGTAGACTGGAATTGCATGTAAAGCATAGGAAAAGAGGCAGAACGTCCACAATGATGCACTTGGCCAAAAAGGGCGTATGCGTTTTTTCCTGAATATATTCAGGAAAAAACGCATACGCCCTTTTTGGCCAACCAAGCAAGCTTGCAAAGGAAATCTGCACTACAATGAAGTCTCACTGCCCCCCGGTCAAAAGGGCCATCTGAAAAAAGTGTAAAATCCAGAAAGGCAGGACAGGCCATGGAGAACTGGGAGCCTTGTTATGCTGATGGGCGGGATGTAAATTGCCAACAGCCACTCTGGAGAAGTGTATGGTGTTTCCTGAAACATCTACAAAACAAAGCAACAGAGCCTAGGGCACTTCCACTTATGGTCCTATAGCTTAGGGAAAGTAAAATCAAAAAGACACAGCCACCCTAAAGTTTGGGACGGCTCTGTTTACAAGAACCTCGTTTACGGTACAAGTTCAATATCATAGAAAGCGAAAAATGGATAAAGAATTTGTGGTACTTACGTACAATGCAATATCACTCAGCAATGAAATCTATGTCATCAGGCCCGTAGCAGCATAATGAGTGGATTCAGGTACGATGATTCTAAGTGAAATAAGTCACACAGAAAAAGAAACATCATAAGATATCACTACTACACGGAATGTAAACTTGTCTACACAGGAACTGAATTACAAAACAAAACAGGGTCTCAAATGCAGAAAACCAACTTATGCTTGCTTAAGGGGAAAGGTGAGTTGGGGTGCGGCATAAAACCAGAGATTGAAATTAGCACAGATACCGTTCCATAAGCCAAATATGTAATAGACAAGAGCTACTCCTTGCTCAACGAAGTGGACTCAACACCCCATATTAAACGCCTAAGAATATACCTGACTAGTAAGAATCTTAAAACCTATGGATTTATATGTCTCCGAAAGAGAATCAAGCGTGTGTACAGCCCAATAAACGCGGCAGTGATAGGATTGGTGAGGATCGGTGAGCAAATGCAGACCCTTTGAAGTCATATTGCATGGTACCCATTCCATGGGTCTCAACTCTCCAGGTTTAAGGGATTCTTCCTCCAGCTAAAACATGCATGTGGAACCCAGCCTATGATCCACCGTGTGATTGGGAAACGTGTTCAAAGGTGTCTCAGGTTTCGTCCCCTGGTACTCGGGTGCAACATTCCAGACGCTTTACTAACTCTCTCCCCACTTGGAGAGTCAGTGCCTTTAACCTCCTGTTTGGCCCAGTTTGCAGTTTCTGCGGAAAATGAACAGGAATAGGGAGAACCAATGAGAGACTAGCTGGAGGTGTCTGGACGGGCAAATTTAACTCTCATTTCCCACCAGGAAGAGGAATTAACCAAAGGCTCAGCGTGCCGTGCCGGAACCACACTAGGGCCTGAAGCAATCCTGCGGTGTTGCGGCCAGCTCACAAGAAAGCGAGTTGAAGAAAGGAGCTCAGGGGCACTGTCACTCACAAACATGCAGAGTTATAAATGACAGCTATCGTCCAAAAATATATTGGAGTAAGGCTGCCAAGAGGACTTGAAAGCGGGGCAGAATTGCAGGAAACCGATTTCAGGAGATAGACTGGAATTGCATGTAAAGCACAGGAAAAGAGGCAGAACGTCCACAATGATGCACTTGGCCAAAAAGGGCGTATGCGTTTTTTCCTGAATATATTCAGGAAAAAACGCATACGCCCTTTTTGGCCAACCAAGCAAGCTTGCAAAGGAAATCTGCACTACAATGAAGTCTCACTGCCCCCCGGTCAAAAGGGCCATCTGAAAAAAGTGTAAAATCCAGAAAGGCAGGACAGGCCATGGAGAACTGGGAGCCTTGTTATGCTGATGGACGGGATGTAAATTGCCAACAGCCACTCTGGAGAAGTGTATGGTGTTTCCTGAAACATCTAAAAAACAAAGCAACAGAGCCTAGGGCACTTCCACTTATGGTCCTATAGCTTAGGGAAATGAAAATCAAAAAGACACAGCCACCCCAAAGTTTGGGACGGCTCTGTTTACAAGAACCTCGTTTACGGTACAAGTTCAAAATTGCAGAAAGTGAAAAATGGATAAAGAAGTTGTGGTACTTACGTACAATACAATATCACTCAGCAATGACATCTATGTCATCAGGCCCGTAGCAGCATAATGAGTGGATTCAGGTATGATGATTCTAACTGAAATAAGTCACACAGAAATAGAAACATCATAAGATATCACTAATACATGGAATGTAAACTTGGCTACACAGGAACTGGATTACAAAACAGAACAGGGTCTCAAATTTAGAAAACCAACATATGCTTGCTTAAGGGGAAAGGTGAGTTGGGGTGCTGCATAAAACCAGAGATTGAAATGAGCACAGATAAAGTTCCTTAAGCCAAATATGGAATAGACAAGAGCTACTCCTTGCTCAACGAAATGGACTCAACACCCCATATTAAACGCCTAAGAATGTACCTGACTAGTAAGTATCTTAAAACCTATGGATTGCTATGTCTCCGAAAGAGAATCAAGCGTGTGTACAGGAGCATAAACGCAGCAGTGATAGGATTGGAGAGGTTCGGTGAGCAAATGAAGACCCTTTGAAGTCATATTGCATGGTACCCATTCCACGGGTCTCAACTCTCCAGGTTTAAGGGATTCTTCCTTCAGCTAAAACATGCATGTGGAACCCAGAGTATGATCCACCGTGTGATTGGGAAACGTGTTCAAAGGTGTCTCAGTTTTCGTCCCCTGGTACTCGGGTGCAACATTCCAGACGCTTTACTAACTCTCTCCCCACTTGGAGAGTCAGTGCCTTTAACCTCCTGTTTGGCCCAGTTTGCAATTTCTGCGGAAAATGAACAGGAATAGGGAGAACCAATGAGAGACTAGCTGGAGGTGTCTGGACGGGCAAATTTAACTCTCATTGCCCACCAGGAAGAGGAATTAACCAAAGGCTCAGTGTGCGGTGCCGGAACCACACTAGGGCATGAAGCAATCCTGCGGTGTTGCGGACAGCTCACAAGAAAGCGAGTTGAAGAAAGGAGCTCAGGGGCACTGTCACTCACAAACATGCAGAGTTATAAATGACAGCTATCGTCCAAAAATATATTGAAGTAAGGCTGCCAAGAGGACTTGAAAGCGGGGCAGAATTGCAGGAAACCGATTTCAGGAGGTAGACTGGAATTGCATGTAAAGCACAGGAAAAGAGGCAGAACGTCCACAATGATGCACTTGGCCAAAAAGGGCGTATGCGTTTTTTCCTGAATATATTCAGGAAAAAACGCATACGCCCTTTTTGGCCAACCAAGCAAGCTTGCAAATGAAATCTGCACTACAATGAAGTCTCACTGCCCCCCGGTCAAAAGGGCCATCTGAAAAAAGTGTAAAATCCAGAAAGGCAGGACAGGCCATGCAGAACTGGGAGCCTTGTTATGCTGATGGGTGGGATGTAAATTGCCAACAGCCACTCTGGAGAAGTGTATGGTGTTTCCTGAAACATCTAAAAAACAAAGCAACAGAGCCTAGGGCACTTCCACTTATGGTCCTATAGCTTAGGGAAATTAAAATCAAAAAGACACAGCCACCCCAAAGTTTGGGACGGCTCTGTTTACAAGAACCTCGTTTACGGTACAAGTTCAATATCACAGAAAGCGAAAAAAGGATAAAGAATTTGTGGTACTTACGTACAATGCAATATCACTCAGCAATGAAATCTATGTCATCAGGCCCGTAGCAGCATAATGAGTGGATTCAGGTACGATGATTCTAAGTGAAATAAGTCACACAGAAAAAGAAACATCATAAGATATCACTACTACACGGAATGTAAACTTGGCTACACAGGAACTGAATTACAAAACAGAACAGGGTCTCAAATGTAGAAAACCAACTTATGCTTGCTTAAGGGGAAAGGTGAGTTGGGGTGCTGCATAAAACCAGAGATTGAAATTAGCACAGATACCGTTCCATAAGCCAAATATGTAATAGACAAGAGCTACTCCTTGCTCAACGAAGTGGACTCAACACCCCATATTAAACGCCTAAGAATATACCTGACTAGTAAGAATCTTAAAACCTATGGATTTATATGTCTCCGAAAGAGAATCAAGCGTGTGTACAGCGCAATAAACGCAGCAGTGAAAGGATTGGTGAGGATCGGTGAGCAAATGCATACTCTTTGAAGCCATATTGCATGGTACCCATTCCATGGGTCTCAACTCTCCAGGTTTAAGGGATTCTTCCTTCAGCTAAAACATGCATGTGGAACCCAGAGTATGATCCACCGTGTGATTGGGAAACGTGTTCAAAGGTGTCTCAGGTTTCGTCCCCTCATACTCGGGTGCAACATTCCAGACGCTTTACTTACTCTCTCCCCACTTGGAGAGTCAGTGCCTTTAACCTCCTGTTTGGCCCAGTTTGCAATTTCTGCGGAAAATGAACAGGAATAGGGAGAACCAATGAGAGACTAGCTGGAGGTGTCTGGACGGGCAAATTTAACTCTCATTTCCCACCAGGAAGAGGAATTAACCAAAGGCTCAGCGTGCGGTGCCGGAACCACACTAGGGAATGAAGCAATCCTGCGGTGTTGCGGCCAGCTCACAAGAAAGCGAGTTGAAGAAAGTAGCTCAGGGGCACTGTCATTCACAAACCTGCAGAGTTATAAATGACAGCTATCGTCCAAAAATATATTGGAGTAAGGCTGCCAAGAGGACTTGAAAGCGGGGCAGAATTGCAGGAAACCGATTTCAGGAGGTAGACTGGAATTGCATGTAAAGCATAGAAAAAGAGGCAGAACGTCCACAATGATGCACTTGGCCAAAAAGGGCGTATGCGTTTTTTCCTGAATATATTCAGGAAAAAACGCATACGCCCTTTTTGGCCAACCAAGCAAGCTTGCAAAGGAAATCTGCACTACAATGAAGTCTCACTGCCCCCCGGTCAAAAGGGCCATCTGAAAAAAGTGTAAAATCCAGAAAGGCAGGACAGGCCATGGAGAACTGGGAGCCTTGTTATGCTGATGGGCGGGATGTAAATTGCCAACAGCCACTCTGGAGAAGTGTATGGTGTTTCCTGAAACATCTACAAAACAAAGCAACAGAGCCTAGGGCACTTCCACTTATGGTCCTATAGCTTAGGGAAATTAAAATCAAAAAGACACAGCCACCCCAAAGTTTGGGACGGCTCTGTTTACAAGAACCTCGTTTACGGTACAAGTTCAATATCGCAGAAAGCGAAAAATGGATAAAGAAGTTGTGGTACTTACGTACAATGCAATATCACTCAGCAATGAAATCTATGTCATCAGGCCCGTAGCAGCATAATGAGTGGATTCAGGTATGATGATTCTAAGTGAAATAAGTCACACAGAAAAAGAAACATCATAAGATATCACTACTACACGGAATGTAAACTTGGCTACACAGGAACTGAATTACAAAACAGAACAGGGTCTCAAATGTAGAAAACCAACTTATGCTTGCTTAAGGGGAAAGGTGAGTTGGGGTGCTGCATAAAACCAGAGATTGAAATTAGCACAGATACCGTTCCATAAGCCAAATATGTAATAGACAAGAGCTACTCCTTGCTCAACGAAGTGGACTCAACACCCCATATTAAACGCCTAAGAATATACCTGACTAGTAAGAATCTTAAAACCTATGGATTTATATGTCTCCGAAAGAGAATCAAGCGTGTGTACAGCGGCATAAACGCAGCAGTGATAGGATTGGTGAGGATCGGTGAGCAAATGCAGACCCTTTGAAGTCATATTGCATGGTACCCATTCCATGGGTCTCAACTCTCCAGGTTTAAGGGATTCTTCCTTCAGCTAAAACATGCATGTGGAACCCAGCCTATGATCCACCGTGTGATTGGGAAACGTGTTCAAAGGTGTCTCAGTTTTCGTCCCCTGGTACTTGGGTGCAACATTCCAGACGCTTTACTAACTCTCTCCCCACTTGGAGAGTCAGTGCCTTTAACCTCCTGTTTGGCCCAGTTTGCAATTTCTGCGGAAAATGAACAGGAATAGGGAGAACCAATGAGAGACTAGCTGGAGGTGTCTGGACGGGCAAATTTAACTCTCATTTCCCACCAGGAAGAGGAATTAACCAAAGGCTCAGCGTGCCGTGCCAGAACCACACTAGGGCATGAAGCAATCCTGCGGTGTTGTGGCTAGCTCACAAGAAAGCGAGTTGAAGAAAGGAGCTTAGGGGCACTGTCATTCACAAACCTGCAGAGTTATAAATGACAGCTATCGTCCAAAAATATATTGGAGTAAGGCTGCCAAGAGGACTTGAAAGCGGGGCAGAATTGCAGGAAACCGATTTCAGGAGGTAGACTGGAATTGCATGTAAAGCATAGGAAAAGAGGCAGAACGTCCACAATGATGCACTTGGCCAAAAAGGGCGTATGCGTTTTTTCCTGAATATATTCAGGAAAAAACGCATACGCCCTTTTTGGCCAACCAAGCAAGCTTGCAAAGGAAATCTGCACTACAATGAAGTCTCACTGCCCCCCGGTCAAAAGGGCCATCTGAAAAAAGTGTAAAATCCAGAAAGGCAGGACAGGCCATGGAGAACTGGGAGCCTTGTTATGCTGATGGGCGGGATGTAAATTGCCAACAGCCACTCTGGAGAAGTGTATGGTGTTTCCTGAAACATCTAAAAAACAAAGCAACAGAGCCTAGGGCACTTCCACTTATGGTCCTATAGCTTAGGGAAATGAAAATCAAAAAGACACATCCACCCCAAAGTTTGGGACGGCTCTGTTTACAAGAACCTCGTTTACGGTACAAGTTCAAAATTGCAGAAAGTGAAAAATGGATAAAGAAGTTGTGGTACTTACGTACAATACAATATCACTCAGCAATGACATCTATGTCATCAGGCCTGTAGCAGCATAATGAGTGGATTCAGGTATGATGATTCTAACTGAAATAAGTCACACAGAAATAGAAACATCATAAGATATCACTAATACATGGAATGTAAACTTGGCTACACAGGAACTGGATTACAAAACAGAACAGGGTCTCAAATTTAGAAAACCAACATATGCTTGCTTAAGGGGAAAGGTGAGTTGGGGTGCTGCATAAAACCAGAGATTGAAATGAGCACAGATAAAGTTCCTTAAGCCAAATATGGAATAGACAAGAGCTACTCCTTGCTCAACGAAATGGACTCAACACCCCATATTAAACGCCTAAGAATGTACCTGACTAGTAAGTATCTTAAAACCTATGGATTGCTATGTCTCCGAAAGAGAATCAAGCGTGTGTACAGGGGCATAAACGCAGCAGTGATAGGATTGGAGAGGTTCGGTGAGCAAATGAAGACCCTTTGAAGTCATATTGCATGGTACCCATTCCACGGGTCTCAACTCTCCAGGTTTAAGGGATTCTTCCTTCAGCTAAAACATGCATGTGGAACCCAGAGTATGATCCACCGTGTGATTGGGAAACGTGTTCAAAGGTGTCTCAGCTTTCGTCCCCTGGTACTCGGGTGCAACATTCCAGACGCTTTACTAACTCTCTCCCCACTTGGAGAGTCAGTGCCTTTAACCTCCTGTTTGGCCCAGTTTGCAATTTCTGCAGAAAATGAACAGGAATAGGGAGAACCAATGAGAGACTAGCTGGAGGTGTCTGGACGGGCAAATTTAACTCTCATTGCCCACCAGGAAGAGGAATTAACCAAAGGCTCAGTGTGCGGTGCCGGAACCACACTAGGGCATGAAGCAATCCTGCGGTGCTGCAGACAGCTCACAAGAAAGCGAGTTGAAGAAAGGAGCTCAGGGGCACTGTCACTCACAAACATGCAGAGTTATAAATGACAGCTATCGTCCAAAAATATATTGAAGTAAGGCTGCCAAGAGGACTTGAAAGCGGGGCAGAATTGCAGGAAACCGATTTCAGGAGGTAGACTGGAATTGCATGTAAAGCACAGGAAAAGAGGCAGAACGTCCACAATGATGCACTTGGCCAAAAAGGGCGTATGCGTTTTTTCCTGAATATATTCAGGAAAAAACGCATACGCCCTTTTTGGCCAACCAAGCAAGCTTGCAAATGAAATCTGCACTACAATGAAGTCTCACTGGCCCCCGGTCAAAAGGGCCATCTGAAAAACGTTTAAAATCCAGAAAGGCAGGACAGGCCATGGAGAACTGGGAGCCTTGTTATGCTGATGGGTGGGATGTAAATTGCCAACAGCCACTCTGGAGAAGTGTATGGTGTTTCCTGAAACATCTAAAAAACAAAGCAACAGAGCCTAGGGCACTTCCACTTATGGTCCTATAGCTTAGGGAAATTAAAATCAAAAAGACACAGCCACCCCAAAGTTTGGGACGGCTCTGTTTACAAGAACCTCGTTTACGGTACAAGTTCAATATCACAGAAAGCGAAAAATGGATAAAGAATTTGTGGTACTTACGTACAATGCAATATCACTCAGCAATGAAATCTATGTCATCAGGCCCGTAGCAGCATAATGAGTGGATTCAGGTACGATGATTCTAAGTGAAATAAGTCACACAGAAAAAGAAACATCATAAGATATCACTACTACACGGAATGTAAACTTGGCTACACAGGAACTGAATTACAAAACAGAACAGGGTCTCAAATGTAGAAAACCAACTTATGCTTGCTTAAGGGGAAAGGTGAGTTGGGGTGCTGCATAAAACCAGAGATTGAAATTAGCACAGATACCGTTCCATAAGCCAAATATGTAATAGACAAGAGCTACTCCTTGCTCAACGAAGTGGACTCAACACCCCATATTAAACGCCTAAGAATATACCTGACTAGTAAGAATCTTAAAACCTATGGATTTATATGTCTCCGAAAGAGAATCAAGCGTGTGTACAGCGCAATAAACGCAGCAGTGAAAGGATTGGTGAGGATCGGTGAGCAAATGCATACTCTTTGAAGCCATATTGCATGGTACCCATTCCATGGGTCTCAACTCTCCAGGTTTAAGGGATTCTTCCTTCAGCTAAAACATGCATGTGGAACCCAGAGTATGATCCACCGTGTGATTGGGAAACGTGTTCAAAGGTGTCTCAGGTTTCGTCCCCTCGTACTCGGGTGCAACATTCCAGACGCTTTACTTACTCTCTCCCGACTTGGAGAGTCAGTGCCTTTAACCTCCTGTTTGGCCCAGTTTGCAATTTCTGCGGAAAATGAACAGGAATAGGGAGAACCAATGAGAGACTAGCTGGAGGTGTCTGGACGGGCAAATTTAACTCTCATTTCCCACCAGGAAGAGGAATTAACCAAAGGCTCAGCGTGCCATGCCAGAACCACACTAGGGCATGAAGCAATCCTGCGGTGTTGCGGCCAGCTCACAAGAAAGCGAGTTGAAGAAAGGAGCTTAGGGGCACTGTCATTCACAAACCTGCAGAGTTATAAATGACAGCTATCGTCCAAAAATATATTGGAGTAAGGCTGCCAAGAGGACTTGAAAGCGGGGCAGAATTGCAGGAAACCGATTTCAGGAGGTAGACTGGAATTGCATGTAAAGCATAGGAAAAGAGGCAGAACGTCCACAATGATGCACTTGGCCAAAAAGGGCGTATGCGTTTTTTCCTGAATATATTCAGGAAAAAACGCATACGCCCTTTTTGGCCAACCAAGCAAGCTTGCAAAGGAAATCTGCACTACAATGAAGTCTCACTGCCCCCCGGTCAAAAGGGCCATCTGAAAAAAGTGTAAAATCCAGAAAGGCAGGACAGGCCATGGAGAACTGGGAGCCTTGTTATGCTGATGGGCGGGATGTAAATTGCCAACAGCCACTCTGGAGAAGTGTATGGTGTTTCCTGAAACATCTACAAAACAAAGCAACAGAGCCTAGGGCACTTCCACTTATGGTCCTATAGCTTAGGGAAATTAAAATCAAAAAGACACAGCCACCCCAAAATTTGGGACGGCTCTGTTTACAAGAACCTCGTTTACGGTACAAGTTCAATATCGCAGAAAGCGAAAAATGGATAAAGAAGTTGTGGTACTTACGTACAATGCAATATCACTCAGCAATGAAATCTATGTCATCAGGCCCGTAGCAGCATAATGAGTGGATTCAGGTATGATGATTCTAAGTGAAATAAGTCACACAGAAAAAGAAACATCATAAGATATCACTACTACACGGAATGTAAACTTGGCTACACAGGAACTGAATTACAAAACAGAACAGGGTCTCAAATGTAGAAAACCAACTTATGCTTGCTTAAGGGGAAAGGTGAGTTGGGGTGCTGCATAAAACCAGAGATTGAAATTAGCACAGATACCGTTCCATAAGCCAAATATGTAATAGACAAGAGCTACTCCTTGCTCAACGAAGTGGACTCAACACCCCATATTAAACGCCTAAGAATATACCTGACTAGTAAGAATCTTAAAACCTATGGATTTATATGTCTCCGAAAGAGAATCAAGCGTGTGTACAGCGCAATAAACGCAGCAGTGAAAGGATTGGTGAGGATCGGTGAGCAAATGCATACTCTTTGAAGCCATATTGCATGGTACCCATTCCATGGGTCTCAACTCTCCAGGTTTAAGGGATTCTTCCTTCAGCTAAAACATGCATGTGGAACCCAGAGTATGATCCACCGTGTGATTGGGAAACGTGTTCAAAGGTGTCTCAGGTTTCGTCCCCTCGTACTCAGGTGCAACATTCCAGACGCTTTACTTACTCTCTCCCCACTTGGAGAGTCAGTGCCTTTAACCTCCTGTTTGGCCCAGTTTGCAATTTCTGCAGAAAATGAACAGGAATAGGGAGAACCAATGAGAGACTAGCTGGAGGTGTCTGGACGGGCAAATTTAACTCTCATTGCCCACCAGGAAGAGGAATTAACCAAAGGCTCAGTGTGCGGTGCCGGAACCACACTAGGGCATGAAGCAATCCTGCGGTGCTGCAGACAGCTCACAAGAAAGCGAGTTGAAGAAAGGAGCTCAGGGGCACTGTCACTCACAAACATGCAGAGTTATAAATGACAGCTATCGTCCAAAAATATATTGAAGTAAGGCTGCCAAGAGGACTTGAAAGCGGGGCAGAATTGCAGGAAACCGATTTCAGGAGGTAGACTGGAATTGCATGTAAAGCACAGGAAAAGAGGCAGAACGTCCACAATGATGCACTTGGCCAAAAAGGGCGTATGCGTTTTTTCCTGAATATATTCAGGAAAAAACGCATACGCCCTTTTTGGCCAACCAAGCAAGCTTGCAAATGAAATCTGCACTACAATGAAGTCTCACTGCCCCCCGGTCAAAAGGGCCATCTGAAAAACGTTTAAAATCCAGAAAGGCAGGACAGGCCATGGAGAACTGGGAGCCTTGTTATGCTGATGGGTGGGATGTAAATTGCCAACAGCCACTCTGGAGAAGTGTATGGTGTTTCCTGAAACATCTAAAAAACAAAGCAACAGAGCCTAGGGCACTTCCACTTATGGTCCTATAGCTTAGGGAAATTAAAATCAAAAAGACACAGCCACCCCAAAGTTTGGGACGGCTCTGTTTACAAGAACCTCGTTTACGGTACAAGTTCAATATCACAGAAAGCGAAAAATGGATAAAGAATTTGTGGTACTTACGTACAATGCAATATCACTCAGCAATGAAATCTATGTCATCAGGCCCGTAGCAGCATAATGAGTGGATTCAGGTACGATGATTCTAAGTGAAATAAGTCACACAGAAAAAGAAACATCATAAGATATCACTACTACACGGAATGTAAACTTGGCTACACAGGAACTGAATTACAAAACAGAACAGGGTCTCAAATGTAGAAAACCAACTTATGCTTGCTTAAGGGGAAAGGTGAGTTGGGGTGCTGCATAAAACCAGAGATTGAAATTAGCACAGATACCGTTCCATAAGCCAAATATGTAATAGACAAGAGCTACTCCTTGCTCAACGAAGTGGACTCAACACCCCATATTAAACGCCTAAGAATATACCTGACTAGTAAGAATCTTAAAACCTATGGATTTATATGTCTCCGAAAGAGAATCAAGCGTGTGTACAGCGCAATAAACGCAGCAGTGAAAGGATTGGAGAGGATCTGTGAGCAAATGCATACTCTTTGAAGCCATATTGCATGGTACCCATTCCATGGGTCTCAACTCTCCAGGTTTAAGGGATTCTTCCTTCAGCTAAAACATGCATGTGGAACCCAGAGTATGATCCACCGTGTGATTGGGAAACGTGTTCAAAGGTGTCTCAGGTTTCGTCCCCTCGTACTCGGGTGCAACATTCCAGACGCTTTACTTACTCTCTCCCGACTTGGAGAGTCAGTGCCTTTAAACTCCTGTTTGGCCCAGTTTGCAATTTCTGCGGAAAATGAACAGGAATAGGGAGAACCAATGAGAGACTAGCTGGAGGTGTCTGGACGGGCAAATTTAACTCTCATTTCCCACCAGGAAGAGGAATTAACCAAAGGCTCAGCGTGCCATGCCAGAACCACACTAGGGCATGAAGCAATCCTGCGGTGTTGCGGCCAGCTCACAAGAAAGCGAGTTGAAGAAAGGAGCTTAGGGGCACTGTCATTCACAAACCTGCAGAGTTATAAATGACAGCTATCGTCCAAAAATATATTGGAGTAAGGCTGCCAAGAGGACTTGAAAGCGGGGCAGAATTGCAGGAAACCGATTTCAGGAGGTAGACTGGAATTGCATGTAAAGCATAGGAAAAGAGGCAGAACGTCCACAATGATGCACTTGGCCAAAAAGGGCGTATGCGTTTTTTCCTGAATATATTCAGGAAAAAACGCATACGCCCTTTTTGGCCAACCAAGCAAGCTTGCAAAGGAAATCTGCACTACAATGAAGTCTCACTGCCCCCCGGTCAAAAGGGCCATCTGAAAAAAGTGTAAAATCCAGAAAGGCAGGACAGGCCATGGAGAACTGGGAGCCTTGTTATGCTGATGGGCGGGATGTAAATTGCCAACAGCCACTCTGGAGAAGTGTATGGTGTTTCCTGAAACATCTACAAAACAAAGCAACAGAGCCTAGGGCACTTCCACTTATGGTCCTATAGCTTAGGGAAATTAAAATCAAAAAGACACAGCCACCCCAAAATTTGGGACGGCTCTGTTTACAAGAACCTCGTTTACGGTACAAGTTCAATATCGCAGAAAGCGAAAAATGGATAAAGAAGTTGTGGTACTTACGTACAATGCAATATCACTCAGCAATGAAATCTATGTCATCAGGCCCGTAGCAGCATAATGAGTGGATTCAGGTATGATGATTCTAAGTGAAATAAGTCACACAGAAAAAGAAACATCATAAGATATCACTACTACACGGAATGTAAACTTGGCTACACAGGAACTGAATTACAAAACAGAACAGGGTCTCAAATGTAGAAAAGCAACTTATGCTTGCTTAAGGGGAAAGGTGAGTTGGGGTGCTGCATAAAACCAGAGATTGAAATTAGCACAGATACCGTTCCATAAGCCAAATATGTAATAGACAAGAGCTACTCCTTGCTCAACGAAGTGGACTCAACACCCCATATTAAACGCCTAAGAATATACCTGACTAGTAAGAATCTTAAAACCTATGGATTTATATGTCTCCGAAAGAGAATCAAGCGTGTGTACAGCGCAATAAACGCAGCAGTGAAAGGATTGGTGAGGATCGGTGAGCAAATGCATACTCTTTGAAGCCATATTGCATGGTACCCATTCCATGGGTCTCAACTCTCCAGGTTTAAGGGATTCTTCCTTCAGCTAAAACATGCATGTGGAACCCAGAGTATGATCCACCGTGTGATTGGGAAACGTGTTCAAAGGTGTCTCAGGTTTCGTCCCCTCGTACTCAGGTGCAACATTCCAGACGCTTTACTTACTCTCTCCCCACTTGGAGAGTCAGTGCCTTTAACCTCCTGTTTGGCCCAGTTTGCAATTTCTGTGGAAAATGAACAGGAATAGGGAGAACCAATGAGAGACTAGCTGGAGGTGTCAGGACGGGCAAATTTAACTCTCATTTCCCACCAGGAAGAGGAATTAACCAAAGGCTCAGCGTGCCGTGCCGGAACCACACTAGGGCATGAAGCAATCCTGCGGTGTTGCAGCCAGCTCACTAGAAAGCGAGTTGAAGAAAGTAGCTCAGGGGCACTGTCATTCACAAACCTGCAGAGTTATAAATGACAGCTATCGTCCAAAAATATATTGGAGTAAGGCTGCCAAGAGGACTTGAAAGCGGGGCAGAATTGCAGGAAACCGATTTCAGGAGGTAGACTGGAATTGCATGTAAAGCATAGGAAAAGAGGCAGAACGTCCACAATGATGCACTTGGCCAAAAAGGGCGTATGCGTTTTTTCCTGAATATATTCAGGAAAAAACGCATACGCCCTTTTTGGCCAACCAAGCAAGCTTGCAAATGAAATCTGCACTACAATGAAGTCTCACTGCCCCCCGGTCAAAAGGGCCATCTGAAAAAAGTGTAAAATCCAGAAAGGCAGGACAGGCCATGGAGAACTGGGAGCCTTGTTATGCTGATGGGCGGGATGTAAATTGCCAACAGCCACTCTGGAGAAGTGTATGGTGTTTCCTGAAACATCTACAAAACAAAGCAACAGAGCCTAGGGCACTTCCACTTATGGTCCTATAGCTTAGGGAAATTAAAATCAAAAAGACACAGCCACCCCAAAATTTGGGACGGCTCTGTTTACAAGAACCTCGTTTACGGTACAAGTTCAATATCGCAGAAAGCGAAAAATGGATAAAGAAGTTGTGGTACTTACGTACAATGCAATATCACTCAGCAATGAAATCTATGTCATCAGGCCCGTAGCAGCATAATGAGTGGATTCAGGTATGATGATTCTAAGTGAAATAAGTCACACAGAAAAAGAAACATCATAAGATATCACTACTACACGGAATGTAAACTTGGCTACACAGGAACTGAATTACAAAACAGAACTGGGTCTCAAATGTAGAAAACCAACTTATGCTTGCTTAAGGGGAAAGGTGAGTTGGGGTGCTGCATAAAACCAGAGATTGAAATTAGCACAGATACCGTTCCATAAGCCAAATATGTAATACACAAGAGCTACTCCTTGCTCAACGAAGTGGACTCAACACCCCATATTAAACGCCTAAGAATATACCTGACTAGTAAGAATCTTAAAACCTATGGATTTATATGTCTCCGAAAGAGAATCAAGCGTGTGTACAGCGCAATAAACGCAGCAGTGAAAGGATTGGTGAGGATCGGTGAGCAAATGCATACTCTTTGAAGCCATATTGCATGGTACCCATTCCATGGGTCTCAACTCTCCAGGTTTAAGGGATTCTTCCTTCAGCTAAAACATGCATGTGGAACCCAGAGTATGATCCACCGTGTGATTGGGAAACGTGTTCAAAGGTGTCTCAGGTTTCGTCCCCTGGTACTCGGGTGCAACATTCCAGATGCTTTACTTACTCTCTCCCCACTTGGAGAGTCAGTGCCTTTAAACTCCTGTTTGGCCCAGTTTGCAATTTCTGCGGAAAATGAACAGGAATAGGGAGAACCAATGAGAGACTAGCTGGAGGTGTCTGGACGGGCAAATTTAACTCTCATTTCCCACCAGGAAGAGGAATTAACCAAAGGCTCAGCGTGCCGTGCCAGAACCACACTAGGGCATGAAGCAATCCTGCGGTGTTGCGGCCAGCTCACAAGAAAGCGAGTTGAAGAAAGGAGCTTAGGGGCACTGTCATTCACAAACCTGAAGAGTTATAAATGACAGCTATCGTCCAAAAATATATTGGAGTAAGGCTGCCAAGAGGACTTGAAAGCGGGGCAGAATTGCAGGAAACCGATTTCAGGAGGTAGACTGGAATTGCATGTAAAGCATAGGAAAAGAGGCAGAACGTCCACAATGATGCACTTGGCCAAAAAGGGCGTATGCGTTTTTTCCTGAATATATTCAGGAAAAAACGCATACGCCCTTTTTCGCCAACCAAGCAAGCTTGCAAAGGAAATCTGCACTACAATGAAGTCTCACTGCCCCCCGGTCAAAAGGGCCATCTGAAAAAAGTGTAAAATCCAGAAAGGCAGGACAGGCCATGGAGAACTGGGAGCCTTGTTATGCTGATGGGCGGGATGTAAATTGCCAACAGCCACTCTGGAGAAGTGTATGGTGTTTCCTGAAACATCTACAAAACAAAGCAACAGAGCCTAGGGCACTTCCACTTATGGTCCTATAGCTTAGGGAAATTAAAATCAAAAAGACACAGCCACCCCAAAGTTTGGGACGGCTCTGTTTACAAGAACCTCGTTTACGGTACAAGTTCAAAATTGAGGAAAGTGAAAAATGGATAAAGAAGTTGTGGTACTTACGTACAATACAATATCACTCAGCAATGACATCTATGTCATCAGGCCCGTAGCAGCATAATGAGTGGATTCAGGTATGATGATTCTAACTGAAATAAGTCACACAGAAAAAGAAACATCATAATATATCACTAATACATGGAATGTAAACTTGGCTACACAGGAACTGGTTTACAAAACAGAACAGGGTCTCAAATTTAGAAAACCAACATATGCTTGCTTAAGGGGAAAGGTGAGTTGGGGTGCTGCATAAAACCAGAGATTGAAATGAGCACAGATAAAGTTCCTTAAGCCAAATATGGAATAGACAAGAGCTACTCCTTGCTCAACGAAATGGACTCAACACCCCATATTAAACGCCTAAGAATGTACCTGACTAGTAAGTATCGTAAAACCTATAGATTGCTATGTCTCCGAAAGAGAATCAAGCGTGTGTACAGGGGCATAAACGCAGCAGTGATAGGATTGGAGAGGTTCGGTGAGCAAATGAAGACCCTTTGAAGTCATATTGCATGGTACCCATTCCACGGGTCTCAACTCTCCAGGTTTAAGGGATTCTTCCTTCAGCTAAAACATGCATGTGGAACCCAGAGTATGATCCACCATGTGATTGGGAAACGTGTTCAAAGGTGTCTCAGTTTTCGTCCCCTGGTACTCGGGTGCAACATTCCAGACGCTTTACTAACTCTCTCCCCACTTGGAGAGTCAGTGCCTTTAAACTCCTGTTTGGCCCAGTTTGCAATTTCTGCGGAAAATGAACAGGAATAGGGAGAACCAATGAGAGACTAGCTGGAGGTGTCTGGACGGGCAAATTTAACTCTCATTGCCCACCAGGAAGAGGAATTAACCAAAGGCTCAGTGTGCGGTGCCGGAACCACACTAGGGCATGAAGCAATCCTGCGGTGTTGCGGCCAGCTCACAAGAAAGTGAGTTGAAGAAAGGAGCTCAGGGGCACTGTCACTCACAAACATGCAGAGTTATAAATGACAGCTATCGTCCAAAAATATATTGAAGTAAGGCTGCCAAGAGGACTTGAAAGCGGGGCAGAATTGCAGGAAACCGATTTCAGGAGGTAGACTGGAATTGCATGTAAAGCACAGGAAAAGAGGCAGAACGTCCACAATGATGCACTTGTCCAAAAAGGGCGTATGCGTTTTTTCCTGAATATATTCAGGAAAAAACGCATACGCCCTTTTTGGCCAACCAAGCAAGCTTGCAAAAGAAATCTGCACTACAATGAAGTCTCACTGCCCCCCGGTCAAAAGGGCCATCTGAAAAAAGTGTAAAATCCAGAAAGGCAGGACAGGCCATGGAGAACTGGGAGCCTTGTTATGCTGATGGGCGGGATGTAAATTGCCAACAGCCACTCTGGAGAAGTGTATGGTGTTTCCTGAAACATCTACAAAACAAAGCAACAGAGCCTAGGGCACTTCCACTTATGGTCCTATAGCTTAGGGAAATTAAAATCAAAAAGACACAGCCACCCCAAAGTTTGGGATGGCTCTGTTTACAAGAACCTCGTTTACGGTACAAGTTCAATATCACAGAAAGCGAAAAATGGATAAAGAATTTGTGGTACTTACGTACAATGCAATATCACTCAGCAATGAAATCTATGTCATCAGGCCCGTAGCAGCATAATGAGTGGATTCAGGTACGATGATTCTAAGTGAAATAAGTCACCCAGAAAAAGAAACATCATAAGATATCACTACTACACGGAATGTAAACTTGGCTACACAGGAACTGAATTACAAAACAGAACAGGGTCTCAAATGTAGAAAACCAACTTATGCTTGATTAAGGGGAAAGGTGAGTTGGGGTGCTGCATAAAACCAGAGATTGAAATTAGCACAGATACCGTTCCATAAGCCAAATATGTAATAGACAAGAGCTACTCCTTGCTCAACGAAGTGGACTCAACACCCCATATTAAACGCCTAAGAATATACCTGACTAGTAAGAATCTTAAAACCTATGGATTTATATGTCTCCGAAAGAGAATCAAGCATGTGTACAGCGCAATAAATGCAGCAGTGAAAGGATTGGTGAAGATCGGTGAGCAAATGCATACTCTTTGAAGCCATATTGCATGGTACCCATTCCATGGGTCTCAACTCTCCAGGTTTAAGGGATTCTTCCTTCAGCTAAAACATGCATGTGGAACCCAGAGTATGATCCACCGTGTGATTGGGAAACGTGTTCAAAGGTGTCTCAGGTTTCGTCCCCTGGTACTCGGGTGCAACATTCCAGACGCTTTACTTACTCTCTCCCCACTTGGAGAGTCAGTGCCTTTAACCTCCTGTTTGGCCCAGTTTGCAATTTCTGCGGAAAATGAACAGGAATAGGGAGAACCAATGAGAGACTAGCTGGAGGTGTCTGGACGGGCAAATTTAACTCTCATTTCCCACCAGGAAGAGGAATTAACCAAAGGCTCAGCGTGCGGTGCCGGAACCACACTAGGGCATGAAGCAATCCTGCGGTGTTGCGGCCAGTTCACAAGAAAGCGAGTTGAAGAAAGGAGCTCAGGGGCACTGTCATTCACAAACCTGCAGAGTTATAAATGACAGCTATCGTCCAAAAATATATTGGAGCAAGGCTGCCAAGAGGACTTGAAAGCGGGGCAGAATTGCAGGAAACCGATTTCAGGAGGTAGACTGGAATTGCATGTAAAGCATAGGAAAAGAGGCAGAACGTCCACAATGATGCACTTGGCCAAAAAGGGCGTATGCGTTTTTTCCTGAATATATTCAGGAAAAAACGCATACGCACTTTTTGGCCAACCAAGCAAGCTTGCAAATGAAATCTGCACTACAATGAAGTCTCACTGCCCCCCGGTCAAAAGGGCCATCTGATAAAAGTGTAAAATCCAGAAAGGCAGGACAGGCCATGGAGAACTGGGAGCCTTGTTGTGCTGATGGGCGGGATGTAAATTGCCAACAGTCACTCTGGAGAAGTGTATGGTGTTTCCTGAAACATCTACAAAACAAAGCAACAGAGCCTAGGGCAATTCCACTTATGGTCCTATAGCTTAGGGAAATTAAAATCAAAAAGACACAGCCACCCCAAAGTTTGGGACGGCTCTGTTTACAAGAACCTCGTTTACGGTACAAGTTCAATATCACAGAAAGCGAAAAATGGATAAAGAAGTTGTGGTACTTACGTACAATGCAATATCACTCAGCAATGAAATCTATGTCATCAGGCCCGTAGCAGCATAATGAGTGGATTCAGGTACGATGATTCTAAGTGAAATAAGTCACACAGAAAAAGAAACATCATAAGATATCACTACTACACGGAATGTAAACTTGGCTACACAGGAACTGAATTACAAAACAGAACAGGGTCTCAAATGTAGAAAACCAACTTATGCTTGCTTAAGGGGAAAGGTGAGTTGGGGTGCTGCATAAAACCAGAGATTGAAATTAGCACAGATACCGTTCCATAAGCCAAATATGTAATAGACAAGAGCTACTCCTTGCTCAACGAAGTGGACTCAACACCCCATATTAAACGCCTAAGAATATACCTGACTAGTAAGAATCTTAAAACCTATGGATTTATATGTCTCCGAAAGAGAATCAAGCGTGTGTACAGCGGCATAAATGCAGCAGTGATAGGATTGGTGAGGATCGGTGAGCAAATGCAGACCCTTTGAAGACATATTGCATGGTACCCATTCCATGGGTCTCAACTCTCCAGGTTTAAGGGATTCTTCCTCCAGCTAAAACATGCATTTAGAACCCACAGTATGATCCACTGTGTGATTGGGAAACGTGTTCAAAGGTGTCTCAGGTTTCGTCCCCTGGTACTCGGGTGAAACATTCCAGACGCTTTACTAACTCTCTCCCCACTTGGAGAGTCAGTGCCTTTAACCTCCTGTTTGGCCCAGTTTGCAGTTTCTGCGGAAAATGAACAGGAATAGGGAGAACCAATGAGAGACTAGCTGGAGGTGTCTGGATGGACAAATTTAACTCTCATTTCCCACCAGGAAGAGGAATTAACCAAAGGCTCAGCGTGCCGTGCCGGAACCACACTAGAGCCTGAAGCAATCCTGCGGTGTTGCGGCCAGCTCACAAGAAAGCGAGTTGAAGAAAGGAGCTCAGGGGCACTGTCACTCACAAACCTGCAGAGTTATAAATGACAGCTATCGTCCAAAAATATATTGAAGTAAGGCTGCCAAGAGGACTTGAAAGCGGGGCAGAATTGCAGGAAACCGATTTCAGGAGGTAGACTGGAATTGCATGTAAAGCACAGGAAAAGAGGCAGAACGTCCACAATGATGCACTTGGCCAAAAAGGGCGTATGCGTTTTTTCCTGAATATATTCAGGAAAAAACGCATACGCCCTTTTTGGCCAACCAAGCAAGCTTGCAAAGGAAATCTGCAGTACAATGAAGTCTCACTGCCCCCCGGTCAAAAGGGCCATCTGAAAAAAGTGTAAAATCCAGAAAGGCAGGACAGGCCATGGAGAACTGGGAGCCTTGTTATGCTGATGGGCGGGATGTAAATTGCCAACAGCCACTCTGGAGAAGTGTATGGTGTTTCCTGAAACATCTACAAAACAAAGCAACAGAGCCTAGGGCACTTCCACTTATGGTCCTATAGCTTAGGGAAATTAAAATCAAAAAGACACAGCCACCCCAAAGTTTGGGATGGCTCTGTTTACAAGAACCTCGTTTACGGTACAAGTTCAATATCACAGAAAGCGAAAAATGGATAAAGAATTTGTGGTACTTACGTACAATGCAATATCACTCAGCAATGAAATCTATGTCATCAGGCCCGTAGCAGCATAATGAGTGGATTCAGGTACGATGATTCTAAGTGAAATAAGTCACCCAGAAAAAGAAACATCATAAGATATCACTACTACACGGAATGTAAACTTGGCTACACAGGAACTGAATTACAAAACAGAACAGGGTCTCAAATGTAGAAAACCAACTTATGCTTGCTTAAGGGGAAAGGTGAGTTGGGGTGCTGCATAAAACCAGAGATTGAAATTAGCACAGATACCGTTCCATAAGCCAAATATGTAATAGACAAGAGCTACTCCTTGCTCAACGAAGTGGACTCAACACCCCATATTAAACGCCTAAGAATATACCTGACTAGTAAGAATCTTAAAACCTATGGATTTATATGTCTCCGAAAGAGAATCAAGCATGTGTACAGCGCAATAAACGCAGCAGTGAAAGGATTGGTGAAGATCGGTGAGCAAATGCATACTCTTTGAAGCCATATTGCATGGTACCCATTCCATGGGTCTCAACTCTCCAGGTTTAAGGGATTCTTCCTTCAGCTAAAACATGCATGTGGAACCCAGAGTATGATCCACCGTGTGATTGGGAAACGTGTTCAAAGGTGTCTCAGGTTTCGTCCCCTGGTACTCGGGTGCAACATTCCAGACGCTTTACTTACTCTCTCCCCACTTGGAGAGTCAGTGCCTTTAACCTCCTGTTTGGCCCAGTTTGCAATTTCTGCGGAAAATGAACAGGAATAGGGAGAACCAATGAGAGACTAGCTGGAGGTGTCTGGACGGGCAAATTTAACTCTCATTTCCCACCAGGAAGAGGAATTAACCAAAGGCTCAGCGTGCGGTGCCGGAACCACACTAGGGCATGAAGCAATCCTGCGGTGTTGCGGCCAGTTCACAAGAAAGCGAGTTGAAGAAAGGAGCTCAGGGGCACTGTCATTCACAAACCTGCAGAGTTATAAATGACAGCTATCGTCCAAAAATATATTGGAGCAAGGCTGCCAAGAGGACTTGAAAGCGGGGCAGAATTGCAGGAAACCGATTTCAGGAGGTAGACTGGAATTGCATGTAAAGCATAGGAAAAGAGGCAGAACGTCCACAATGATGCACTTGGCCAAAAAGGGCGTATGCGTTTTTTCCTGAATATATTCAGGAAAAAACGCATACGCACTTTTTGGCCAACCAAGCAAGCTTGCAAAGGAAATCTGCACTACAATGAAGTCTCACTGCCCCCCGGTCAAAAGGGCCATCTGATAAAAGTGTAAAATCCAGAAAGGCAGGACAGGCCATGGAGAACTGGGAGCCTTGTTGTGCTGATGGGCGGGATGTAAATTGCCAACAGTCACTCTGGAGAAGTGTATGGTGTTTCCTGAAACATCTACAAAACAAAGCAACAGAGCCTAGGGCAATTCCACTTATGGTCCTATAGCTTAGGGAAATTAAAATCAAAAAGACACAGCCACCCCAAAGTTTGGGACGGCTCTGTTTACAAGAACCTCGTTTACGGTACAAGTTCAATATCACAGAAAGCGAAAAATGGATAAAGAAGTTGTGGTACTTACGTACAATGCAATATCACTCAGCAATGAAATCTATGTCATCAGGCCCGTAGCAGCATAATGAGTGGATTCAGGTACGATGATTCTAAGTGAAATAAGTCACACAGAAAAAGAAACATCATAAGATATCACTACTACACGGAATGTAAACTTGGCTACACAGGAACTGAATTACAAAACAGAACAGGGTCTCAAATGTAGAAAACCAACTTATGCTTGCTTAAGGGGAAAGGTGAGTTGGGGTGCTGCATAAAACCAGAGATTGAAATTAGCACAGATACCGTTCCATAAGCCAAATATGTAATAGACAAGAGCTACTCCTTGCTCAACGAAGTGGACTCAACACCCCATATTAAACGCCTAAGAATATACCTGACTAGTAAGAATCTTAAAACCTATGGATTTATATGTCTCCGAAAGAGAATCAAGCGTGTGTACAGCGGCATAAATGCAGCAGTGATAGGATTGGTGAGGATCGGTGAGCAAATGCAGACCCTTTGAAGACATATTGCATGGTACCCATTCCATGGGTCTCAACTCTCCAGGTTTAAGGGATTCTTCCTCCAGCTAAAACATGCATTTAGAACCCACAGTATGATCCACTGTGTGATTGGGAAACGTGTTCAAAGGTGTCTCAGGTTTCGTCCCCTGGTACTCGGGTGAAACATTCCAGACGCTTTACTAACTCTCTCCCCACTTGGAGAGTCAGTGCCTTTAACCTCCTGTTTGGCCCAGTTTGCAGTTTCTGCGGAAAATGAACAGGAATAGGGAGAACCAATGAGAGACTAGCTGGAGGTGTCTGGATGGACAAATTTAACTCTCATTTCCCACCAGGAAGAGGAATTAACCAAAGGCTCAGCGTGCCGTGCCGGAACCACACTAGAGCCTGAAGCAATCCTGCGGTGTTGCGGCCAGCTCACAAGAAAGCGAGTTGAAGAAAGGAGCTCAGGGGCACTGTCACTCACAAACCTGCAGAGTTATAAATGACAGCTATCGTCCAAAAATATATTGAAGTAAGGCTGCCAAGAGGACTTGAAAGCGGGGCAGAATTGCAGGAAACCGATTTCAGGAGGTAGACTGGAATTGCATGTAAAGCACAGGAAAAGAGGCAGAACGTCCACAATGATGCACTTGGCCAAAAAGGGCGTATGCGTTTTTTCCTGAATATATTCAGGAAAAAACGCATACGCCCTTTTTGGCCAACCAAGCAAGCTTGCAAAGGAAATCTGCAGTACAATGAAGTCTCACTGCCCCCCGGTCAAAAGGGCCATCTGAAAAAAGTGTAAAATCCAGAAAGGCAGGACAGGCCATGGAGAACTGGGAGCCTTGTTATGCTGATGGGCGGGATGTAAATTGCCAACAGCCACTCTGGAGAAGTGTATGGTGTTTCCTGAAACATCTACAAAACAAAGCAACAGAGCCTAGGGCACTTCCACTTATGGTCCTATAGCTTAGGGAAATTAAAATCATAAGACACAGCCACCCCAAAGTTTGGGACGGCTCTGTTTACAAGAACCTCGTTTACGGTACAAGTTCAATATTGCAGAAAGCGAAAAATGGATAAAGAAGTTGTAGTACTTACATACAATGCAATATCACTCAGCAATGAAATCTATGTCATCAGGCCCGTAGCAGCATAATGAGTGGATTCAGGTACGATGATTCTAAGTGAAACAAGTCACAGAGAAAAAGAAACATCATAAGATATCACTACTACACGGAATGTAAACTTGGCTACACAGGAACTGAATTACAAAACAGAACAGGGTCTCAAATGTAGAAAACCAACTTATGCTTGCTTAAGGGGAAAGGTGAGTTGGGGTGCTGCATAAAACCAGAGATTGAAATTAGCACAGATACCGTTCCATAAGCCAAATATGTAATAGACAAGAGCTACTCCTTGCTCAACGAAGTGGACTCAACACCCCATATTAAACGCCTAAGAATATACCTGACTAGTAAGAATCTTAAAACCTATGGATTTATATGTCTCCGAAAGAGAATCAAGCGTGTGTACAGCGCAATAAACGCAGCAGTGATAGGATTGGTGAGGCTCGGTGAGCAAATGCAGACCCTTTGAAGTCATATTGCATGGTACCCATTCCATGGGTCTCAACTCTCCAGGTTTAAGGGATTCTTCCTTCAGCTAAAACATGCATGTGAAACCCAGCCTATGATCCACCGTGAGATTGGGAAACGTGTTCAAAGGTGTCTCAGTTTTCGTCCCCTGGTACTCGGGTGCAACATTCCAGACGCTTTACTAACTCTCTCCCCACTTGGAGAGTCAATGCCTTTAACCTCCTGTTTGGCCCAGTTTGCAGTTTCTGCGGAAAATGAACAGGAATAGGGAGAACCAATGAGAGACAAGCTAGAGGTGTCTGGACGGACAAATTTAACTCTCATTTCCTACCAGGAAGAGGAATTAACCAAAGGCTCAGCGTGCCATGCCGGAACCACACTAGAGCCTGAAGCAATCCTGCGGTGTTGCGGCCAGCTCACAAGAAAGCGAGTTGAAGAAAGGAGCTCAGGGGCACTGTCACTCACAAACCTGCAGAGTTATAAATGACAGCTATCGTCCAAAAATATATTGAAGTAAGGCTGCCAAGAGGACTTGAAAGCGGGGCAGAATTGCAGGAAACCGATTTCAGGAGGTAGACTGGAATTGCATGTAAAGCACAGGAAAAGAGGCAGAACGTCCACAATGATGCACTTGGCCAAAAAGGGCGTATGCGTTTTTTCCTGAATATATTCAGGAAAAAACGCATACGCCCTTTTTGGCCAACCAAGCAAGCTTGCAAAGGAAATCTGCACTACAATGAAGTCTCACTGCCCCCCGGTCAAAAGGGCCATCTGAAAAAAGTGTAAAATCCAGAAAGGCAGGACAGGCCATGGAGAACTGGGAGCCTTGTTATGCTGATGGGCGGGATGTAAATTGCCAACAGCCACTCTGGAGAAGTGTATGGTGTTTCCTGAAACATCTAAAAAACAAAGCAACAGAGCCTAGGGCACTTCCACTTATGGTCCTATAGCTTAGGGAAATTAAAATCAAAAAGACACAGCCACCCCAAAGTTTGGGACGGCTCTGTTTACAAGAACCTCGTTTACGGTACAAGTTCAATATCGCAGAAAGCGAAAAATGGATAAAGAAGTTGTAGTACTTACATACAATGAAATATCACTCAGCAATGAAATCTATGTCATCAGGCCCGTAGCAGCATAATGAGTGGATTCAGGTACGATGATTCTAAGTGAAACAAGTCACACAGAAAAAGAAACATCATAAGATATCACTACTACACGGAATGTAAACTTGGCTACACAGGAACTGAATTACAAAACAGAACAGGGTCTCAAATGTAGAAAACCAACTTATGCTTGCTTAAGGGGAAAGGTGAGTTGGGGTGCTGCATAAAACCAGAGATTGAAATTAGCACAGATACCGTTCCATAAGCCAAATATGTAATAGACCAGAGCTACTCCTTGCTCAACGAAGTGGACTCAACACCCCATATTAAACGCCTAAGAATATACCTGACTAGTAAGAATCTTAAAACCTATGGATTTATATGTCTCTGAAAGAGAATCAAGCGTGTGTACAGCGCAATAAACGCAGCAGTGATAGGATTGGTGAGGATCGGTGAGCAAATGCAGACCCTTTGAAGTCATATTGCATGGTACCCATTCCATGGGTCTCAACTCTCCAGGTTTAAGGGATTCTTCCTTCAGCTAAAACATGCATGTGGAACCCAGCCTATGATCCACCGTGAGATTGGGAAACGTGTTCAAAGGTGTCTCAGTTTTCGTCCCCTGGTACTCGGGTGCAACATTCCAGACGCTTTACTAACTCTCTCCCCACTTGGAGAGTCAATGCCTTTAACCTCCTGTTTGGCCCAGTTTGCAGTTTCTGCGGAAAATGAACAGGAATAGGGAGAACCAATGAGAGACAAGCTGGAGGTGTCTGGACGGACAAATTTAACTCTCATTTCCCACCAGGAAGAGGAATTAACCAAAGGCTCAGCGTGCCGTGCCGGAACCACACTAGGGCCTGAAGCAATCCTGCGGTGTTGCGGCCAGCTCACAAGAAAGCGAGTTGAAGAAAGGAGCTCAGGGGCACTGTCACTCACAAACCTGCAGAGTTATAAATGACAGCTATCGTCCAAAAATATGTTGAAGTAAGGCTGCCAAGAGGACTTGAATGCGGGGCAGAATTGCAGGAAACCGATTTCAGGAGGTAGACTGGAATTGCATGTAAAGCACAGGAAAAGAGGCAGAACGTCCACAATGCTGCACTTGGCCAAAAAGGGCGTATGCGTTTTTTCCTGAATATATTCAGGAAAAAACGCATACGCCCTTTTTGGCCAACCAAGCAAGCTTGCAAATGTAATCTGCACTACAATGAAGTCTCACTGCCCCCCGGTCAAAAGGGCCATCTGAAAAAAGTGTAAAATCCAGAAAGGAAGGACAGGCCATGGAGAACTGGGAGCCTTGTTATGCTGATGGGCGGGATGTAAATTGCCAACAGCCACTCTGGAGAAGTGTATGGTGTTTCCTGAAACATCTACAAAACAAAGCAACAGAGCCTAGGGCACTTCCACTTATGGTCCTATAGCTTAGGGAAATTAAAATCAAAAAGACACAGCCACCCCAAAGTTTGGGACGGCTCTGTTTACAAGAACCTCGTTTACGGTACAAGTTCAATATCACAGAAAGCGAAAAATGGATAAAGAATTTGTGGTACTTACGTACAATGCAATATCACTCAGCAATGAAATCTATGTCATCAGGCCCATAGCAGCATAATGAGTGGATTCAGGTACTATGATTCTAAGTGAAATAAGTCACACAGAAAAAGAAACATCATAAGATATCACTACTACACGGAATGTAAACTTGGCTACACAGGAACTGAATTACAAAACAGAACAGGGTCTCAAATGTAGAAAACCAACTTATGCTTGCTTAAGGGGAAAGGTGAGTTGGGGTGCTGCATAAAACCAGAGATTGAAATTAGCACAGATACCGTTCCATAAGCCAAATATGTAATAGACAAGAGCTACTCCTTGCTCAACGAAGTGGACTCAACACCCCATATTAAACGCCTAAGAATATACCTGACTAGTAAGAATCTTAAAACCTATGGATTTATATGTCTCCGAAAGAGAATCAAGCGTGTGTACAGTGCAATAAACGCAGCAGTGAAAGGATTGGTGAGGATCGGTGAGCAAATGCACACTCTTTGAAGCCATATTGCATGGTACCCATTCCATGGGTCTCAACTCTCCAGGTTTAAGGGATTCTTCCTCCAGCTAAAACATGCATTTGGAACCCACAGTATGATCCACCGTGTGATTGGGAAACGTGTTCAAAGGTGTCTCAGGTTTCGTCCCCTGGTACTCGGGTGAAACATTCCAGACGCTTTACTAACTCTCTCCCCACTTGGAGAGTCAGTGCCTTTAACCTCCTGTTTGGCCCAGTTTGCAATTTCTGCGGAAAATGAACAGGAATAGGGAGAACCAATGAGAGACTAGCTGGAGGTGTCTGGACGGGCAAATTTAACTCTCATTTCCCACCAGGAAGAGGAATTAACCAAAGGCTCAGCGTGCCGTGCCGGAACCACACTAGGGCCTGAAGCAATCCTGCGGTGTTGCGGCCAGCTCACAAGAAAGCGAGTTGAAGAAAGGAGCTCAGGGGCACTGTCACTCACAAACCTGCAGAGTTATAAATGACAGCTATCGTCCAAAAATATATTGAAGTAAGGCTGCCAAGAGGACTTGAAAGCGGGGCAGAATTGCAGGAAACCGATTTCAGGAGGTAGACTGGAATTGCATGTAAAGCACAGGAAAAGAGGCCGAACGTCCACAATGATGCACTTGGCCAAAAAGGGCGTATGCGTTTTTTCCTGAATATATTCAGGAAAAAACGCATACGCACTTTTTGGCCAACCAAGCAAGCTTGCAAATGAAATCTGCACTACAATGAAGTCTCACTGCTCCCCGGTCAAAAGGGCCATCTGAAAAAAGTGTAAAATCCAGAAAGGCAGGACAGGCCATGGAGAACTGGGAGCCTTGTTATGCTGATGGGCGGGATGTAAATTGCCAACAGCCACTCTGGAGAAGTGTATGGTGTTTCCTGAAACATCTAAAAAACAAAGCAACAGAGCCTAGGGCACTTCCACTTATGGTCCTATAGCTTAGGGAAATTAAAATCAAAAAGACACAGCCACCCCAAAGTTTGGGACGGCTCTGTTTACAAGAACCTCGTTTACGGTACAAGTTCAATATTGCAGAAAGCGAAAAATGGATAAAGAAATTGTAGTACTTACATACAATGCAATATCACTCAGCAATGAAATCTATGTCATCAGGCCCGTAGCAGCATAATGAGTGGATTCAGGTACGCTGATTCTAAGTGAAACAAGTCACACAGAAAAAGAAACATCATAAGATATCACTACTACACGGAATGTAAACTTGGCTACCCAGGAACTGAATTACAAAACAGAACAGGGTCTCAAATGTAGAAAACCAACTTATGCTTGCTTAAGGGGAAAGGTGAGTTGGGGTGCTGCATAAAACCAGAGATTGAAATTAGCACAGATACCGTTCCATAAGCCAAATATGTAATAGACAAGAGTTACTCCTTGCTCAACGAAGTGGACTCAACACCCCATATTAAACGCCTAAGAATATACCTGACTAGTAAGAATCTTAAAACCTATGGATTTATATGTCTCCGAAAGAGAATCAAGCGTGTGTACAGCGCAATAAACGCAGCAGTGAAAGGACTGGTGAGGATCGGTGAGCAAATGCATACTCTTTGAAGCCATATTGCATGGTACCCATTCCAAGGGTCTCAACTCTCCAGGTTTAAGGGATTCTTCCTTCAGCTAAAACATGCATGTGGAACCCAGAGTATGATCCACCGTGTGATTGGGAAACGTGTTCAAAGGTGTCTCAGGTTTCGTCCCCTGGTACTCGGGTGCAACATTCCAGATGCTTTACTTACTCTCTCCCCACTTGGAGAGTCAGTGCCTTTAACCTCCTGTTTGGTCCAGTTTGCAATTTCTGCGGAAAATGAACAGGAATAGGGAGAACCAATGAGAGACTAGCTGGAGGTGTCTGGACGGGCAAATTTAACTCTCATTTCCCACCAGGAAGAGGAATTAACCAAAGGCTCAGTGTGCGGTGCCGGAACCACACTAGGGCATGAAGCAATCCTGCGGTGTTACGGACAGCTCACAAGAAAGCGAGTTGAAGAAAGGAGCTCAGGGGCACTGTCACTCACAAACATGCAGAGTTATAAATGACAGCTATCGTCCAAAAATATATTGAAGTAAGGCTGCCAAGAGGACTTGAAAGCGGGGCAGAATTGCAGGAAACCGATTTCAGGAGGTAGACTGGAATTGCATGTAAAGCACAGGAAAAGAGGCAGAACGTCCACAATGATGCACTTGGCCAAGAAGGGCGTATGCGTTTTTTCCTGAATATATTCAGGAAAAAACGCATACGCCCTTTTTGGCCAACCAAGCAAGCTTGCAAAGGAAATCTGCACTACAATGAAGTCTCACTGCCCCCCCGGTCAAAAGGGCCATCTGAAAAAAGTGTAAAATCCAGAAAGGCAGGACAGGCCATGGAGAACTGGGAGCCTTGTTATGCTGATGGGTGGGATGTAAATTGCCAACAGCCACTCTGGAGAAGTGTATGGTGTTTCCTGAAACATCTAAAAAACAAAGCAACAGAGCCTAGGGCACTTCCACTTATGGTCCTATAGCTTAGGGAAATTAAAATCAAAAAGACACAGCCACCCCAAAGTTTGGGACGGCTCTGTTTACAAGAACCTCGTTTACAGTACAAGTTCAATATCACAGAAAGCGAAAAATGGATAAAGAATTTGTGGTACTTACGTACAATGCAATATCACTCAGCAATGAAATCTATGTCATCAGGCCCGTAGCAGCATAATGAGTGGATTCAGGTACGATGATTCTAAGTGAAATAAGTCACACAGAAAAAGAAACATCATAAGATATCACTACTACACGGAATGTAAACTTGGCTACACAGGAACTGAATTACAAAACAGAACAGGGTCTCAAATGTAGAAAACCAACTTATGCTTGCTTAAGGGGAAAGGTTAGTTGGGGTGCTGCATAAAACCAGAGATTGAAATTAGCACAGATACCGTTCCATAAGCCAAATATGTAATAGACAAGAGCTACTCCTTGCTCAACGAAGTGGACTCAACACCCCATATTAAACGCCTAAGAATATACCTGACTAGTAAGAATCTTAAAACCTATGGATTTATATGTCTCCGAAAGAGAATCAAGCGTGTGTACAGCGCAATAAACGCAGCAGTGAAAGGATTGGTGAGGATCGGTGAGCAAATGCATACTCTTTGAAGCCATATTGCATGGTACCCATTCCATGGGTCTCAACTCTCCAGGTTTAAGGGATTCTTCCTACAGCTAAAACATGCATGTGGAACCCAGAGTATGATCCACCGTGTGATTGGGAAACGTGTTCAAAGGTGTCTCAGGTTTCGTCCCCTGGTACTCGGGTGCAACATTCCAGACGCTTTACTTACTCTCTCCCCACTTGGAGAGTCAGTGCCTTTAACCTCCTGTTTGGCCCAGTTTGCAATTTCTGCGGAAAATGAACAGGAATAGGGAGAACCAATGAGAGACTAGCTGGAGGTGTCTGGACGGGCAAATTTAACTCTCATTTCCCACCAGGAAGAGGAATTAACCAAAGGCTCAGCGTGCCGTGCCGGAACCACACTAGGGCCTGAAGCAATCCTGCGGTGTTGCGGCCAGCTCACAAGAAAGCGAGTTGAAGAAAGGAGCTCAGGGGCACTGTCACTCACAAACCTGCAGAGTTATAAATGACAGCTATCGTCCAAAAATATGTTGAAGTAAGGCTGCCAAGAGGACTTGAATGCGGGGCAGAATTGCAGGAAACCGATTTCAGGAGGTAGACTGGAATTGCATGTAAAGCACAGGAAAAGAGGCAGAACGTCCACAATGCTGCACTTGGCCAAAAAGGGCGTATACGTTTTTTCCTGAATATATTCAGGAAAAAACGCATACGCCCTTTTTGGCCAACCAAGCAAGCTTGCAAATGAAATCTGCACTACAATGAAGTCTCACTGCCCCCCGGTCAAAAGGGCCATCTGAAAAAAGTGTAAAATCCAGAAAGGCAGGACAGGCCATGGAGAACTGGGAGCCTTGTTATGCTGATGGGCGGGATGTAAATTGCCAACAGCCACTCTGGAGAAGTGTATGGTGTTTCCTGAAACATCTACAAAACAAAGCAACAGAGCCTAGGGCACTTCCACTTATGGTCCTATAGCTTAGGGAAATTAAAATCAAAAAGACACAGCCACCCCAAAGTTTGGGACGGCTCTGTTTACAAGAACCTCGTTTACGGTACAAGTTCAATATCACAGAAAGCGAAAAATGGATAAAGAATTTGTGGTACTTACGTACAATGCAATATCACTCAGCAATGAAATCTATGTCATCAGGCCCATAGCAGCATAATGAGTGGATTCAGGTACTATGATTCTAAGTGAAATAAGTCACACAGAAAATGAAACATCATAAGATATCACTGCTACACGGAATGTAAACTTGGCTACACAGGAACTGAATTACAAAACAGAACAGGGTCTCAAATGTAGAAAACCAACTTATGCTTGCTTAAGGGGAAAGGTGAGTTGGGGTGCTGCATAAAACCAGAGATTGAAATTAGCACAGATACCGTTCCATAAGCCAAATATGTAATAGACAAGAGCTACTCCTTGCTCAACGAAGTGGACTCAACACCCCATATTAAACGCCTAAGAATATACCTGACTAGTAAGAATCTTAAAACCTATGGATTTATATGTCTCCGAAAGAGAATCAAGCGTGTGTACAGCGCAATAAACGCAGCAGTGAAAGGACTGGTGAGGATCGGTGAGCAAATGCATACTCTTTGAAGCCGTATTGCATGGTACCCATTCCAAGGGTCTCAACTCTCCAGGTTTAAGGGATTCTTCCTTCAGCTAAAACATGCATGTGGAACCCAGAGTATGATCCACCGTGTGATTGGGAAACGTGTTCAAAGGTGTCTCAGGTTTCGTCCCCTGGTACTCGGGTGCAACATTCCAGATGCTTTACTTACTCTCTCCCCACTTGGAGAGTCAGTGCCTTTAACCTCCTGTTTGGTCCAGTTTGCAATTTCTGCGGAAAATGAACAGGAATAGGGAGAACCAATGAGAGACTAGCTGGAGGTGTCTGGACGGGCAAATTTAACTCTCATTTCCCACCAGGAAGAGGAATTAACCAAAGGCTCAGTGTGCGGTGCCGGAACCACACTAGGGCATGAAGCAATCCTGCGGTGTTACGGACAGCTCACAAGAAAGCGAGTTGAAGAAAGGAGCTCAGGGGCACTGTCACTCACAAACATGCAGAGTTATAAATGACAGCTATCGTCCAAAAATATATTGAAGTAAGGCTGCCAAGAGGACTTGAAAGCGGGGCAGAATTGCAGGAAACCGATTTCAGGAGGTAGACTGGAATTGCATGTAAAGCACAGGAAAAGAGGCAGAAAGTCCACAATGATGCACTTGGCCAAAAAGGGCGTATGCGTTTTTTCCTGAATATATTCAGGAAAAAACGCATACGCCCTTTTTGGCCAACCAAGCAAGCTTGCAAAGGAAATCTGCACTACAATGAAGTCTCACTGCCCCCCCGGTCAAAAGGGCCATCTGAAAAAAGTGTAAAATCCAGAAAGGCAGGACAGGCCATGGAGAACTGGGAGCCTTGTTATGCTGATGGGTGGGATGTAAATTGCCAACAGCCACTCTGGAGAAGTGTATGGTGTTTCCTGAAACATCTAAAAAACAAAGCAACAGAGCCTAGGGCACTTCCACTTATGGTCCTATAGCTTAGGGAAATTAAAATCAAAAAGACACAGCCACCCCAAAGTTTGGGACGGCTCTGTTTACAAGAACCTCGTTTACGGTACAAGTTCAATATCACAGAAAGCGAAAAATGGATAAAGAATTTGTGGTACTTACGTACAATGCAATATCACTCAGCAATGAAATCTATGTCATCAGGCCCGTAGCAGCATAATGAGTGGATTCAGGTACGATGATTCTAAGTGAAATAAGTCACACAGAAAAAGAAACATCATAAGATATCACTACTACACGGAATGTAAACTTGGCTACACAGGAACTGAATTACAAAACAGAACAGGGTCTCAAATGTAGAAAACCAACTTATGCTTGCTTAAGGGGAAAGGTTAGTTGGGGTGCTGCATAAAACCAGAGATTGAAATTAGCACAGATACCGTTCCATAAGCCAAATATGTAATAGACAAGAGCTACTCCTTGCTCAACGAAGTGGACTCAACACCCCATATTAAACGCCTAAGAATATACCTGACTAGTAAGAATCTTAAAACCTATGGATTTATATGTCTCCGAAAGAGAATCAAGCGTGTGTACAGCGCAATAAACGCAGCAGTGAAAGGATTGGTGAGGATCGGTGAGCAAATGCATACTCTTTGAAGCCATATTGCATGGTACCCATTCCATGGGTCTCAACTCTCCAGGTTTAAGGGATTCTTCCTACAGCTAAAACATGCATGTGGAACCCAGAGTATGATCCACCGTGTGATTGGGAAACGTGTTCAAAGATGTCTCAGGTTTCGTCCCCTGGTACTCGGGTGAAACATTCCAGATGCTTTACTTACTCTCTCCCCACTTGGAGAGTCAGTGACTTTAACCTCCTGTTTGGCCCAGTTTGCAATTTCTGCGGAAAATGAACAGGAATAGGGAGAACCAATGAGAGACTAGCTGGAGGTGTCTGGACGGGCAAATTTAACTCTCATTTCCCACCAGGAAGAGGAATTAACCAAAGGCTCAGCGTGCCGTGCCGGAACCACACTAGGGCCTGAAGCAATCCTGCGGTGTTGCGGCCAGCTCACAAGAAAGCGAGTTGAAGAAAGGAGCTCAGGGGCACTGTCACTCACAAACCTGCAGAGTTATAAATGACAGCTATCGTCCAAAAATATGTTGAAGTAAGGCTGCCAAGAGGACTTGAATGCGGGGCAGAATTGCAGGAAACCGATTTCAGGAGGTAGACTGGAATTGCATGTAAATCACAGGAAAAGAGGCCGAACGTCCACAATGATGCACTTGGCCAAAAAGGGCGTATGCGTTTTTTCCTGAATATATTCAGGAAAAAACGCATACGCACTTTTTGGCCAACCAAGCAAGCTTGCAAATGAAATCTGCACTACAATGAAGTCTCACTGCTCCCCGGTCAAAAGGGCCATCTGAAAAAAGTGTAAAATCCAGAAAGGCAGGACAGGCCATGGAGAACTGGGAGCCTTGTTATGCTGATGGGCGGGATGTAAATTGCCAACAGCCACTCTGGAGAAGTGTATGGTGTTTCCTGAAACATCTAAAAAACAAAGCAACAGAGCCTAGGGCACTTCCACTTATGGTCCTATAGCTTAGGGAAATTAAAATCAAAAAGACACAGCCACCCCAAAGTTTGGGACGGCTCTGTTTACAAGAACCTCGTTTACGGTACAAGTTCAATATTGCAGAAAGCGAAAAATGGATAAAGAAATTGTAGTACTTACATACAATGCAATATCACTCAGCAATGAAATCTATGTCATCAGGCCCGTAGCAGCATAATGAGTGGATTCAGGTACGCTGATTCTAAGTGAAACAAGTCACACAGAAAAAGAAACATCATAAGATATCACTACTACACGGAATGTAAACTTGGCTACCCAGGAACTGAATTAGAAAACAGAACAGGGTCTCAAATGTAGAAAACCAACTTATGCTTGCTTAAGGGGAAAGGTGAGTTGGGGTGCTGCATAAAACCAGAGATTGAAATTAGCACAGATACCGTTCCATAAGCCAAATATGTAATAGACAAGAGTTACTCCTTGCTCAACGAAGTGGACTCAACACCCCATATTAAACGCCTAAGAATATACCTGACTAGTAAGAATCTTAAAACCTATGGATTTATATGTCTCCGAAAGAGAATCAAGCGTGTGTACAGCGCAATAAACGCAGCAGTGAAAGGACTGGTGAGGATCGGTGAGCAAATGCATACTCTTTGAAGCCATATTGCATGGTACCCATTCCAAGGGTCTCAACTCTCCAGGTTTAAGGGATTCTTCCTTCAGCTAAAACATGCATGTGGAACCCAGAGTATGATCCACCGTGTGATTGGGAAACGTGTTCAAAGGTGTCTCAGGTTTCGTCCCCTGGTACTCGGGTGCAACATTCCAGATGCTTTACTTACTCTCTCCCCACTTGGAGAGTCAGTGCCTTTAACCTCCTGTTTGGTCCAGTTTGCAATTTCTGCGGAAAATGAACAGGAATAGGGAGAACCAATGAGAGACTAGCTGGAGGTGTCTGGATGGGCAAATTTAACTCTCATTTCCCACCAGGAAGAGGAATTAACCAAAGGCTCAGTGTGCGGTGCCGGAACCACACTAGGGCATGAAGCAATCCTGCGGTGTTACGGACAGCTCACAAGAAAGCGAGTTGAAGAAAGGAGCTCAGGGGCACTGTCACTCACAAACATGCAGAGTTATAAATGACAGCTATCGTCCAAAAATATATTGAAGTAAGGCTGCCAAGAGGACTTGAAAGCGGGGCAGAATTGCAGGAAACCGATTTCAGGAGGTAGACTGGAATTGCATGTAAAGCACAGGAAAAGAGGCAGAATGTCCACAATGATGCACTTGGCCAAAAAGGGCGTATGCGTTTTTTCCTGAATATATTCAGGAAAAAACGCATACGCCCTTTTTGGCCAACCAAGCAAGCTTGCAAATGAAATCTGCACTACAATGAAGTCTCACTGCTCCCCGGTCAAAAGGGCCATCTGAAAAAAGTGTAAAATCCAGAAAGGCAGGACAGGCCATGGAGAACTGGGAGCCTTGTTATGCTGATGGGCGGGATGTAAATTGCCAACAGCCACTCTGGAGAAGTGTATGGTGTTTCCTGAAACATCTAAAAAACAAAGCAACAGAGCCTAGGGCACTTCCACTTATGGTCCTATAGCTTAGGGAAATTAAAATCAAAAAGACACAGCCACCCCAAAGTTTGGGACGGCTCTGTTTACAAGAACCTCGTTTACGGTACAAGTTCAATATTGCAGAAAGCGAAAAATGGATAAAGAAATTGTAGTACTTACATACAATGCAATATCACTCAGCAATGAAATCTATGTCATCAGGCCCGTAGCAGCATAATGAGTGGATTCAGGTACGCTGATTCTAAGTGAAACAAGTCACACAGAAAAAGAAACATCATAAGATATCACTACTACACGGAATGTAAACTTGGCTACCCAGGAACTGAATTACAAAACAGAACCGGGTCTCAAATGTAGAAAACCTACTTATGCTTGCTTAAGGGGAAAGGTGAGTTGGGGTGCTGCATAAAACCAGAGATTGAAAACAGCACAGATACCGTTCCATAAGCCAAATATGTAATAGACAAGAGTTACTCCTTGCTCAACGAAGTGGACTCAACACCCCATATTAAACGCCTAAGAATATACCTGACTAGTAAGAATCTTAAAACCTATGGATTTATATGTCTCCGAAAGAGAATCAAGCGTGTGTACAGCGCAATAAACGCAGCAGTGAAAGGACTGGTGAGGATCGGTGAGCAAATGCATACTCTTTGAAGCCATATTGCATGGTACCCATTCCAAGGGTCTCAACTCTCCAGGTTTAAGGGATTCTTCCTTCAGCTAAAACATGCATGTGGAACCCAGAGTATGATCCACCGTGTGATTGGGAAACGTGTTCAAAGGTGTCTCAGGTTTCGTCCCCTGGTACTCGGGTGCAACATTCCAGATGCTTTACTTACTCTCTCCCCACTTGGAGAGTCAGTGCCTTTAACCTCCTTTTTGGCCCAGTTTGCAATTTCTGCGGAAAATGAACAGGAATAGGGAGAACCAATGAGAGACTAGCTGGAGGTGTCTGGACGGGCAAATTTAACTCTCATTTCCCACCAGGAAGAGGAATTAACCAAAGGCTCAGCGTGCCATGCCAGAACCACACTAGGGCATGAAGCAATCCTGCGGTGTTGTGGCTAGCTCACAAGAAAGCGAGTTGAAGAAAGGAGCTTAGGGGCACTGTCATTCACAAACCTGCAGAGTTATAAATGACAGCTATCGTCCAAAAATATATTGGAGTAAGGCTGCCAAGAGGACTTGAATGCGGGGCAGAATTGCAGGAAACCGATTTCAGGAGGTAGACTGGAATTGCATGTAAAGCATAGGAAAAGAGGCAGAACGTCCACAATGATGCACTTGGCCAAAAAGGGCGTATGCGTTTTTTCCTGAATATATTCAGGAAAAAACGCATACGCCCTTTTTGGCCAACCAAGCAAGCTTGCAAAGGAAATCTGCACTACAATGAAGTCTCACTGCCCCCCGGTCAAAAGGGCCATCTGAAAAAAGTGTAAAATCCAGAAAGGCAGGACAGGCCATGGAGAACTGGGAGCCTTGTTATGCTGATGGGCGGGATGTAAATTGCCAACAGCCACTCTGGAGAAGTGTATGGTGTTTCCTGAAACATCTACAAAACAAAGCAACAGAGCCTAGGGCACTTCCACTTATGGTCCTATAGCTTAGGGAAATGAAAATCAAAAAGACACATCCACCCCAAAGTTTGGGACGGCTCTGTTTACAAGAACCTCGTTTACGGTACAAGTTCAAAATTGCAGAAAGTGAAAAATGGATAAAGAAGTTGTGGTACTTACGTACAATACAATATCACTCAGCAATGACATCTATGTCATCAGGCCCGTAGCAGCATAATGAGTGGATTCAGGTATGATGATTCTAACTGAAATAAGTCACACAGAAATAGAAACATCATAAGATATCACTAATACATGGAATGTAAACTTGGCTACACAGGAACTGGATTACAAAACAGAACAGGGTCTCAAATTTAGAAAACCAACATATGCTTGCTTAAGGGGAAAGGTGAGTTGGGGTGCTGCATAAAACCAGAGATTGAAATGAGCACAGATAAAGTTCCTTAAGCCAAATATGGAATAGACAAGAGCTACTCCTTGCTCAACGAAATGGACTCAACACCCCATATTAAACGCCTAAGAATGTACCTGACTAGTAAGTATCTTAAAACCTATGGATTGCTATGTCTCCGAAAGAGAATCAAGCGTGTGTACAGGGGCATAAACGCAGCAGTGATAGGATTGGAGAGGTTCGGTGAGCAAATGAAGACCCTTTGAAGTCATATTGCATGGTACACATTCCACGGGTCTCAACTCTCCAGGTTTAAGGGATTCTTCCTTCAGCTAAAACATGCATGTGGAACCCAGAGTATGATCCACCGTGTGATTGGGAAACGTGTTCAAAGGTGTCTCAGTTTTCGTCCCCTGGTACTCGGGTGCAACATTCCAGACGCTTTACTAACTCTCTCCCCACTTGGAGAGTCAGTGCCTTTAACCTCCTGTTTGGCCCAGTTTGCAATTTCTGCAGAAAATGAACAGGAATAGGGAGAACCAATGAGAGACTAGCTGAGGGTGTCTGGACGGGCAAATTTAACTCTCATTGCCCACCAGGAAGAGGAATTAACCAAAGGCTCAGTGTGCGGTGCCGGAACCACACTAGGGCATGAAGCAATCCTGCGGTGTTGCGGACAGCTCACAAGAAAGCGAGTTGAAGAAAGGAGCTCAGGGGCACTGTCACTCACAAACATGCAGAGTTATAAATGACAGCTATCGTCCAAAAATATATTGAAGTAAGGCTGCCAAGAGGACTTGAAAGCGGGGCAGAATTGCAGGAAACCGATTTCAGGAGGTAGACTGGAATTGCATGTAAAGCACAGGAAAAGAGGCAGAACGTCCACAATGATGCACTTGGCCAAAAAGGGCGTATGCGTTTTTTCCTGAATATATTCAGGAAAAAACGCATACGCCCTTTTTGGCCAACCAAGCAAGCTTGCAAAGGAAATCTGCACTACAATGAAGTCTCACTGCCCCCCGGTCAAAAGGGCCATCTGAAAAAAGTGTAAAATCCAGAAAGGCAGGACAGGCCATGGAGAACTGGGAGCCTTGTTATGCTGATGGGTGGGATGTAAATTGCCAACAGCCACTCTGGAGAAGTGTATGGTGTTTCCTGAAACATCTAAAAAACAAAGCAACAGAGCCTAGGGCACTTCCACTTATGGTCCTATAGCTTAGGGAAATTAAAATCAAAAAGACACAGCCACCCCAAAGTTTGGGACGGCTCTGTTTACAAGAACCTCGTTTACGGTACAAGTTCAATATCACAGAAAGCGAAAAATGGATAAAGAATTTGTGGTACTTACGTACAATGCAATATCACTCAGCAATGAAATCTATGTCATCAGGCCCGTAGCAGCATAATGAGTGGATTCAGGTACGATGATTCTAAGTGAAATAAGTCACACAGAAAAAGAAACATCATAAGATATCACTACTACACGGAATGTAAACTTGGCTACACAGGAACTGAATTACAAAACAGAACAGGGTCTCAAATGTAGAAAACCAACTTATGCTTGCTTAAGGGGAAAGGTGAGTTGGGGTGCTGCATAAAACCAGAGATTGAAATTAGCACAGATACCGTTCCATAAGCCAAATATGTAATAGACAAGAGCTACTCCTTGCTCAACGAAGTGGACTCAACACCCCATATTAAACGCCTAAGAATATACCTGACTAGTAAGAATCTTAAAACCTATGGATTTATATGTCTCCGAAAGAGAATCAAGCGTGTGTACAGCGCAATAAACGCAGCAGTGAAAGGATTGGTGAGGATCGGTGAGCAAATGCATACTCTTTGAAGCCATATTGCATGGTACCCATTCCATGGGTCTCAACTCTCCAGGTTTAAGGGATTCTTCCTTCAGCTAAAACATGCATGTGGAACCCAGAGTATGATCCACCGTGTGATTGGGAAACGTGTTCAAAGGTGTCTCAGGTTTCGTCCCCTGGTACTTGGGTGCAACATTCCAGATGCTTTACTTACTCTCTCCCCACTTGGAGAGTCAGTGCCTTTAACCTCCTGATTGGCCCAGTTTGCAATTTCTGCGGAAAATGAACAGGAATAGGGAGAACCAATGAGAGACTAGCTGGAGGTGTCTGGACGGGCAAATTTAACTCTCATTTCCCACCAGGAAGAGGAATTAACCAAAGGCTCAGCGTGCCGTGCCAGAACCACACTAGGGCATGAAGCAATCCTGCGGTGTTGCGGCCAGCTCACAAGAAAGCGAGTTGAAGAAAGGAGCTTAGGGGCACTGTCATTCACAAACCTGCAGAGTTATAAATGACAGCTATCGTCCAAAAATATATTGGAGTAAGGCTGCCAAGAGGACTTGAAAGCGGGGCAGAATTGCAGGAAACCGATTTCAGGAGGTAGACTGGAATTGCATGTAAAGCATAGGAAAAGAGGCAGAACGTCCACAATGATGCACTTGGCCAAAAAGGGCGTATGCGTTTTTTCCTGAATATATTCAGGAAAAAACGCATACGCCCTTTTTGGCCAACCAAGCAAGCTTGCAAAGGAAATCTGCACTACAATGAAGTCTCACTGCCCCCCGGTCAAAAGGGACATCTGAAAAAAGTGTAAAATCCAGAAAGGCAGGACAGGCCATGGAGAACTGGGAGCCTTGTTATGCTGATGGGCGGGATGTAAATTGCCAACAGCCACTCTGGAGAAGTGTATGGTGTTTCCTGAAACATCTACAAAACAAAGCAACAGAGCCTAGGGCACTTCCACTTATGGTCCTATAGCTTAGGAAAATTAAAATCAAAAAGACACAGCCACCCCAAAGTTTGGGACGGCTCTGTTTACAAGAACCTCGTTTACGGTACAAGTTCAAAATTGCAGAAAGTGAAAAATGGATAAAGAAGTTGTGGTACTTACGTACAATACAATATCACTCAGCAATGACATCTATGTCATCAGGCCCGTAGCAGCATAATGAGTGGATTCAGGTATGATGATTCTAACTGAAATAAGTCACACAGAAAAAGAAACATCATAAGATATCACTAATACATGGAATGTAAACTTGGCTACACAGGAACTGGTTTACAAAACAGAACAGGGTCTCAAATTTAGAAAACCAACATATGCTTGCTTAAGGGGAAAGGTGAGTTGGGGTGCTGCATAAAACCAGAGATTGAAATGAGCACAGATTAAGTTCCTTAAGCCAAATATGGAATAGACAAGAGCTACTCCTTGCTCAACGAAATGGACTCAACACCCCATATTAAACGCCTAAGAATGTACCTGACTAGTAAGTATCTTAAAACCTATGGATTGCTATGTCTCCGAAAGAGAATCAAGCGTGTGTACATGGGCATAAACGCAGCAGTGATAGGATTGGAGAGGTTCGGTGAGCAAATGAAGACCCTTTGAAGTCATATTGCATGGTACCCATTCCACGGGTCTCAACTCTCCAGGTTTAAGGGATTCTTCCTTCAGCTAAAACATGCATGTGGAACCCAGAGTATGATCCACCGTGTGATTGGGAAACGTGTTCAAAGGTGTCTCAGTTTTCGTCCCCTGGTACTCGGGTGCAACATTCCAGACGCTTTACTAACTCTCTCCCCACTTGGAGAGTCAGTGCCTTTAACCTCCTGTTTGGCCCAGTTTGCAATTTCTGCGGAAAATGAACAGGAATAGGGAGAACCAATGAGAGACTAGCTGGAGGTGTCTGGACGGGCAAATTTAACTCTCATTTCCCACCAGGAAGAGGAATTAACCAAAGGCTCAGCGTGCCGTGCCGGAACCACACTAGGGCATGAAGCAATCCTGCGGTGTTGCGGCCAGCTCACAAGAAAGCGAGTTGAAGAAAGTAGCTCAGGGGCACTGTCATTCACAAACCTGCAGAGTTATAAATGACAGCTATCGTCCAAAAATATATTGGAGTAAGGCTGCCAAGAGGACTTGAAAGCGGGGCAGAATTGCAGGAAACCGATTTCAGGAGGTAGACTGGAATTGCATGTAAAGCATAGGAAAAGAGGCAGAACGTCCACAATGATGCACTTGGCCAAAAAGGGCGTATGCGTTTTTTCCTGAATATATTCAGGAAAAAACGCATACGCCCTTTTTGGCCAACCAAGCAAGCTTGCAAAGGAAATCTGCACTACAATGAAGTCTCACTGCCCCCCGGTCAAAAGGGCCATCTGAAAAAAGTGTAAAATCCAGAAAGGCAGGACAGGCCATGGAGAACTGGGAGCCTTGTTATGCTGATGGGCGGGATGTAAATTGCCAACAGCCACTCTGGAGAAGTGTATGGTGTTTCCTGAAACATCTAAAAAACAAAGCAACAGAGCCTAGGGCACTTCCACTTATGGTCCTATAGCTTAGGGAAATTAAAATCAAAAAGACACAGCCACCCCAAAATTTGGGACGGCTCTGTTTACAAGAACCTCGTTTACGGTACAAGTTCAATATCGCAGAAAGCGAAAAATGGATGAAGAAGTTGTGGTACTTACGTACAATGCAATATCACTCAGCAATGAAATCTATGTCATCAGGCCCATAGCAGCATAATGAGTGGATTCAGGTATGATGATTCTAAGTGAAATAAGTCACACAGAAAAAGAAACATCATAAGATATCACTACTACACGGAATGTAAACTTGGCTACACAGGAACTGAATTACAAAACAGAACAGGGTCTCAAATGTAGAAAACCAACTTATGCTTGCTTAAGGGGAAAGGTGAGTTGGGGTGCTGCATAAAACCAGAGATTGAAATTAGCACAGATACCGTTCCATAAGCCAAATATGTAATAGACAAGAGCTACTCCTTGCTCAACGAAGTGGACTCAACACCCCATATTAAACGCCTAAGAATATACCTGACTAGTAAGAATCTTAAAACCTATGGATTTATATGTCTCCGAAAGAGAATCAAGCGTGTGTACAGCGCAATAAACGCAGCAGTGAAAGGATTGGTGAGGATCGGTGAGCAAATGCATACTCTTTGAAGCCATATTACATGGTACCCATTCCATGGGTCTCAACTCTCCAGGTTTAAGGGATTCTTCCTTCAGCTAAAACATGCATGTGGAACCCAGAGTATGATCCACCGTGTGATTGGGAAACGTGTTCAAAGGTGTCTCAGGTTTCGTCCCCTCGTACTCGGGTGCAACATTCCAGACGCTTTACTTACTCTCTCCCCACTTGGAGAGTCAGTGCCTTTAACCTCCTCTTTGGCCCAGTTTGCAATTTCTGCGGAAAATGAACAGGAATAGGGAGAACCAATGAGAGACTAGCTGGAGGTGTCTGGACGGGCAAATTTAACTCTCATTTCCCACCAGGAAGAGGAATTAACCAAAGGCTCAGCGTGCCGTGCCGGAACCACACTAGGGCATGAAGCAATCCTGCGGTGTTGCGGCCAGCTCACAAGAAAGCGAGTTGAAGAAAGGAGCTCAGGGGCACTGTCATTCACAAACCTGCAGAGTTATAAATGACAGCTATCGTCCAAAAATATATTGGAGTAAGGCTGCCAAGAGGACTTGAAAGCGGGGCAGAATTGCAGGAAACCGATTTCAGGAGGTAGACTGGAATTGCATGTAAAGCATAGGAAAAGAGGCAGAACGTCCACAATGATGCACTTGGCCAAAAAGGGCGTATGCGTTTTTTCCTGAATATATTCAGGAAAAAACGCATACGCCCTTTTTGGCCAACCAAGCAAGCTTGCAAAGGAAATCTGCACTACAATGAAGTCTCACTGCCCCCCGGTCAAAAGGGCCATCTGAAAAAAGTGTAAAATCCAGAAAGGCAGGACAGGCCATGGAGAACTGGGAGCCTTGTTATGCTGATGGGCGGGATGTAAATTGCCAACAGCCACTCTGGAGAAGTGTATGGTGTTTCCTGAAACATCTACAAAACAAAGCAACAGAGCCTAGGGCACTTCCACTTATGGTCCTATAGCTTAGGAAAATTAAAATCAAAAAGACACAGCCACCCCAAAGTTTGGGACGGCTCTGTTTACAAGAACCTCGTTTACGGTACAAGTTCAAAATTGCAGAAAGTGAAAAATGGATAAAGAAGTTGTGGTACTTACGTACAATACAATATCACTCAGCAATGACATCTATGTCATCAGGCCCGTAGCAGCATAATGAGTGGATTCAGGTATGATGATTCTAACTGAAATAAGTCACACAGAAAAAGAAACATCATAAGATATCACTAATACATGGAATGTAAACTTGGCTACACAGGAACTGGTTTACAAAACAGAACAGGGTCTCAAATTTAGAAAACCAACATATGCTTGCTTAAGGGGAAAGGTGAGTTGGGGTGCTGCATAAAACCAGAGATTGAAATGAGCACAGATTAAGTTCCTTAAGCCAAATATGGAATAGACAAGAGCTACTCCTTGCTCAACGAAATGGACTCAACACCCCATATTAAATGCCTAAGAATGTACCTGACTAGTAAGTATCTTAAAACCTATGGATTGCTATGTCTCCGAAAGAGAATCAAGCGTGTGTACATGGGCATAAACGCAGCAGTGATAGGATTGGAGAGGTTCGGTGAGCAAATGAAGACCCTTTGAAGTCATATTGCATGGTACCCATTCCACGGGTCTCAACTCTCCAGGTTTAAGGGATTCTTCCTTCAGCTAAAACATGCATGTGGAACCCAGAGTATGATCCACCGTGTGATTGGGAAACGTGTTCAAAGGTGTCTCAGTTTTCGTCCCCTGGTACTCGGGTGCAACATTCCAGACGCTTTACTAACTCTCTCCCCACTTGGAGAGTCAGTGCCTTTAACCTCCTGTTTGGCCCAGTTTGCAATTTCTGCGGAAAATGAACAGGAATAGGGAGAACCAATGAGAGACTAGCTGGAGGTGTCTGGACGGGCAAATTTAACTCTCATTTCCCACCAGGAAGAGGAATTAACCAAAGGCTCAGCGTGCGGTGCCGGAACCACACTAGGGCATGAAGCAATCCTGCGGTGTTGCGGCCAGCTCACAAGAAAGCGAGTTGAAGAAAGGAGCTCAGGGGCACTGTCATTCACAAACCTGCAGAGTTATAAATGACAGCTATCGTCCAAAAATATATTGGAGTAAGGCTGCCAAGAGGACTTGAAAGCGGGGCAGAATTGCAGGAAACCGATTTCAGGAGGTAGACTGGAATTGCATGTAAAGCATAGGAAAAGAGGCAGAACGTCCACAATGATGCACTTGGCCAAAAAGGGCGTATGCGTTTTTTCCTGAATATATTCAGGAAAAAACGCATACGCCCTTTTTGGCCAACCAAGCAAGCTTGCAAAGGAAATCTGCACTACAATGAAGTCTCACTGCCCCCCGGTCAAAAGGGCCATCTGAAAAAAGTGTAAAATCCAGAAAGGCAGGACAGGCCATGGAGAACTGGGAGCCTTGTTATGCTGATGGGCGGGATGTAAATTGCCAACAGCCACTCTGGAGAAGTGTATGGTGTTTCCTGAAACATCTACAAAACAAAGCAACAGAGCCTAGGGCACTTCCACTTATGGTCCTATAGCTTAGGGAAATTAAAATCAAAAAGACACAGCCACCCCAAAATTTGGGACGGCTCTGTTTACAAGAACCTCGTTTACGGTACAAGTTCAATATCGCAGAAAGCGAAAAATGGATAAAGAAGTTGTGGTACTTACGTACAATGCAATATCACTCAGCAATGAAATCTATGTCATCAGGCCCGTAGCAGCATAATGAGTGGATTCAGGTATGATGATTCTAACTGAAATAAGTCACACAGAAAAAGAAACATCATAAGACATCACTACTACACGGAATGTAAACTTGGCTACACAGGAACTGAATTACAAAACAGAACAGGGTCTCAAATGTAGAAAACCAACTTATGCTTGCTTAAGGGGAAAGGTGAGTTGGGGTGCTGCATAAAACCAGAGATTGAAATTAGCACAGATACCGTTCCATAAGCCAAATATGTAATAGACAAGAGCTACTCCTTGCTCAACGAAGTGGACTCAACACCCCATATTAAACGCCTAAGAATATACCTGACTAGTAAGAATCTTAAAACCTATGGATTTATATGTCTCCGAAAGAGAATCAAGCGTGTGTACAGCGGCATAAACGCAGCAGTGATAGGATTGGTGAGGATCGGTGAGCAAATGCAGACCCTTTGAAGTCATATTGCATGGTACCCATTCCATGGGTCTCAACTCTCCAGGTTTAAGGGATTCTTCCTTCAGCTAAAACATGCATGTGGAACCCAGCCTATGATCCACCATGTGATTGGGAAACGTGTTCAAAGGTGTCTCAGTTTTCGTCCCCTGGTACTTGGGTGCAACATTCCAGACGCTTTACTAACTCTCTCCCCACTTGGAGAGTCAGTGCCTTTAACCTCCTGTTTGGCCCAGTTTGCAATTTCTGCGGAAAATGAACAGGAATAGGGAGAACCAATGAGAGACTAGCTGGAGGTGTCTGGACGGGCAAATTTAACTCTCATTTCCCACCAGGAAGAGGAATTAACCAAAGGCTCAGCGTGCCGTGCCGGAACCACACTAGGGCATGAAGCAATCCTGCGGTGTTGCGGCCAGCTCACAAGAAAGCGAGTTGAAGAAAGGAGCTTAGGGGCACTGTCATTCACAAACCTGCAGAGTTATAAATGACAGCTATCGTCCAAAAATATATTGGAGTAAGGCTGCCAAGAGGACTTGAAAGCGGGGCAGAATTGCAGGAAACCGATTTCAGGAGGTAGACTGGAATTGCATGTAAAGCATAGGAAAAGAGGCAGAACGTCCACAATGATGCACTTGGCCAAAAAGGGCGTATGCGTTTTTTCCTGAATATATTCAGGAAAAAACGCATACGCACTTTTTGGCCAACCAAGCAAGCTTGCAAAGGAAATCTGCACTACAATGAAGTCTCACTGCCCCCCGGTCAAAAGAGCCATCTGAAAAAAGTGTAAAATCCAGAAAGGCAGGACAGGCCATGGAGAACTGGGAGCCTTGTTATGCTGATGGGCGGGATGTAAATTGCCAACAGCCACTCTGGAGAAGTGTATGGTGTTTCCTGAAACATCTAAAAAACAAAGCAACAGAGCCTAGGGCACTTCCACTTATGGTCCTATAGCTTAGGGAAATGAAAATCAAAAAGACACAGCCACCCCAAAGTTTGGGACGGCTCTGTTTACAAGAACCTCGTTTACGGTACAAGTTCAAAATTGCAGAAAGTGAAAAATGGATAAAGAAGTTGTGGTACTTACGTACAATACAATATCACTCAGCAATGACATCTATGTCATCAGGCCCGTAGCAGCATAATGAGTGGATTCAGGTATGATGATTCTAACTGAAATAAGTCACACAGAAATAGAAACATCATAAGATATCACTAATACATGGAATGTAAACTTGGCTACACAGGAACTGGATTACAAAACAGAACAGGGTCTCAAATTTAGAAAACCAACATATGCTTGCTTAAGGGGAAAGGTGAGTTGGGGTGCTGCATAAAACCAGAGATTGAAATGAGCACAGATAAAGTTCCTTAAGCCAAATATGGAATAGACAAGAGCTACTCCTTGCTCAACGAAATGGACTCAACACCCCATATTAAACGCCTAAGAATGTACCTGACTAGTAAGTATCTTAAAACCTATGGATTGCTATGTTTCCAAAAGAGAATCAAACGTGTGTACAGGGGCATAAACGCAGCAGTGATAGGATTGGAGAGGTTCGGTGAGCAAATGAAGACCCTTTGAAGTCATATTGCATGGTACCCATTCCACGGGTCTCAACTCTCCAGGTTTAAGGGATTCTTCCTTCAGCTAAAACATGCATGTGGAACCCAGAGTATGATCCACCGTGTGATTGGGAAACGTGTTCAAAGGTGTCTCAGTTTTCGTCCCCTGGTACTCGGGTGCAACATTCCAGACGCTTTACTAACTCTCTCCCCACTTGGAGAGTCAGTGCCTTTAACCTCCTGTTTGGCCCAGTTTGCAATTTCTGCGGAAAATGAACAGGAATAGGGAGAACCAATGAGAGACTAGCTGGAGGTGTCTGGACGGGCAAATTTAACTCTCATTGCCCACCAGGAAGAGGAATTAACCAAAGGCTCAGTGTGCGGTGCCGGAACCACACTAGGGCATGAAGCAATCCTGCGGTGTTGCGGACAGCTCACAAGAAAGCGAGTTGAAGAAAGGAGCTCAGGGGCACTGTCACTCACAAACATGCAGAGTTATAAATGACAGCTATCGTCCAAAAATATATTGAAGTAAGGCTGCCAAGAGGACTTGAAAGCGGGGCAGAATTGCAGGAAACCGATTTCAGGAGGTAGACTGGAATTGCATGTAAAGCACAGGAAAAGAGGCAGAACGTCCACAATGATGCACTTGGCCAAAAAGGGCGTATGCGTTTTTTCCTGAATATATTCAGGAAAAAACGCATACGCCCTTTTTGGCCAACCAAGCAAGCTTGCAAAAGAAATCTGCACTACAATGAAGTCTCACTGCCCCCCGGTCAAAAGGGCCATCTGAAAAAAGTGTAAAATCCAGAAAGGCAGGACAGGCCATGGAGAACTGGGAGCCTTGTTATGCTGATGGGTGGGATGTAAATTGCCAACAGCCACTCTGGAGAAGTGTATGGTGTTTCCTGAAACATCTAAAAAACAAAGCAACAGAGCCTAGGGCACTTCCACTTATGGTCCTATAGCTTAGGGAAATTAAAATCAAAAAGACACAGCCACCCCAAAGTTTGGGACGGCTCTGTTTACAAGAACCTCGTTTACGGTACAAGTTCAATATCACAGAAAGCGAAAAATGGATAAAGAATTTGTGGTACTTACGTACAATGCAATATCACTCAGCAATGAAATCTATGTCATCAGGCCCGTAGCAGCATAATGAGTGGATTCAGGTACGATGATTCTAAGTGAAATAAGTCACACAGAAAAAGAAACATCATAAGATATCACTACTACACGGAATGTAAACTTGGCTACACAGGAACTGAATTACAAAACAGAACAGGGTCTCAAATGTAGAAAACCAACTTATGCTTGCTTAAGGGGAAAGGTGAGTTGGGGTGCTGCATAAAACCAGAGATTGAAATTAGCACAGATACCGTTCCATAAGCCAAATATGTAATAGACAAGAGCTACTCCTTGCTCAACGAAGTGGACTCAACACCCCATATTAAACGCCTAAGAATATACCTGACTAGTAAGAATCTTAAAACCTATGGATTTATATGTCTCCGAAAGAGAATCAAGCGTGTGTACAGCGCAATAAAGGCAGCAGTGAAAGGATTGGTGAGGATCGGTGAGCAAATGCATACTCTTTGAATCCATATTGCATGGTACCCATTCCATGGGTCTCAACTCTCCAGGTTTAAGGGATTCTTCCTTCAGCTAAAACATGCATGTGGAACCCAGAGTATGATCCACCGTGTGATTGGGAAACGTGTTCAAAGGTGTCTCAGGTTTCGTCCCCTCGTACTCGGGTGCAACATTCCAGACGCTTTACTTACTCTCTCCCCACTTGGAGAGTCAGTGCCTTTAACCTCCTGTTTGGCCCAGTTTGCAATTTCTGCGGAAAATGAACAGGAATAGGGAGAACCAATGAGAGACTAGCTGGAGGTGTCTGGACGGGCAAATTTAACTCTCATTTCCCACCAGGAAGAGGAATTAACCAAAGGCTCAGCGTGCCGTGCCGGAACCACACTAGGGCATGAAGCAATCCTGCGGTGTTGCGGCCAGCTCACAAGAAAGCGAGTTGAAGAAAGTAGCTCAGGGGCACTGTCACTCACAAACCTGCAGAGTTATAAATGACAGCTATCGTCCAAAAATATATTGGAGTAAGGCTGCCAAGAGGACTTGAAAGCGGGGCAGAATTGCAGGAAACCGATTTCAGGAGGTAGACTGGAATTGCATGTAAAGCATAGGAAAAGAGGCAGAACGTCCACAATGATGCACTTGGCCAAAAAGGGCGTATGCGTTTTTTCCTGAATATATTCAGGAAAAAACGCATACGCCCTTTTTGGCCAACCAAGCAAGCTTGCAAAGGAAATCTGCACTACAATGAAGTCTCACTGCCCCCCGGTCAAAAGGGCCATCTGAAAAAAGTGTAAAATCCAGAAAGGCAGGACAGGCCATGGAGAACTGGGAGCCTTGTTATGCTGATGGGCGGGATGTAAATTGCCAACAGCCACTCTGGAGAAGTGTATGGTGTTTCCTGAAACATCTAAAAAACAAAGCAACAGAGCCTAGGGCACTTCCACTTATGGTCCTATAGCTTAGGGAAATGAAAATCAAAAAGACACAGCCACCCCAAAATTTGGGACGGCTCTGTTTACAAGAACCTCGTTTACGGTACAAGTTCAAAATTGCAGAAAGTGAAAAATGGATAAAGAAGTTGTGGTACTTACGTACAATACAATATCACTCAGCAATGACATCTATGTCATCAGGCCCGTAGCAGCATAATGAGTGGATTCAGGTATGATGATTCTAACTGAAATAAGTCACACAGAAATAGAAACATCATAAGATATCACTAATACATGGAATGTAAACTTGGCTACACAGGAACTGGATTACAAAACAGAACAGGGTCTCAAATTTAGAAAACCAACATATGCTTGCTTAAGGGGAAAGGTGAGTTGGGGTGCTGCATAAAACCAGAGATTGAAATGAGCACAGATAAAGTTCCTTAAGCCAAATATGGAATAGACAAGAGCTACTCCTTGCTCAACGAAATGGACTCAACACCCCATATTAAACGCCTAAGAATGTACCTGACTAGTAAGTATCTTAAAACCTATGGATTGCTATGTTTCCAAAAGAGAATCAAACGTGTGTACAGGGGCATAAACGCAGCAGTGATAGGATTGGAGAGGTTCGGTGAGCAAATGAAGACCCTTTGAAGTCATATTGCATGGTACCCATTCCACGGGTCTCAACTCTCCAGGTTTAAGGGATTCTTCCTTCAGCTAAAACATGCATGTGGAACCCAGAGTATGATCCACCGTGTGATTGGGAAACGTGTTCAAAGGTGTCTCAGTTTTCGTCCCCTGGTACTCGGGTGCAACATTCCAGACGCTTTACTAACTCTCTCCCCACTTGGAGAGTCAGTGCCTTTAACCTCCTGTTTGGCCCAGTTTGCAATTTCTGCGGAAAATGAACAGGAATAGGGAGAACCAATGAGAGACTAGCTGGAGGTGTCTGGACGGGCAAATTTAACTCTCATTGCCCACCAGGAAGAGGAATTAACCAAAGGCTCAGTGTGCGGTGCCGGAACCACACTAGGGCATGAAGCAATCCTGCGGTGTTGCGGACAGCTCACAAGAAAGCGAGTTGAAGAAAGGAGCTCAGGGGCACTGTCACTCACAAACATGCAGAGTTATAAATGACAGCTATCGTCCAAAAATATATTGAAGTAAGGCTGCCAAGAGGACTTGAAAGCGGGGCAGAATTGCAGGAAACCGATTTCAGGAGGTAGACTGGAATTGCATGTAAAGCACAGGAAAAGAGGCAGAACGTCCACAATGATGCACTTGGCCAAAAAGGGCGTATGCGTTTTTTCCTGAATATATTCAGGAAAAAACGCATACGCCCTTTTTGGCCAACCAAGCAAGCTTGCAAAAGAAATCTGCACTACAATGAAGTCTCACTGCCCCCCGGTCAAAAGGGCCATCTGAAAAAAGTGTAAAATCCAGAAAGGCAGGACAGGCCATGGAGAACTGGGAGCCTTGTTATGCTGATGGGTGGGATGTAAATTGCCAACAGCCACTCTGGAGAAGTGTATGGTGTTTCCTGAAACATCTAAAAAACAAAGCAACAGAGCCTAGGGCACTTCCACTTATGGTCCTATAGCTTAGGGAAATTAAAATCAAAAAGACACAGCCACCCCAAAGTTTGGGACGGCTCTGTTTACAAGAACCTCGTTTACGGTACAAGTTCAATATCACAGAAAGCGAAAAATGGATAAAGAATTTGTGGTACTTACGTACAATGCAATATCACTCAGCAATGAAATCTATGTCATCAGGCCCGTAGCAGCATAATGAGTGGATTCAGGTACGATGATTCTAAGTGAAATAAGTCACACAGAAAAAGAAACATCATAAGATATCACTACTACACGGAATGTAAACTTGGCTACACAGGAACTGAATTACAAAACAGAACAGGGTCTCAAATGTAGAAAACCAACTTATGCTTGCTTAAGGGGAAAGGTGAGTTGGGGTGCTGCATAAAACCAGAGATTGAAATTAGCACAGATACCGTTCCATAAGCCAAATATGTAATAGACAAGAGCTACTCCTTGCTCAACGAAGTGGACTCAACACCCCATATTAAACGCCTAAGAATATACCTGACTAGTAAGAATCTTAAAACCTATGGATTTATATGTCTCCGAAAGAGAATCAAGCGTGTGTACAGCGGCATAAACGCAGCAGTGATAGGATTGGTGAGGATCGGTGAGCAAATGCAGACCCTTTGAAGTCATATTGCATGGTACCCATTCCATGGGTCTCAACTCTCCAGGTTTAAGGGATTCTTCCTTCAGCTAAAACATGCATGTGGAACCCAGCCTATGATCCACCGTGTGATTGGGAAACGTGTTCAAAGGTGTCTCAGTTTTCGTCCCCTGGTACTTGGGTGCAACATTCCAGACGCTTTACTAACTCTCTCCCCACTTGGAGAGTCAGTGCCTTTAACCTCCTGTTTGGCCCAGTTTGCAATTTCTGCGGAAAATGAACAGGAATAGGGAGAACCAATGAGAGACTAGCTGGAGGTGTCTGGACGGGCAAATTTAACTCTCATTTCCCACCAGGAAGAGGAATTAACCAAAGGCTCAGCGTGCGGTGCCGGAACCACACTAGGGCATGAAGCAATCCTGCGGTGTTGCGGCCAGCTCACAAGAAAGCGAGTTGAAGAAAGGAGCTTAGGGGCACTGTCATTCACAAACCTGCAGAGTTATAAATGACAGCTATCGTCCAAAAATATATTGGAGTAAGGCTGCCAAGAGGACTTGAAAGCGGGGCAGAATTGCAGGAAACCGATTTCAGGAGGTAGACTGGAATTGCATGTAAAGCATAGGAAAAGAGGCAGAACGTCCACAATGATGCACTTGGCCAAAAAGGGCGTATGCGTTTTTTCCTGAATATATTCAGGAAAAAACGCATACGCACTTTTTGGCCAACCAAGCAAGCTTGCAAAGGAAATCTGCACTACAATGAAGTCTCACTGCCCCCCGGTCAAAAGAGCCATCTGAAAAAAGTGTAAAATCCAGAAAGGCAGGACAGGCCATGGAGAACTGGGAGCCTTGTTATGCTGATGGGCGGGATGTAAATTGCCAACAGCCACTCTGGAGAAGTGTATGGTGTTTCCTGAAACATCTAAAAAACAAAGCAACAGAGCCTAGGGCACTTCCACTTATGGTCCTATAGCTTAGGGAAATGAAAATCAAAAAGACACAGCCACCCCAAAGTTTGGGACGGCTCTGTTTACAAGAACCTCGTTTACGGTACAAGTTCAAAATTGCAGAAAGTGAAAAATGGATAAAGAAGTTGTGGTACTTACGTACAATACAATATCACTCAGCAATGACATCTATGTCATCAGGCCCGTAGCAGCATAATGAGTGGATTCAGGTATGATGATTCTAACTGAAATAAGTCACACAGAAATAGAAACATCATAAGATATCACTAATACATGGAATGTAAACTTGGCTACACAGGAACTGGATTACAAAACAGAACAGGGTCTCAAATTTAGAAAACCAACATATGCTTGCTTAAGGGGAAAGGTGAGTTGGGGTGCTGCATAAAACCAGAGATTGAAATGAGCACAGATAAAGTTCCTTAAGCCAAATATGGAATAGACAAGAGCTACTCCTTGCTCAACGAAATGGACTCAACACCCCATATTAAACGCCTAAGAATGTACCTGACTAGTAAGTATCTTAAAACCTATGGATTGCTATGTTTCCAAAAGAGAATCAAACGTGTGTACAGGGGCATAAACGCAGCAGTGATAGGATTGGAGAGGTTCGGTGAGCAAATGAAGACCCTTTGAAGTCATATTGCATGGTACCCATTCCACGGGTCTCAACTCTCCAGGTTTAAGGGATTCTTCCTTCAGCTAAAACATGCATGTGGAACCCAGAGTATGATCCACCGTGTGATTGGGAAACGTGTTCAAAGGTGTCTCAGTTTTCGTCCCCTGGTACTCGGGTGCAACATTCCAGACGCTTTACTAACTCTCTCCCCACTTGGAGAGTCAGTGCCTTTAACCTCCTGTTTGGCCCAGTTTGCAATTTCTGCGGAAAATGAACAGGAATAGGGAGAACCAATGAGAGACTAGCTGGAGGTGTCTGGACGGGCAAATTTAACTCTCATTGCCCACCAGGAAGAGGAATTAACCAAAGGCTCAGTGTGCGGTGCCGGAACCACACTAGGGCATGAAGCAATCCTGCGGTGTTGCGGACAGCTCACAAGAAAGCGAGTTGAAGAAAGGAGCTCAGGGGCACTGTCACTCACAAACATGCAGAGTTATAAATGACAGCTATCGTCCAAAAATATATTGAAGTAAGGCTGCCAAGAGGACTTGAAAGCGGGGCAGAATTGCAGGAAACCGATTTCAGGAGGTAGACTGGAATTGCATGTAAAGCACAGGAAAAGAGGCAGAACGTCCACAATGATGCACTTGGCCAAAAAGGGCGTATGCGTTTTTTCCTGAATATATTCAGGAAAAAACGCATACGCCCTTTTTGGCCAACCAAGCAAGCTTGCAAAAGAAATCTGCACTACAATGAAGTCTCACTGCCCCCCGGTCAAAAGGGCCATCTGAAAAAAGTGTAAAATCCAGAAAGGCAGGACAGGCCATGGAGAACTGGGAGCCTTGTTATGCTGATGGGTGGGATGTAAATTGCCAACAGCCACTCTGGAGAAGTGTATGGTGTTTCCTGAAACATCTAAAAAACAAAGCAACAGAGCCTAGGGCACTTCCACTTATGGTCCTATAGCTTAGGGAAATTAAAATCAAAAAGACACAGCCACCCCAAAGTTTGGGACGGCTCTGTTTACAAGAACCTCGTTTACGGTACAAGTTCAATATCACAGAAAGCGAAAAATGGATAAAGAATTTGTGGTACTTACGTACAATGCAATATCACTCAGCAATGAAATCTATGTCATCAGGCCCGTAGCAGCATAATGAGTGGATTCAGGTACGATGATTCTAAGTGAAATAAGTCACACAGAAAAAGAAACATCATAAGATATCACTACTACACGGAATGTAAACTTGGCTACACAGGAACTGAATTACAAAACAGAACAGGGTCTCAAATGTAGAAAACCAACTTATGCTTGCTTAAGGGGAAAGGTGAGTTGGGGTGCTGCATAAAACCAGAGATTGAAATTAGCACAGATACCGTTCCATAAGCCAAATATGTAATAGACAAGAGCTACTCCTTGCTCAACGAAGTGGACTCAACACCCCATATTAAACGCCTAAGAATATACCTGACTAGTAAGAATCTTAAAACCTATGGATTTATATGTCTCTGAAAGAGAATCAAGCGTGTGTACAGCGCAATAAACGCAGCAGTGAAAGGATTGGTGAGGATCGGTGAGCAAATGCATACTCTTTGAATCCATATTGCATGGTACCCATTCCATGGGTCTCAACTCTCCAGGTTTAAGGGATTCTTCCTTCAGCTAAAACATGCATGTGGAACCCAGAGTATGATCCACCGTGTGATTGGGAAACGTGTTCAAAGGTGTCTCAGGTTTCGTCCCCTCGTACTCGGGTGCAACATTCCAGACGCTTTACTTACTCTCTCCCCACTTGGAGAGTCAGTGCCTTTAACCTCCTGTTTGGCCCAGTTTGCAATTTCTGCGGAAAATGAACAGGAATAGGGAGAACCAATGAGAGACTAGCTGGAGGTGTCTGGACGGGCAAATTTAACTCTCATTTCCCACCAGGAAGAGGAATTAACCAAAGGCTCAGCGTGCCGTGCCGGAACCACACTAGGGCATGAAGCAATCCTGCGGTGTTGCGGCCAGCTCACAAGAAAGCGAGTTGAAGAAAGTAGCTCAGGGGCACTGTCACTCACAAACCTGCAGAGTTATAAATGACAGCTATCGTCCAAAAATATATTGGAGTAAGGCTGCCAAGAGGACTTGAAAGCGGGGCAGAATTGCAGGAAACCGATTTCAGGAGGTAGACTGGAGTTGCATGTAAAGCATAGGAAAAGAGGCAGAACGTCCACAATGATGCAATTGGCCAAAAAGGGCGTATGCGTTTTTTCCTGAATATATTCAGGAAAAAACGCATACGCCCTTTTTGGCCAACCAAGCAAGCTTGCAAAGGAAATCTGCACTACAATGAAGTCTCACTGCCCCCCGGTCAAAAGGGCCATCTGAAAAAAGTGTAAAATCCAGAAAGGCAGGACAGGCCATGGAGAACTGGGAGCCTTGTTATGCTGATGGGCGGGATGTAAATTGCCAACAGCCACTCTGGAGAAGTGTATGGTGTTTCCTGAAACATCTACAAAACAAAGCAACAGAGCCTAGGGCACTTCCACTTATGGTCCTATAGCTTAGGGAAATTAAAATCAAAAAGACACAGCCACCCCAAAATTTGGGACGGCTCTGTTTACAAGAACCTCGTTTACGGTACAAGTTCAATATCGCAGAAAGCGAAAAATGGATAAAGAAGTTGTGGTACTTACGTACAATGCAATATCACTCAGCAATGAAATCTATGTCATCAGGCCCGTAGCAGCATAATGAGTGGATTCAGGTATGATGATTCTAAGTGAAATAAGTCACACAGAAAAAGAAACATCATAAGATATCACTACTACACGGAATGTAAACTTGGCTACACAGGAACTGAATTACAAAACAGAACAGGGTCTCAAATGTAGAAAACCAACTTATGCTTGCTTAAGGGGAAAGGTGAGTTGGGGTGCTGCATAAAACCAGAGATTGAAATTAGCACAGATACCGTTCCATAAGCCAAATATGTAATAGACAAGAGCTACTCCTTGCTCAACGAAGTGGACTCAACACCCCATATTAAACGCCTAAGAATATACCTGACTAGTAAGAATCTTAAAACCTATGGATTTATATGTCTCCGAAAGAGAATCAAGCGTGTGTACAGCGCAATAAACGCAGCAGTGAAAGGATTGGTGAGGATCGGTGAGCAAATGCATACTCTTTGAAGCCATATTGCATGGTACCCATTCCATGGGTCTCAACTCTCCAGGTTTAAGGGATTCTTCCTTCAGCTAAAACATGCATGTGGAACCCAGAGTATGATCCACCGTGTGATTGGGAAACGTGTTCTAAGGTGTCTCAGGTTTCGTCCCCTGGTACTCGGGTGCAACATTCCAGATGCTTTACTTACTCTCTCCCCACTTGGAGAGTCAGTGCCTTTAAACTCCTGTTTGGCCCAGTTTGCAATTTCTGCGGAAAATGAACAGGAATAGGGAGAACCAATGAGAGACTAGCTGGAGGTGTCTGGACGGGCAAATTTAACTCTCATTTCCCACCAGGAAGAGGAATTAACCAAAGGCTCAGCGTGCCGTGCCAGAACCACACTAAGGCATGAAGCAATCCTGCGGTGTTGCGGCCAGCTCACAAGAAAGCGAGTTGAAGAAAGGAGCTCAGGGGCACTGTCACTCACAAACATGCAGAGTTATAAATGACAGCTATCGTCCAAAAATATATTGAAGTAAGGCTGCCAAGAGGACTTGAAAGCGGGGCAGAATTGCAGGAAACCGATTTCAGGAGGTAGACTGGAATTGCATGTAAAGCACAGGAAAAGAGGCAGAACGTCCACAATGATGCACTTGGCCAAAAAGGGCGTATGCGTTTTTTCCTGAATATATTCAGGAAAAAACGCATACGCCCTTTTTGGCCAACCAAGCAAGCTTGCAAAAGAAATCTGCACTACAATGAAGTCTCACTGCCCCCCGGTCAAAAGGGCCATCTGAAAAAAGTGTAAAATCCAGAAAGGCAGGACAGGCCATGGAGAACTGGGAGCCTTGTTATGCTGATGGGTGGGATGTAAATTGCCAACAGCCACTCTGGAGAAGTGTATGGTGTTTCCTGAAACATCTAAAAAACAAAGCAACAGAGCCTAGGGCACTTCCACTTATGGTCCTATAGCTTAGGGAAATTAAAATCAAAAAGACACAGCCACCCCAAAGTTTGGGACGGCTCTGTTTACAAGAACCTCGTTTACGGTACAAGTTCAATATCACAGAAAGCGAAAAATGGATAAAGAATTTGTGGTACTTACGTACAATGCAATATCACTCAGCAATGAAATCTATGTCATCAGGCCCGTAGCAGCATAATGAGTGGATTCAGGTACGATGATTCTAAGTGAAATAAGTCACACAGAAAAAGAAACATCATAAGATATCACTACTACACGGAATGTAAACTTGGCTACACAGGAACTGAATTACAAAACAGAACAGGGTCTCAAATGTAGAAAACCAACTTATGCTTGCTTAAGGGGAAAGGTGAGTTGGGGTGCTGCATAAAACCAGAGATTGAAATGAGCACAGATACCGTTCCATAAGCCAAATATGTAATAGACAAGAGCTACTCCTTGCTCAACGAAGTGGACTCAACACCCCATATTAAACGCCTAAGAATATACCTGACTAGTAAGAATCTTAAAACCTATGGATTTATATGTCTCCGAAAGAGAATCAAGCGTGTGTACAGCGCAATAAACGCAGCAGTGAAAGGATTGGTGAGGATCGGTGAGCAAATGCATACTCTTTGAATCCATATTGCATGGTACCCATTCCATGGGTCTCAACTCTCCAGGTTTAAGGGATTCTTCCTTCAGCTAAAACATGCATGTGGAACCCAGAGTATGATCCACCGTGTGATTGGGAAACGTGTTCAAAGGTGTCTCAGGTTTCGTCCCCTCGTACTCGGGTGCAACATTCCAGACGCTTTACTTACTCTCTCCCCACTTGGAGAGTCAGTGCCTTTAACCTCCTGTTTGGCCCAGTTTGCAATTTCTGCGGAAAATGAACAGGAATAGGGAGAACCAATGAGAGACTAGCTGGAGGTGTCTGGACGGGCAAATTTAACTCTCATTTCCCACCAGGAAGAGGAATTAACCAAAGGCTCAGCGTGCCGTGCCGGAACCATACTAGGGCATGAAGCAATCCTGCGGTGTTGCGGCCAGCTCACAAGAAAGCGAGTTGAAGAAAGTAGCTCAGGGGCACTGTCACTCACAAACCTGCAGAGTTATAAATGACAGCTATCGTCCAAAAATATATTGGAGTAAGGCTGCCAAGAGGACTTGAAAGCGGGGCAGAATTGCAGGAAACCGATTTCAGGAGGTAGACTGGAGTTGCATGTAAAGCATAGGAAAAGAGGCAGAACGTCCACAATGATGCAATTGGCCAAAAAGTGCGTATGCGTTTTTTCCTGAATATATTCAGGAAAAAACGCATACGCCCTTTTTGGCCAACCAAGCAAGCTTGCAAAGGAAATCTGCACTACAATGAAGTCTCACTGCCCCCCGGTCAAAAGGGCCATCTGAAAAAAGTGTAAAATCCAGAAAGGCAGGACAGGCCATGGAGAACTGGGAGCCTTGTTATGCTGATGGGCGGGATGTAAATTGCCAACAGCCACTCTGGAGAAGTGTATGGTGTTTCCTGAAACATCTACAAAACAAAGCAACAGAGCCTAGGGCACTTCCACTTATGGTCCTATAGCTTAGGGAAATTAAAATCAAAAAGACACAGCCACCCCAAAATTTGGGACGGCTCTGTTTACAAGAACCTCGTTTACGGTACAAGTTCAATATCGCAGAAAGCGAAAAATGGATAAAGAAGTTGTGGTACTTACGTACAATGCAATATCACTCAGCAATGAAATCTATGTCATCAGGCCCGTAGCAGCATAATGAGTGGATTCAGGTACGATGATTCTAAGTGAAATAAGTCACACAGAAAAAGAAACATCATAAGATATCACTACTACACGGAATGTAAACTTGGCTACACAGGAACTGAATTACAAAACAGAACAGGGTCTCAAATGTAGAAAACCAACTTATGCTTGCTTAAGGGGAAAGGTGAGTTGGGGTGCTGCATAAAACCAGAGATTGAAATTAGCACAGATACCGTTCCATAAGCCAAATATGTAATAGACAAGAGCTACTCCTTGCTCAACGAAGTGGACTCAACACCCCATATTAAACGCCTAAGAATATACCTGACTAGTAAGAATCTTAAAACCTATGGATTTATATGTCTCCGAAAGAGAATCAAGCGTGTGTACAGCGCAATAAACGCAGCAGTGAAAGGATTGGTGAGGATCGGTGAGCAAATGCATACTCTTTGAAGCCATATTGCATGGTACCCATTCCATGGGTCTCAACTCTCCAGGTTTAAGGGATTCTTCCTTCAGCTAAAACATGCATGTGGAACCCAGAGTATGATCCACCGTGTGATTGGGAAACGTGTTCAAAGGTGTCTCAGGTTTCGTCCCCTGGTACTCGGGTGCAACATTCCAGATGCTTTACTTACTCTCTCCCCACTTGGAGAGTCAGTGCCTTTAAACTCCTGTTTGGCCCAGTTTGCAATTTCTGCGGAAAATGAACAGGAATAGGGAGAACCAATGAGAGACTAGCTGGAGGTGTCTGGACGGGCAAATTTAACTCTCATTTCCCACCAGGAAGAGGAATTAACCAAAGGCTCAGCGTGCCGTGCCGGAACCACACTAGGGCATGAAGCAATCCTGCGGTGTTGCGGCCAGCTCACAAGAAAGCGAGTTGAAGAAAGGAGCTTAGGGGCACTGTCATTCACAAACCTGCAGAGTTATAAATGACAGCTATCGTCCAAAAATATATTGGAGTAAGGCTGCCAAGAGGACTTGAAAGTGGGGCAGAATTGCAGGAAACCGATTTCAGGAGGTAGACTGGAATTGCATGTAAAGCATAGGAAAAGAGGCAGAACGTCCACAATGATGCACTTGGCCAAAAAGGGCGTATGCGTTTTTTCCTGAATATATTCAGGAAAAAACGCATACGCACTTTTTGGCCAACCAAGCAAGCTTGCAAAGGAAATCTGCACTACAATGAAGTCTCACTGCCCCCCGGTCAAAAGGGCCATCTGAAAAAAGTGTAAAATCCAGAAAGGCAGGACAGGCCATGGAGAACTGGGAGCCTTGTTATGCTGATGGGCGGGATGTAAATTGCCAACAGCCACTCTGGAGAAGTGTATGGTGTTTCCTGAAACATCTACAAAACAAAGCAACAGAGCCTAGGGCACTTCCACTTATGGTCCTATAGCTTAGGGAAATTAAAATCAAAAAGACACAGCCACCCCAAAGTTTGGGACGGCTCTGTTTACAAGAACCTCGTTTATGGTACAAGTTCAAAATTGCAGAAAGTGAAAAATGGATAAAGAAGTTGTGGTACTTACGTACAATACAATATCACTCAGCAATGACATCTATGTCATCAGGCCCGTAGCAGCATAATGAGTGGATTCAGGTATGATGATTCTAACTGAAATAAGTCACACAGAAAAAGAAACATCATAAGATATCACTAATACATGGAATGTAAACTTGGCTACACAGGAACTGGTTTACAAAACAGAACAGGGTCTCAAATTTAGAAAACCAACATATGCTTGCTTAAAGGGAAAGGTGAGTTGGGGTGCTGCATAAAACCAGAGATTGAAATGAGCACAGATAAAGTTCCTTAAGCCAAATATGGAATAGACAAGAGCTACTCCTTGCTCAACGAAATGGACTCAACATCCCATATTAAACACCTAAGAATGTACCTGACTGGTAAGTATCTTAAAACCTATGGATTGCTATGTCTCCGAAAGAGAATCAAGCGTGTGTACATGGTCATAAACGCAGCAGTGATAGGATTGGAGAGGTTCGGTGAGCAAATGAAGACCCTTTGAAGTCATATTGCATGGTACCCATTCCACGGGTCTCAACTCTCCAGGTTTAAGGGATTCTTCCTTCAGCTAAAACATGCATGTGGAACCCAGAGTATGATCCACCGTGTGATTGGGAAACGTGTTCAAAGGTGTCTCAGTTTTCGTCCCCTGGTACTCGGGTGCAACATTCCAGACGCTTTACTAACTCTCTCCCCACTTGGAGAGTCAGTGCCTTTAAACTCCTGTTTGGCCCAGTTTGCAATTTCTGCGGAAAATGAACAGGAATAGGGAGAACCAATGAGAGACTAGCTGGAGGTGTCTGGACGGGCAAATTTAACTCTCATTGCCCACCAGGAAGAGGAATTAACCAAAGGCTCAGTGTGCGGTGCCGGAACCACACTAGGGCATGAAGCAATCCTGCGGTGTTGCGGACAGCTCACAAGAAAGCGAGTTGAAGAAAGGAGCTCAGGGGCACTGTCACTCACAAACATGCAGAGTTATAAATGACAGCTATCGTCCAAAAATATATTGAAGTAAGGCTGCCAAGAGGACTTGAAAGCGGGGCAGAATTGCAGGAAACCGATTTCAGGAGGTAGACTGGAATTGCATGTAAAGCACAGGAAAAGAGGCAGAACGTCCACAATGATGCACTTGGCCAAAAAGGGCATATGCGTTTTTTCCTGAATATATTCAGGAAAAAACGCATACGCCCTTTTTGGCCAACCAAGCAAGCTTGCAAAAGAAATCTGCACTACAATGAAGTCTCACTGCCCCCCGGTCAAAAGGGCCATCTGAAAAAAGTGTAAAATCCAGAAAGGCAGGACAGGCCATGGAGAACTGGGAGCCTTGTTATGCTGATGGGCGGGATGTAAATTGCCAACAGCCACTCTGGAGAAGTGTATGGTGTTTCCTGAAACATCTACAAAACAAAGCAACAGAGCCTAGGGCACTTCCACTTATGGTCCTATAGCTTAGGGAAATTAAAATCAAAAAGACACAGCCACCCCAAAGTTTGGGACGGCTCTGTTTACAAGAACCTCGTTTACGGTACAAGTTCAATATTGCAGAAAGCGAAAAATGGATAAAGAAGTTGTAGTACTTACATACAATGCAATATCACTCAGCAATGAAATCTATGTCATCAGGCCCGTAGCAGCATAATGAGTGGATTCAGGTACGATGATTCTAAGTGAAACAAGTCACACAGAAAAAGAAACATCATAAGATATCACTACTACATGGAATGTAAACTTGGCTACCCAGGAACTGAATTACAAAACAGAACAGGGTCTCAAATGTAGAAAACCAACTTATGCTTGCTTAAGGGGAAAGGTGAGTTGGGGTGCTGCATAAAACCAGAGATTGAAATTAGCACAGATACCGTTCCATAAGCCAAATATGTAATAGACAAGAGCTACTCCTTGCTCAACGAAGTGGACTCAACACCCCATATTAAACGCCTAAGAATATACCTGACTAGTAAGAATCTTAAAACCTATGGATTTATATGTCTCCGAAAGAGAATCAAGCGTGTGTACAGCGCAATAAACGCAGCAGTGAAAGGATTGGTGAGGATCGGTGAGCAAATGCATACTCTTTGAAGCCATATTGCATGGTACCCATTCCATGGGTCTCAACTCTCCAGGTTTAAGGGATTCTTCCTTCAGCTAAAACATGCATGTGGAACCCAGAGTATGATCCACCGTGTGATTGGGAAACGTGTTCAAAGGTGTCTCAGGTTTCGTCCCCTGGTACTCGGGTGCAACATTCCAGATGCTTTACTTACTCTCTCCCCACTTGGAGAGTCAGTGCCTTTAACCTCCTGTTTGGCCCAGTTTGCAATTTCTGCGGAAAATGAACAGGAATAGGGAGAACCAATGAGAGACTAGCTGGAGGTGTCTGGACGGGCAAATTTAACTCTCATTTCCCACCAGGAAGAGGAATTAACCAAAGGCTCAGCGTGCCGTGCCGGAACCACACTAGGGCCTGAAGCAATCCTGCGGTGTTGCGGCCAGCTCACAAGAAAGCGAGTTGAAGAAAGGAGCTCAGGGGCACTGTCACTCACAAACCTGCAGAGTTATAAATGACAGCTATCGTCCAAAAATATGTTGAAGTAAGGCTGCCAAGAGGACTTGAAAGCGGGGCAGAATTGCAGGAAACCGATTTCAGGAGGTAGACTGGAATTGCATGTAAAGCACAGGAAAAGAGGCAGAACGTCCACAATGATGCACTTGGCCAAAAAGGGCGTATGCGTTTTTTCCTGAATATATTCAGGAAAAAACGCATACGCCCTTTTTGGCCAAACAAGCAAGCTTGCAAATGAAATCTGCACTACAATGAAGTCTCACTGCCCCCCGGTCAAAAGGGCCATCTGAAAAAAGTGTAAAATCCAGAAAGGCAGGACAGGCCATGGAGAACTGGGAGCCTTGTTATGCTGATGGGCGGGATGTAAATTGCCAACAGCCACTCTGGAGAAGTGTATGGTGTTTCCTGAAACATCTACAAAACAAAGCAACAGAGCCTAGGGCACTTCCACTTATGGTCCTATAGCTTAGGGAAATGAAAATCAAAAAGACACAGCCACCCCAAAGTTTGGGACGGCTCTGTTTACAAGAACCTCGTTTACGGTACAAGTTCAATATCACAGAAAGCGAAAAATGGATAAAGAATTTGTGGTACTTACGTACAATGCAATATCACTCAGCAATGAAATCTATGTCATCAGGCCCGTAGCAGCATAATGAGTGGATTCAGGTACGATGATTCTAAGTGAAATAAGTCACACAGAAAAAGAAACATCATAAGATATCACTACTACACGGAATGTAAACTTGGCTACACAGGAACTGAATTACAAAACAGAACAGGGTCTCAAATGTAGAAAACCAACTTATGCTTGCTTAAGGGGAAAGGTGAGTTGGGGTGCTGCATAAAACCAGAGATTGAAATTAGCACAGATACCGTTCCATAAGCCAAATATGTAATAGACAAGAGCTACTCCTTGCTCAACAAAGTGGACTCAACACCCCATATTAAACGCCTAAGAATATACCTGACTAGTAAGAATCTTAAAACCTATGGATTTATATGTCTCCGAAAGAGAATCAAGCGTGTGTACAGCGCAATAAACGCAGCAGTGAAAGGATTGGTGAGGATCGGTGAGCAAATGCACACTCTTTGAAGCCATATTGCATGGTACCCATTCCATGGGTCTCAACTCTCCAGGTTTAAGGGATTCTTCCTCCAGCTAAAACATGCATTTGGAACCCACAGTATGATCCACCGTGTGATTGGGAAACGTGTTCAAAGGTGTCTCAGGTTTCGTCCCCTGGTACTCGGGTGAAACATTCCAGACGCTTTACTAACTCTCTCCCCACTTGGAGAGTCAGTGCCTTTAACCTCCTGTTTGGCCCAGTTTGCAATTTCTGCGGAAAATGAACAGGAATAGGGAGAACCAATGAGAGACTAGCTGGAGGTGTCTGGACGGGCAAATTTAACTCTCATTTCCCACCAGGAAGAGGAATTAACCAAAGGCTCAGCGTGCCGTGCCGGAACCACACTAGGGCCTGAAGCAATCCTGCGGTGTTGCGGCCAGCTCACAAGAAAGCGAGTTGAAGAAAGGAGCTCAGGGGCACTGTCACTCACAAACCTGCAGAGTTATAAATGACAGCTATCGTCCAAAAATATGTTGAAGTAAGGCTGCCAAGAGGACTTGAATGCGGGGCAGAATTGCAGGAAACCGATTTCAGGAGGTAGACTGGAATTGCATGTAAAGCACAGGAAAAGAGGCAGAACGTCCACAATGCTGCACTTGGCCAAAAAGGGCGTATACGTTTTTTCCTGAATATATTCAGGAAAAAACGCATACGCCCTTTTTGGCCAACCAAGCAAGCTTGCAAATGAAATCTGCACTACAATGAAGTCTCACTGCCCCCCGGTCAAAAGGGCCATCTGAAAAAAGTGTAAAATCCAGAAAGGCAGGACAGGCCATGGAGAACTGGGAGCCTTGTTATGCTGATGGGCGGGATGTAAATTGCCAACAGCCACTCTGGAGAAGTGTATGGTGTTTCCTGAAACATCTACAAAACAAAGCAACAGAGCCTAGGGCACTTCCACTTATGGTCCTATAGCTTAGGGAAATTAAAATCAAAAAGACACAGCCACCCCAAAGTTTGGGACGGCTCTGTTTACAAGAACCTCGTTTACGGTACAAGTTCAATATCACAGAAAGCGAAAAATGGATAAAGAATTTGTGGTACTTACGTACAATGCAATATCACTCAGCAATGAAATCTATGTCATCAGGCCCATAGCAGCATAATGAGTGGATTCAGGTACTATGATTCTAAGTGAAATAAGTCACACAGAAAATGAAACATCATAAGATATCACTGCTACACGGAATGTAAACTTGGCTACACAGGAACTGAATTACAAAACAGAACAGGGTCTCAAATGTAGAAAACCAACTTATGCTTGCTTAAGGGGAAAGGTGAGTTGGGGTGCTGCATAAAACCAGAGATTGAAATTAGCACAGATACCGTTCCATAAGCCAAATATGTAATAGACAAGAGCTACTCCTTGCTCAACGAAGTGGACTCAACACCCCATATTAAACGCCTAAGAATATACCTGACTAGTAAGAATCTTAAAACCTATGGATTTATATGTCTCCGAAAGAGAATCAAGCGTGTGTACAGCGCAATAAACGCAGCAGTGAAAGGACTGGTGAGGATCGGTGAGCAAATGCATACTCTTTGAAGCCGTATTGCATGGTACCCATTCCAAGGGTCTCAACTCTCCAGGTTTAAGGGATTCTTCCTTCAGCTAAAACATGCATGTGGAACCCAGAGTATGATCCACCGTGTGATTGGGAAACGTGTTCAAAGGTGTCTCAGGTTTCGTCCCCTGGTACTCGGGTGCAACATTCCAGATGCTTTACTTACTCTCTCCCCACTTGGAGAGTCAGTGCCTTTAACCTCCTGTTTGGTCCAGTTTGCAATTTCTGCGGAAAATGAACAGGAATAGGGAGAACCAATGAGAGACTAGCTGGAGGTGTCTGGACGGGCAAATTTAACTCTCATTTCCCACCAGGAAGAGGAATTAACCAAAGGCTCAGTGTGCGGTGCCGGAACCACACTAGGGCATGAAGCAATCCTGCGGTGTTACGGACAGCTCACAAGAAAGCGAGTTGAAGAAAGGAGCTCAGGGGCACTGTCACTCACAAACATGCAGAGTTATAAATGACAGCTATCGTCCAAAAATATATTGAAGTAAGGCTGCCAAGAGGACTTGAAAGCGGGGCAGAATTGCAGGAAACCGATTTCAGGAGGTAGACTGGAATTGCATGTAAAGCACAGGAAAAGAGGCAGAAAGTCCACAATGATGCACTTGGCCAAAAAGGGCGTATGCGTTTTTTCCTGAATATATTCAGGAAAAAACGCATACGCCCTTTTTGGCCAACCAAGCAAGCTTGCAAAGGAAATCTGCACTACAATGAAGTCTCACTGCCCCCCCGGTCAAAAGGGCCATCTGAAAAAAGTGTAAAATCCAGAAAGGCAGGACAGGCCATGGAGAACTGGGAGCCTTGTTATGCTGATGGGTGGGATGTAAATTGCCAACAGCCACTCTGGAGAAGTGTATGGTGTTTCCTGAAACATCTAAAAAACAAAGCAACAGAGCCTAGGGCACTTCCACTTATGGTCCTATAGCTTAGGGAAATTAAAATCAAAAAGACACAGCCACCCCAAAGTTTGGGACGGCTCTGTTTACAAGAACCTCGTTTACGGTACAAGTTCAATATCACAGAAAGCGAAAAATGGATAAAGAATTTGTGGTACTTACGTACAATGCAATATCACTCAGCAATGAAATCTATGTCATCAGGCCCGTAGCAGCATAATGAGTGGATTCAGGTACGATGATTCTAAGTGAAATAAGTCACACAGAAAAAGAAACATCATAAGATATCACTACTACACGGAATGTAAACTTGGCTACACAGGAACTGAATTACAAAACAGAACAGGGTCTCAAATGTAGAAAACCAACTTATGCTTGCTTAAGGGGAAAGGTTAGTTGGGGTGCTGCATAAAACCAGAGATTGAAATTAGCACAGATACCGTTCCATAAGCCAAATATGTAATAGACAAGAGCTACTCCTTGCTCAACGAAGTGGACTCAACACCCCATATTAAACGCCTAAGAATATACCTGACTAGTAAGAATCTTAAAACCTATGGATTTATATGTCTCCGAAAGAGAATCAAGCGTGTGTACAGCGCAATAAACGCAGCAGTGAAAGGATTGGTGAGGATCGGTGAGCAAATGCATACTCTTTGAAGCCATATTGCATGGTACCCATTCCATGGGTCTCAACTCTCCAGGTTTAAGGGATTCTTCCTACAGCTAAAACATGCATGTGGAACCCAGAGTATGATCCACCGTGTGATTGGGAAACGTGTTCAAAGATGTCTCAGGTTTCGTCCCCTGGTACTCGGGTGAAACATTCCAGATGCTTTACTTACTCTCTCCCCACTTGGAGAGTCAGTGACTTTAACCTCCTGTTTGGCCCAGTTTGCAATTTCTGCGGAAAATGAACAGGAATAGGGAGAACCAATGAGAGACTAGCTGGAGGTGTCTGGACGGGCAAATTTAACTCTCATTTCCCACCAGGAAGAGGAATTAACCAAAGGCTCAGCGTGCCGTGCCGGAACCACACTAGGGCCTGAAGCAATCCTGCGGTGTTGCGGCCAGCTCACAAGAAAGCGAGTTGAAGAAAGGAGCTCAGGGGCACTGTCACTCACAAACCTGCAGAGTTATAAATGACAGCTATCGTCCAAAAATATGTTGAAGTAAGGCTGCCAAGAGGACTTGAATGCGGGGCAGAATTGCAGGAAACCGATTTCAGGAGGTAGACTGGAATTGCATGTAAATCACAGGAAAAGAGGCCGAACGTCCACAATGATGCACTTGGCCAAAAAGGGCGTATGCGTTTTTTCCTGAATATATTCAGGAAAAAACGCATACGCACTTTTTGGCCAACCAAGCAAGCTTGCAAATGAAATCTGCACTACAATGAAGTCTCACTGCTCCCCGGTCAAAAGGGCCATCTGAAAAAAGTGTAAAATCCAGAAAGGCAGGACAGGCCATGGAGAACTGGGAGCCTTGTTATGCTGATGGGCGGGATGTAAATTGCCAACAGCCACTCTGGAGAAGTGTATGGTGTTTCCTGAAACATCTAAAAAACAAAGCAACAGAGCCTAGGGCACTTCCACTTATGGTCCTATAGCTTAGGGAAATTAAAATCAAAAAGACACAGCCACCCCAAAGTTTGGGACGGCTCTGTTTACAAGAACCTCGTTTACGGTACAAGTTCAATATTGCAGAAAGCGAAAAATGGATAAAGAAATTGTAGTACTTACATACAATGCAATATCACTCAGCAATGAAATCTATGTCATCAGGCCCGTAGCAGCATAATGAGTGGATTCAGGTACGCTGATTCTAAGTGAAACAAGTCACACAGAAAAAGAAACATCATAAGATATCACTACTACACGGAATGTAAACTTGGCTACCCAGGAACTGAATTACAAAACAGAACAGGGTCTCAAATGTAGAAAACCAACTTATGCTTGCTTAAGGGGAAAGGTGAGTTGGGGTGCTGCATAAAACCAGAGATTGAAATTAGCACAGATACCGTTCCATAAGCCAAATATGTAATAGACAAGAGTTACTCCTTGCTCAACGAAGTGGACTCAACACCCCATATTAAACGCCTAAGAATATACCTGACTAGTAAGAATCTTAAAACCTATGGATTTATATGTCTCCGAAAGAGAATCAAGCGTGTGTACAGCGCAATAAACGCAGCAGTGAAAGGACTGGTGAGGATCGGTGAGCAAATGCATACTCTTTGAAGCCATATTGCATGGTACCCATTCCAAGGGTCTCAACTCTCCAGGTTTAAGGGATTCTTCCTTCAGCTAAAACATGCATGTGGAACCCAGAGTATGATCCACCGTGTGATTGGGAAACGTGTTCAAAGGTGTCTCAGGTTTCGTCCCCTGGTACTCGGGTGCAACATTCCAGATGCTTTACTTACTCTCTCCCCACTTGGAGAGTCAGTGCCTTTAACCTCCTGTTTGGTCCAGTTTGCAATTTCTGCGGAAAATGAACAGGAATAGGGAGAACCAATGAGAGACTAGCTGGAGGTGTCTGGATGGGCAAATTTAACTCTCATTTCCCACCAGGAAGAGGAATTAACCAAAGGCTCAGTGTGCGGTGCCGGAACCACACTAGGGCATGAAGCAATCCTGCGGTGTTACGGACAGCTCACAAGAAAGCGAGTTGAAGAAAGGAGCTCAGGGGCACTGTCACTCACAAACATGCAGAGTTATAAATGACAGCTATCGTCCAAAAATATATTGAAGTAAGGCTGCCAAGAGGACTTGAAAGCGGGGCAGAATTGCAGGAAACCGATTTCAGGAGGTAGACTGGAATTGCATGTAAAGCACAGGAAAAGAGGCAGAACGTCCACAATGATGCACTTGGCCAAAAAGGGCGTATGCGTTTTTTCCTGAATATATTCAGGAAAAAACGCATACGCCCTTTTTGGCCAACCAAGCAAGCTTGCAAAGGAAATCTGCACTACAATGAAGTCTCACTGCCCCCCCGGTCAAAAGGGCCATCTGAAAAAAGTGTAAAATCCAGAAAGGCAGGACAGGCCATGGAGAACTGGGAGCCTTGTTATGCTGATGGGTGGGATGTAAATTGCCAACAGCCACTCTGGAGAAGTGTATGGTGTTTCCTGAAACATCTAAAAAACAAAGCAACAGAGCCTAGGGCACTTCCACTTATGGTCCTATAGCTTAGGGAAATTAAAATCAAAAAGACACAGCCACCCCAAAGTTTGGGACGGCTCTGTTTACAAGAACCTCGTTTACAGTACAAGTTCAATATCACAGAAAGCGAAAAATGGATAAAGAATTTGTGGTACTTACGTACAATGCAATAGCACTCAGCAATGAAATCTATGTCATCAGGCCCATAGCAGCATAATGAGTGGATTCAGGTACGATGATTCTAAGTGAAATAAGTCACACAGAAAAAGAAACATCATAAGATATCACTACTACACGGAATGTAAACTTGGCTACACAGGAACTGAATTACAAAACAGAACAGGGTCTCAAATGTAGAAAACCAACTTATGCTTGCTTAAGGGGAAAGGTTAGTTGGGGTGCTGCATAAAACCAGAGATTGAAATTAGCACAGATACCGTTCCATAAGCCAAATATGTAATAGACAAGAGCTACTCCTTGCTCAACGAAGTGGACTCAACACCCCATATTAAACGCCTAAGAATATACCTGACTAGTAAGAATCTTAAAACCTATGGATTTATATGTCTCCGAAAGAGAATCAAGCGTGTGTACAGCGCAATAAACGCAGCAGTGAAAGGATTGGTGAGGATCGGTGAGCAAATGCATACTCTTTGAAGCCATATTGCATGGTACCCATTCCATGGGTCTCAACTCTCCAGGTTTAAGGGATTCTTCCTACAGCTAAAACATGCATGTGGAACCCAGAGTATGATCCACCGTGTGATTGGGAAACGTGTTCAAAGGTGTCTCAGGTTTCGTCCCCTGGTACTCGGGTGCAACATTCCAGACGCTTTACTTACTCTCTCCCCACTTGGAGAGTCAGTGCCTTTAACCTCCTGTTTGGCCCAGTTTGCAATTTCTGCGGAAAATGAACAGGAATAGGGAGAACCAATGAGAGACTAGCTGGAGGTGTCTGGACGGGCAAATTTAACTCTCATTTCCCACCAGGAAGAGGAATTAACCAAAGGCTCAGCGTGCCGTGCCGGAACCACACTAGGGCCTGAAGCAATCCTGCGGTGTTGCGGCCAGCTCACAAGAAAGCGAGTTGAAGAAAGGAGCTCAGGGGCACTGTCACTCACAAACCTGCAGAGTTATAAATGACAGCTATCGTCCAAAAATATGTTGAAGTAAGGCTGCCAAGAGGACTTGAATGCGGGGCAGAATTGCAGGAAACCGATTTCAGGAGGTAGACTGGAATTGCATGTAAAGCACAGGAAAAGAGGCAGAATGTCCACAATGCTGCACTTGGCCAAAAAGGGCGTATGCGTTTTTTCCTGAATATATTCAGGAAAAAACGCATACGCCCTTTTTGGCCAACCAAGCAAGCTTGCAAATGAAATCTGCACTACAATGAAGTCTCACTGCTCCCCGGTCAAAAGGGCCATCTGAAAAAAGTGTAAAATCCAGAAAGGCAGGACAGGCCATGGAGAACTGGGAGCCTTGTTATGCTGATGGGCGGGATGTAAATTGCCAACAGCCACTCTGGAGAAGTGTATGGTGTTTCCTGAAACATCTACAAAACAAAGCAACAGAGCCTAGGGCACTTCCACTTATGGTCCTATAGCTTAGGGAAATTAAAATCAAAAAGACACAGCCACCCCAAAGTTTGGGACGGCTCTGTTTACAAGAACCTCGTTTACGGTACAAGTTCAATATCACAGAAAGCGAAAAATGGATAAAGAATTTGTGGTACTTACGTACAATGCAATATCACTCAGCAATGAAATCTATGTCATCAGGCCCATAGCAGCATAATGAGTGGATTCAGGTACTATGATTCTAAGTGAAATAAGTCACACAGAAAAAGAAACATCATAAGATATCACTGCTACACGGAATGTAAACTTGGCTACACAGGAACTGAATTACAAAACAGAACAGGGTCTCAAATGTAGAAAACCAACTTATGCTTGCTTAAGGGGAAAGGTGAGTTGGGGTGCTGCATAAAACCAGAGATTGAAATTAGCACAGATACCGTTCCATAAGCCAAATATGTAATAGACAAGAGCTACTCCTTGCTCAACGAAGTGGACTCAACACCCCATATTAAACGCCTAAGAATATACCTGACTAGTAAGAATCTTAAAACCTATGGATTTATATGTCTCCGAAAGAGAATCAAGCGTGTGTACAGTGCAATAAACGCAGCAGTGAAAGGATTGGTGAGGATCGGTGAGCAAATGCACACTCTTTGAAGCCATATTGCATGGTACCCATTCCATGGGTCTCAACTCTCCAGGTTTAAGGGATTCTTCCTCCAGCTAAAACATGCATTTGGAACCCACAGTATGATCCACCGTGTGATTGGGAAACGTGTTCAAAGGTGTCTCAGGTTTCGTCCCCTGGTACTCGGGTGAAACATTCCAGACGCTTTACTAACTCTCTCCCCACTTGGAGAGTCAGTGCCTTTAACCTCCTGTTTGGCCCAGTTTGCAATTTCTGCGGAAAATGAACAGGAATAGGGAGAACCAATGAGAGACTAGCTGGAGGTGTCTGGACGGGCAAATTTAACTCTCATTTCCCACCAGGAAGAGGAATTAACCAAAGGCTCAGCGTGCCGTGCCGGAACCACACTAGGGCCTGAAGCAATCCTGCGGTGTTGCGGCCAGCTCACAAGAAAGCGAGTTGAAGAAAGGAGCTCAGGGGCACTGTCACTCACAAACCTGCAGAGTTATAAATGACAGCTATCGTCCAAAAATATATTGAAGTAAGGCTGCCAAGAGGACTTGAAAGCGGGGCAGAATTGCAGGAAACCGATTTCAGGAGGTAGACTGGAATTGCATGTAAAGCACAGGAAAAGAGGTCGAACGTCCACAATGATGCACTTGGCCAAAAAGGGCGTATGCGTTTTTTCCTGAATATATTCAGGAAAAAACGCATACGCACTTTTTGGCCAACCAAGCAAGCTTGCAAATGAAATCTGCACTACAATGAAGTCTCACTGCTCCCAGGTCAAAAGGGCCATCTGAAAAAAGTGTAAAATCCAGAAAGGCAGGACAGGCCATGGAGAACTGGGAGCCTTGTTATGCTGATGGGCGGGATGTAAATTGCCAACAGCCACTCTGGAGAAGTGTATGGTGTTTCCTGAAACATCTAAAAAACAAAGCAACAGAGCCTAGGGCACTTCCACTTATGGTCCTATAGCTTAGGGAAATTAAAATCAAAAAGACACAGCCACCCCAAAGTTTGGGACGGCTCTGTTTACAAGAACCTCGTTTACGGTACAAGTTCAATATTGCAGAAAGCGAAAAATGGATAAAGAAATTGTAGTACTTACATACAATGCAATATCACTCAGCAATGAAATCTATGTCATCAGGCCCGTAGCAGCATAATGAGTGGATTCAGGTACGCTGATTCTAAGTGAAACAAGTCACACAGAAAAAGAAACATCATAAGATATCACTACTACACGGAATGTAAACTTGGCTACCCAGGAACTGAATTACAAAACAGAACAGGGTCTCAAATGTAGAAAACCTACTTATGCTTGCTTAAGGGGAAAGGTGAGTTGGGGTGCTGCATAAAACCAGAGATTGAAAACAGCACAGATACCGTTCCATAAGCCAAATATGTAATAGACAAGAGTTACTCCTTGCTCAACGAAGTGGACTCAACACCCCATATTAAACGCCTAAGAATATACCTGACTAGTAAGAATCTTAAAACCTATGGATTTATATGTCTCCGAAAGAGAATCAAGCGTGTGTACAGCGCAATAAACGCAGCAGTGAAAGGACTGGTGAGGATCGGTGAGCAAATGCATACTCTTTGAAGCCATATTGCATGGTACCCATTCCAAGGGTCTCAACTCTCCAGGTTTAAGGGATTCTTCCTTCAGCTAAAACATGCATGTGGAACCCAGAGTATGATCCACCGTGTGATTGGGAAACGTGTTCAAAGGTGTCTCAGGTTTCGTCCCCTGGTACTCGGGTGCAACATTCCAGATGCTTTACTTACTCTCTCCCCACTTGGAGAGTCAGTGCCTTTAACCTCCTTTTTGGCCCAGTTTGCAATTTCTGCGGAAAATGAACAGGAATAGGGAGAACCAATGAGAGACTAGCTGGAGGTGTCTGGACGGGCAAATTTAACTCTCATTTCCCACCAGGAAGAGGAATTAACCAAAGGCTCAGCGTGCCATGCCAGAACCACACTAGGGCATGAAGCAATCCTGCGGTGTTGTGGCTAGCTCACAAGAAAGCGAGTTGAAGAAAGGAGCTTAGGGGCACTGTCATTCACAAACCTGCAGAGTTATAAATGACAGCTATCGTCCAAAAATATATTGGAGTAAGGCTGCCAAGAGGACTTGAAAGCGGGGCAGAATTGCAGGAAACCGATTTCAGGAGGTAGACTGGAATTGCATGTAAAGCATAGGAAAAGAGGCAGAACGTCCACAATGATGCACTTGGCCAAAAAGGGCGTATGCGTTTTTTCCTGAATATATTCAGGAAAAAACGCATACGCCCTTTTTGGCCAACCAAGCAAGCTTGCAAAGGAAATCTGCACTACAATGAAGTCTCACTGCCCCCCGGTCAAAAGGGCCATCTGAAAAAAGTGTAAAATCCAGAAAGGCAGGACAGGCCATGGAGAACTGGGAGCCTTGTTATGCTGATGGGCGGGATGTAAATTGCCAACAGCCACTCTGGAGAAGTGTATGGTGTTTCCTGAAACATCTAAAAAACAAAGCAACAGAGCCTAGGGCACTTCCACTTATGGTCCTATAGCTTAGGGAAATGAAAATCAAAAAGACACATCCACCCCAAAGTTTGGGACGGCTCTGTTTACAAGAACCTCGTTTACGGTACAAGTTCAAAATTGCAGAAAGTGAAAAATGGATAAAGAAGTTGTGGTACTTACGTACAATACAATATCACTCAGCAATGACATCTATGTCATCAGGCCCGTAGCAGCATAATGAGTGGATTCAGGTATGATGATTCTAACTGAAATAAGTCACACAGAAATAGAAACATCATAAGATATCACTAATACATGGAATGTAAACTTGGCTACACAGGAACTGGATTACAAAACAGAACAGGGTCTCAAATTTAGAAAACCAACATATGCTTGCTTAAGGGGAAAGGTGAGTTGGGGTGCTGCATAAAACCAGAGATTGAAATGAGCACAGATAAAGTTCCTTAAGCCAAATATGGAATAGACAAGAGCTACTCCTTGCTCAACGAAATGGACTCAACACCCCATATTAAACGCCTAAGAATGTACCTGACTAGTAAGTATCTTAAAACCTATGGATTGCTATGTCTCCGAAAGAGAATCAAGCGTGTGTACAGGGGCATAAACGCAGCAGTGATAGGATTGGAGAGGTTCGGTGAGCAAATGAAGACCCTTTGAAGTCATATTGCATGGTACACATTCCACGGGTCTCAACTCTCCAGGTTTAAGGGATTCTTCCTTCAGCTAAAACATGCATGTGGAACCCAGAGTATGATCCACCGTGTGATTGGGAAACGTGTTCAAAGGTGTCTCAGTTTTCGTCCCCTGGTACTCGGGTGCAACATTCCAGACGCTTTACTAACTCTCTCCCCACTTGGAGAGTCAGTGCCTTTAACCTCCTGTTTGGCCCAGTTTGCAATTTCTGCAGAAAATGAACAGGAATAGGGAGAACCAATGAGAGACTAGCTGGAGGTGTCTGGACGGGCAAATTTAACTCTCATTGCCCACCAGGAAGAGGAATTAACCAAAGGCTCAGTGTGCGGTGCCGGAACCACACTAGGGCATGAAGCAATCCTGCGGTGTTGCGGACAGCTCACAAGAAAGCGAGTTGAAGAAAGGAGCTCAGGGGCACTGTCACTCACAAACATGCAGAGTTATAAATGACAGCTATCGTCCAAAAATATATTGAAGTAAGGCTGCCAAGAGGACTTGAAAGCGGGGCAGAATTGCAGGAAACCGATTTCAGGAGGTAGACTGGAATTGCATGTAAAGCACAGGAAAAGAGGCAGAACGTCCACAATGATGCACTTGGCCAAAAAGGGCGTATGCGTTTTTTCCTGAATATATTCAGGAAAAAACGCATACGCCCTTTTTGGCCAACCAAGCAAGCTTGCAAAGGAAATCTGCACTACAATGAAGTCTCACTGCCCCCCGGTCAAAAGGGCCATCTGAAAAAAGTGTAAAATCCAGAAAGGCAGGACAGGCCATGGAGAACTGGGAGCCTTGTTATGCTGATGGGTGGGATGTAAATTGCCAACAGCCACTCTGGAGAAGTGTATGGTGTTTCCTGAAACATCTAAAAAACAAAGCAACAGAGCCTAGGGCACTTCCACTTATGGTCCTATAGCTTAGGGAAATTAAAATCAAAAAGACACAGCCACCCCAAAGTTTGGGACGGCTCTGTTTACAAGAACCTCGTTTACGGTACAAGTTCAATATCACAGAAAGCGAAAAATGGATAAAGAATTTGTGGTACTTACGTACAATGCAATATCACTCAGCAATGAAATCTATGTCATCAGGCCCGTAGCAGCATAATGAGTGGATTCAGGTACGATGATTCTAACTGAAATAAGTCACACAGAAAAAGAAACATCATAAGATATCACTACTACACGGAATGTAAACTTGGCTACACAGGAACTGAATTACAAAACAGAACAGGGTCTCAAATGTAGAAAACCAACTTATGCTTGCTTAAGGGGAAAGGTGAGTTGGGGTGCTGCATAAAACCAGAGATTGAAATTAGCACAGATACCGTTCCATAAGCCAAATATGTAATAGACAAGAGCTACTCCTTGCTCAACGAAGTGGACTCAACACCCCATATTAAACGCCTAAGAATATACCTGACTAGTAAGAATCTTAAAACCTATGGATTTATATGTCTCCGAAAGAGAATCAAGCGTGTGTACAGCGCAATAAACGCAGCAGTGAAAGGATTGGTGAGGATCGGTGAGCAAATGCATACTCTTTGAAGCCATATTGCATGGTACCCATTCCATGGGTCTCAACTCTCCAGGTTTAAGGGATTCTTCCTTCAGCTAAAACATGCATGTGGAACCCAGAGTATGATCCACCGTGTGATTGGGAAACGTGTTCAAAGGTGTCTCAGGTTTCGTCCCCTCGTACTCGGGTGCAACATTCCAGACGCTTTACTTACTCTCTCCCCACTTGGAGAGTCAGTGCCTTTAACCTCCTGTTTGGCCCAGTTTGCAATTTCTGCGGAAAATGAACAGGAATAGGGAGAACCAATGAGAGACTAGCTGGAGGTGTCTGGACGGGCAAATTTAACTCTCATTTCCCACCAGGAAGAGGAATTAACCAAAGGCTCAGCGTGCCGTGCCAGAACCACACTAGGGCATGAAGCAATCCTGCGGTGTTGCGGCCAGCTCACAAGAAAGCGAGTTGAAGAAAGGAGCTCAGGGGCACTGTCATTCACAAACCTGCAGAGTTATAAATGACAGCTATCGTCCAAAAATATATTGGAGTAAGGCTGCCAAGAGGACTTGAAAGCGGGGCAGAATTGCAGGAAACCGATTTCAGGAGGTAGACTGGAATTGCATGTAAAGCATAGGAAAAGAGGCAGAACGTCCACAATGATGCACTTGGCCAAAAAGGGCGTATGCGTTTTTTCCTGAATATATTCAGGAAAAAACGCATACGCCCTTTTTGGCCAACCAAGCAAGCTTGCAAAGGAAATCTGCACTACAATGAAGTCTCACTGCCCCCCGGTCAAAAGGGCCATCTGAAAAAAGTGTAAAATCCAGAAAGGCAGGACAGGCCATGGAGAACTGGGAGCCTTGTTATGCTGATGGGCGGGATGTAAATTGCCAACAGCCACTCTGGAGAAGTGTATGGTGTTTCCTGAAACATCTACAAAACAAAGCAACAGAGCCTAGGGCACTTCCACTTATGGTCCTATAGCTTAGGGAAATTAAAATCAAAAAGACACAGCCACCCCAAAATTTGGGACGGCTCTGTTTACAAGAACCTCGTTTACGGTACAAGTTCAATATCGCAGAAAGCGAAAAATGGATAAAAAAGTTGTGGTACTTACGTACAATGCAATATCACTCAGCAATGAAATCTATGTCATCAGGCCCGTAGCAGCATAATGAGTGGATTCAGGTATGATGATTCTAAGTGAAATAAGTCACACAGAAAAAGAAACATCATAAGATATCACTACTACACGGAATGTAAACTTGGCTACACAGGAACTGAATTACAAAACAGAACAGGGTCTCAAATGTAGAAAACCAACTTATGCTTGCTTAAGGGGAAAGGTGAGTTGGGGTGCTGCATAAAACCAGAGATTGAAATGAGCACAGATAAAGTTCCTTAAGCCAAATATGGAATAGACAAGAGCTACTCCTTGCTCAATGAAATGGACTCAACACCCCATATTAAACGCCTAAGAATGTACCTGACTAGTAAGTATCTTAAAACCTATGGATTGCTATGTCTCCGAAAGAGAATCAAACGTGTGTACAGGGGCATAAACGCAGCAGTGATAGGATTGGAGAGGTTCGGTGAGCAAATGAAGACCCTTTGAAGTCATATTGCATGGTACCCATTCCACGGGTCTCAACTCTCCAGGTTTAAGGGATTCTTCCTTCAGCTAAAACATGCATGTGGAACCCAGAGTATGATCCACCGTGTGATTGGGAAACGTGTTCAAAGGTGTCTCAGTTTTCGTCCCCTGGTACTCGGGTGCAACATTCCAGACGCTTTACTAACTCTCTCCCCACTTGGAGAGTCAGTGCCTTTAACCTCCTGTTTGGCCCAGTTTGCAATTTCTGCGGAAAATGAACAGGAATAGGGAGAACCAATGAGAGACTAGCTGGAGGTGTCTGGACGGGCAAACTTAACTCTCATTGCCCACCAGGAAGAGGAATTAACCAAAGGCTCAGTGTGCGGTGCCGGAACCACACTAGGGCATGAAGCAATCCTGCGGTGTTGCGGACAGCTCACAAGAAAGCGAGTTGAAGAAAGGAGCTCAGGGGCACTGTCACTCACAAACATGCAGAGTTATAAATGACAGCTATCGTCCAAAAATATATTGAAGTAAGGCTGCCAAGAGGACTTGAAAGCGGGGCAGAATTGCAGGAAACCGATTTCAGGAGGTAGACTGGAATTGCATGTAAAGCACAGGAAAAGAGGCAGAACGTCCACAATGATGCACTTGGCCAAAAAGGGCGTATGCGTTTTTTCCTGAATATATTCAGGAAAAAACGCATACGCCCTTTTTGGCCAACCAAGCAAGCTTGCAAATGAAATCTGCACTACAATGAAGTCTCACTGCCCCCCGGTCAAAAGGGCCATCTGAAAAAAGTGTAAAATCCAGAAAGGCAGGACAGGCCATGGAGAACTGGGAGCCTTGTTATGCTGATGGGCGGGATGTAAATTGCCAACAGCCACTCTGGAGAAGTGTATGGTGTTTCCTGAAACATCTAAAAAACAAGGCAACAGAGCCTAGGACAATTCCACTTATGGTCCTATAGTTTAGGGAAATTAAAATCAAAAAGACACAGCCACCCCAAAGTTTGGGACGGCTCTGTTTACAAGAACCTCGTTTACGGTACAAGTTCAATATCACAGAAAGCGAAAAATGGATAAAGAATTTGTGGTACTTACGTACAATGCAATATCACTCAGCAATGAAATCTATGTCATCAGGCCCGTAGCAGCATAATGAGTGGATTCAGGTACGATGATTCTAAGTGAAATAAGTCACACAGAAAAAGAAACATCATAAGATATCACTACTACACGGAATGTAAACTTGGCTACACAGGAACTGAATTACAAAACAGAACAGGGTCTCAAATGTAGAAAACCAACTTATGCTTGCTTAAGGGGAAAGGTGAGTTGGGGTGCTGCATAAAACCAGAGATTGAAATTAGCACAGATACCGTTCCATAAGCCAAATATGTAATAGACAAGAGCTACTCCTTGCTCAACAAAGTGGACTCAACACCCCATATTAAACGCCTAAGAATATACCTGACTAGTAAGAATCTTAAAACCTATGGATTTATATGTCTCCGAAAGAGAATCAAGCGTGTGTACAGCGCAATAAACGCAGCAGTGAAAGGATTGGTGAGGATCGGTGAGCAAATGCACACTCTTTGAAGCCATATTGCATGGTACCCATTCCATGGGTCTCAACTCTCCAGGTTTAAGGGATTCTTCCTCCAGCTAAAACATGCATTTGGAACCCACAGTATGATCCACCGTGTGATTGGGAAACGTGTTCAAAGGTGTCTCAGGTTTCGTCCCCTGGTACTCGGGTGAAACATTCCAGACGCTTTACTAACTCTCTCCCCACTTGGAGAGTCAGTGCCTTTAACCTCCTGTTTGGCCCAGTTTGCAATTTCTGCGGAAAATGAACAGGAATAGGGAGAACCAATGAGAGACTAGCTGGAGGTGTCTGGACGGGCAAATTTAACTCTCATTTCCCACCAGGAAGAGGAATTAACCAAAGGCTCAGCGTGCCGTGCCGGAACCACACTAGGGCCTGAAGCAATCCTGCGGTGTTGCGGCCAGCTCACAAGAAAGCGAGTTGAAGAAAGGAGCTCAGGGGCACTGTCACTCACAAACCTGCAGAGTTATAAATGACAGCTATCGTCCAAAAATATGTTGAAGTAAGGCTGCCAAGAGGACTTGAATGCGGGGCAGAATTGCAGGAAACCGATTTCAGGAGGTAGACTGGAATTGCATGTAAAGCACAGGAAAAGAGGCAGAACGTCCACAATGCTGCACTTGGCCAAAAAGGGCGTATACGTTTTTTCCTGAATATATTCAGGAAAAAACGCATACGCCCTTTTTGGCCAACCAAGCAAGCTTGCAAATGAAATCTGCACTACAATGAAGTCTCACTGCCCCCCGGTCAAAAGGGCCATCTGAAAAAAGTGTAAAATCCAGAAAGGCAGGACAGGCCATGGAGAACTGGGAGCCTTGTTATGCTGATGGGCGGGATGTAAATTGCCAACAGCCACTCTGGAGAAGTGTATGGTGTTTCCTGAAACATCTACAAAACAAAGCAACAGAGCCTAGGGCACTTCCACTTATGGTCCTATAGCTTAGGGAAATTAAAATCAAAAAGACACAGCCACCCCAAAGTTTGGGACGGCTCTGTTTACAAGAACCTCGTTTACGGTACAAGTTCAATATCACAGAAAGCGAAAAATGGATAAAGAATTTGTGGTACTTACGTACAATGCAATATCACTCAGCAATGAAATCTATGTCATCAGGCCCATAGCAGCATAATGAGTGGATTCAGGTACTATGATTCTAAGTGAAATAAGTCACACAGAAAATGAAACATCATAAGATATCACTGCTACACGGAATGTAAACTTGGCTACACAGGAACTGAATTACAAAACAGAACAGGGTCTCAAATGTAGAAAACCAACTTATGCTTGCTTAAGGGGAAAGGTGAGTTGGGGTGCTGCATAAAACCAGAGATTGAAATTAGCACAGATACCGTTCCATAAGCCAAATATGTAATAGACAAGAGCTACTCCTTGCTCAACGAAGTGGACTCAACACCCCATATTAAACGCCTAAGAATATACCTGACTAGTAAGAATCTTAAAACCTATGGATTTATATGTCTCCGAAAGAGAATCAAGCGTGTGTACAGCGCAATAAACGCAGCAGTGAAAGGACTGGTGAGGATCGGTGAGCAAATGCATACTCTTTGAAGCCGTATTGCATGGTACCCATTCCAAGGGTCTCAACTCTCCAGGTTTAAGGGATTCTTCCTTCAGCTAAAACATGCATGTGGAACCCAGAGTATGATCCACCGTGTGATTGGGAAACGTGTTCAAAGGTGTCTCAGGTTTCGTCCCCTGGTACTCGGGTGCAACATTCCAGATGCTTTACTTACTCTCTCCCCACTTGGAGAGTCAGTGCCTTTAACCTCCTGTTTGGTCCAGTTTGCAATTTCTGCGGAAAATGAACAGGAATAGGGAGAACCAATGAGAGACTAGCTGGAGGTGTCTGGACGGGCAAATTTAACTCTCATTTCCCACCAGGAAGAGGAATTAACCAAAGGCTCAGTGTGCGGTGCCGGAACCACACTAGGGCATGAAGCAATCCTGCGGTGTTACGGACAGCTCACAAGAAAGCGAGTTGAAGAAAGGAGCTCAGGGGCACTGTCACTCACAAACATGCAGAGTTATAAATGACAGCTATCGTCCAAAAATATATTGAAGTAAGGCTGCCAAGAGGACTTGAAAGCGGGGCAGAATTGCAGGAAACCGATTTCAGGAGGTAGACTGGAATTGCATGTAAAGCACAGGAAAAGAGGCAGAAAGTCCACAATGATGCACTTGGCCAAAAAGGGCGTATGCGTTTTTTCCTGAATATATTCAGGAAAAAACGCATACGCCCTTTTTGGCCAACCAAGCAAGCTTGCAAAGGAAATCTGCACTACAATGAAGTCTCACTGCCCCCCCGGTCAAAAGGGCCATCTGAAAAAAGTGTAAAATCCAGAAAGGCAGGACAGGCCATGGAGAACTGGGAGCCTTGTTATGCTGATGGGTGGGATGTAAATTGCCAACAGCCACTCTGGAGAAGTGTATGGTGTTTCCTGAAACATCTAAAAAACAAAGCAACAGAGCCTAGGGCACTTCCACTTATGGTCCTATAGCTTAGGGAAATTAAAATCAAAAAGACACAGCCACCCCAAAGTTTGGGACGGCTCTGTTTACAAGAACCTCGTTTACGGTACAAGTTCAATATCACAGAAAGCGAAAAATGGATAAAGAATTTGTGGTACTTACGTACAATGCAATATCACTCAGCAATGAAATCTATGTCATCAGGCCCGTAGCAGCATAATGAGTGGATTCAGGTACGATGATTCTAAGTGAAATAAGTCACACAGAAAAAGAAACATCATAAGATATCACTACTACACGGAATGTAAACTTGGCTACACAGGAACTGAATTACAAAACAGAACAGGGTCTCAAATGTAGAAAACCAACTTATGCTTGCTTAAGGGGAAAGGTTAGTTGGGGTGCTGCATAAAACCAGAGATTGAAATTAGCACAGATACCGTTCCATAAGCCAAATATGTAATAGACAAGAGCTACTCCTTGCTCAACGAAGTGGACTCAACACCCCATATTAAACGCCTAAGAATATACCTGACTAGTAAGAATCTTAAAACCTATGGATTTATATGTCTCCGAAAGAGAATCAAGCGTGTGTACAGCGCAATAAACGCAGCAGTGAAAGGATTGGTGAGGATCGGTGAGCAAATGCATACTCTTTGAAGCCATATTGCATGGTACCCATTCCATGGGTCTCAACTCTCCAGGTTTAAGGGATTCTTCCTACAGCTAAAACATGCATGTGGAACCCAGAGTATGATCCACCGTGTGATTGGGAAACGTGTTCAAAGATGTCTCAGGTTTCGTCCCCTGGTACTCGGGTGAAACATTCCAGATGCTTTACTTACTCTCTCCCCACTTGGAGAGTCAGTGACTTTAACCTCCTGTTTGGCCCAGTTTGCAATTTCTGCGGAAAATGAACAGGAATAGGGAGAACCAATGAGAGACTAGCTGGAGGTGTCTGGACGGGCAAATTTAACTCTCATTTCCCACCAGGAAGAGGAATTAACCAAAGGCTCAGCGTGCCGTGCCGGAACCACACTAGGGCCTGAAGCAATCCTGCGGTGTTGCGGCCAGCTCACAAGAAAGCGAGTTGAAGAAAGGAGCTCAGGGGCACTGTCACTCACAAACCTGCAGAGTTATAAATGACAGCTATCGTCCAAAAATATGTTGAAGTAAGGCTGCCAAGAGGACTTGAATGCGGGGCAGAATTGCAGGAAACCGATTTCAGGAGGTAGACTGGAATTGCATGTAAATCACAGGAAAAGAGGCCGAACGTCCACAATGATGCACTTGGCCAAAAAGGGCGTATGCGTTTTTTCCTGAATATATTCAGGAAAAAACGCATACGCACTTTTTGGCCAACCAAGCAAGCTTGCAAATGAAATCTGCACTACAATGAAGTCTCACTGCTCCCCGGTCAAAAGGGCCATCTGAAAAAAGTGTAAAATCCAGAAAGGCAGGACAGGCCATGGAGAACTGGGAGCCTTGTTATGCTGATGGGCGGGATGTAAATTGCCAACAGCCACTCTGGAGAAGTGTATGGTGTTTCCTGAAACATCTAAAAAACAAAGCAACAGAGCCTAGGGCACTTCCACTTATGGTCCTATAGCTTAGGGAAATTAAAATCAAAAAGACACAGCCACCCCAAAGTTTGGGACGGCTCTGTTTACAAGAACCTCGTTTACGGTACAAGTTCAATATTGCAGAAAGCGAAAAATGGATAAAGAAATTGTAGTACTTACATACAATGCAATATCACTCAGCAATGAAATCTATGTCATCAGGCCCGTAGCAGCATAATGAGTGGATTCAGGTACGCTGATTCTAAGTGAAACAAGTCACACAGAAAAAGAAACATCATAAGATATCACTACTACACGGAATGTAAACTTGGCTACCCAGGAACTGAATTACAAAACAGAACAGGGTCTCAAATGTAGAAAACCAACTTATGCTTGCTTAAGGGGAAAGGTGAGTTGGGGTGCTGCATAAAACTAGAGATTGAAATTAGCACAGATACCGTTCCATAAGCCAAATATGTAATAGACAAGAGTTACTCCTTGCTCAACGAAGTGGACTCAACACCCCATATTAAACGCCTAAGAATATACCTGACTAGTAAGAATCTTAAAACCTATGGATTTATATGTCTCCGAAAGAGAATCAAGCGTGTGTACAGCGCAATAAACGCAGCAGTGAAAGGACTGGTGAGGATCGGTGAGCAAATGCATACTCTTTGAAGCCATATTGCATGGTACCCATTCCAAGGGTCTCAACTCTCCAGGTTTAAGGGATTCTTCCTTCAGCTAAAACATGCATGTGGAACCCAGAGTATGATCCACCGTGTGATTGGGAAACGTGTTCAAAGGTGTCTCAGGTTTCGTCCCCTGGTACTCGGGTGCAACATTCCAGATGCTTTACTTACTCTCTCCCCACTTGGAGAGTCAGTGCCTTTAACCTCCTGTTTGGTCCAGTTTGCAATTTCTGCGGAAAATGAACAGGAATAGGGAGAACCAATGAGAGACTAGCTGGAGGTGTCTGGATGGGCAAATTTAACTCTCATTTCCCACCAGGAAGAGGAATTAACCAAAGGCTCAGTGTGCGGTGCCGGAACCACACTAGGGCATGAAGCAATCCTGCGGTGTTACGGACAGCTCACAAGAAAGCGAGTTGAAGAAAGGAGCTCAGGGGCACTGTCACTCACAAACATGCAGAGTTATAAATGACAGCTATCGTCCAAAAATATATTGAAGTAAGGCTGCCAAGAGGACTTGAAAGCGGGGCAGAATTGCAGGAAACCGATTTCAGGAGGTAGACTGGAATTGCATGTAAAGCACAGGAAAAGAGGCAGAACGTCCACAATGATGCACTTGGCCAAAAAGGGCGTATGCGTTTTTTCCTGAATATATTCAGGAAAAAACGCATACGCCCTTTTTGGCCAACCAAGCAAGCTTGCAAAGGAAATCTGCACTACAATGAAGTCTCACTGCCCTCCCGGTCAAAAGGGCCATCTGAAAAAAGTGTAAAATCCAGAAAGGCAGGACAGGCCATGGAGAACTGGGAGCCTTGTTATGCTGATGGGTGGGATGTAAATTGCCAACAGCCACTCTGGAGAAGTGTATGGTGTTTCCTGAAACATCTAAAAAACAAAGCAACAGAGCCTAGGGCACTTCCACTTATGGTCCTATAGCTTAGGGAAATTAAAATCAAAAAGACACAGCCACCCCAAAGTTTGGGACGGCTCTGTTTACAAGAACCTCGTTTACAGTACAAGTTCAATATCACAGAAAGCGAAAAATGGATAAAGAATTTGTGGTACTTACGTACAATGCAATAGCACTCAGCAATGAAATCTATGTCATCAGGCCCGTAGCAGCATAATGAGTGGATTCAGGTACGATGATTCTAAGTGAAATAAGTCACACAGAAAAAGAAACATCATAAGATATCACTACTACACGGAATGTAAACTTGGCTACACAGGAACTGAATTACAAAACAGAACAGGGTCTCAAATGTAGAAAACCAACTTATGCTTGCTTAAGGGGAAAGGTTAGTTGGGGTGCTGCATAAAACCAGAGATTGAAATTAGCACAGATACCGTTCCATAAGCCAAATATGTAATAGACAAGAGCTACTCCTTGCTCAACGAAGTGGACTCAACACCCCATATTAAACGCCTAAGAATATACCTGACTAGTAAGAATCTTAAAACCTATGGATTTATATGTCTCCGAAAGAGAATCAAGCGTGTGTACAGCGCAATAAACGCAGCAGTGAAAGGATTGGTGAGGATCGGTGAGCAAATGCATACTCTTTGAAGCCATATTGCATGGTACCCATTCCATGGGTCTCAACTCTCCAGGTTTAAGGGATTCTTCCTACAGCTAAAACATGCATGTGGAACCCAGAGTATGATCCACCGTGTGATTGGGAAACGTGTTCAAAGGTGTCTCAGGTTTCGTCCCCTGGTACTCGGGTGCAACATTCCAGACGCTTTACTTACTCTCTCCCCACTTGGAGAGTCAGTGCCTTTAACCTCCTGTTTGGCCCAGTTTGCAATTTCTGCGGAAAATGAACAGGAATAGGGAGAACCAATGAGAGACTAGCTGGAGGTGTCTGGACGGGCAAATTTAACTCTCATTTCCCACCAGGAAGAGGAATTAACCAAAGGCTCAGCGTGCCGTGCCGGAACCACACTAGGGCCTGAAGCAATCCTGCGGTGTTGCGGCCAGCTCACAAGAAAGCGAGTTGAAGAAAGGAGCTCAGGGGCACTGTCACTCACAAACCTGCAGAGTTATAAATGACAGCTATCGTCCAAAAATATGTTGAAGTAAGGCTGCCAAGAGGACTTGAATGCGGGGCAGAATTGCAGGAAACCGATTTCAGGAGGTAGACTGGAATTGCATGTAAAGCACAGGAAAAGAGGCAGAATGTCCACAATGCTGCACTTGGCCAAAAAGGGCGTATGCGTTTTTTCCTGAATATATTCAGGAAAAAACGCATACGCCCTTTTTGGCCAACCAAGCAAGCTTGCAAATGAAATCTGCACTACAATGAAGTCTCACTGCTCCCCGGTCAAAAGGGCCATCTGAAAAAAGTGTAAAATCCAGAAAGGCAGGACAGGCCATGGAGAACTGGGAGCCTTGTTATGCTGATGGGCGGGATGTAAATTGCCAACAGCCACTCTGGAGAAGTGTATGGTGTTTCCTGAAACATCTACAAAACAAAGCAACAGAGCCTAGGGCACTTCCACTTATGGTCCTATAGCTTAGGGAAATTAAAATCAAAAAGACACAGCCACCCCAAAGTTTGGGACGGCTCTGTTTACAAGAACCTCGTTTACGGTACAAGTTCAATATCACAGAAAGCGAAAAATGGATAAAGAATTTGTGGTACTTACGTACAATGCAATATCACTCAGCAATGAAATCTATGTCATCAGGCCCATAGCAGCATAATGAGTGGATTCAGGTACTATGATTCTAAGTGAAATAAGTCACACAGAAAAAGAAACATCATAAGATATCACTGCTACACGGAATGTAAACTTGGCTACACAGGAACTGAATTACAAAACAGAACAGGGTCTCAAATGTAGAAAACCAACTTATGCTTGCTTAAGGGGAAAGGTGAGTTGGGGTGCTGCATAAAACCAGAGATTGAAATTAGCACAGATACCGTTCCATAAGCCAAATATGTAATAGACAAGAGCTACTCCTTGCTCAACGAAGTGGACTCAACACCCCATATTAAACGCCTAAGAATATACCTGACTAGTAAGAATCTTAAAACCTATGGATTTATATGTCTCCGAAAGAGAATCAAGCGTGTGTACAGTGCAATAAACGCAGCAGTGAAAGGATTGGTGAGGATCGGTGAGCAAATGCACACTCTTTGAAGCCATATTGCATGGTACCCATTCCATGGGTCTCAACTCTCCAGGTTTAAGGGATTCTTCCTCCAGCTAAAACATGCATTTGGAACCCACAGTATGATCCACCGTGTGATTGGGAAACGTGTTCAAAGGTGTCTCAGGTTTCGTCCCCTGGTACTCGGGTGAAACATTCCAGACGCTTTACTAACTCTCTCCCCACTTGGAGAGTCAGTGCCTTTAACCTCCTGTTTGGCCCAGTTTGCAATTTCTGCGGAAAATGAACAGGAATAGGGAGAACCAATGAGAGACTAGCTGGAGGTGTCTGGACGGGCAAATTTAACTCTCATTTCCCACCAGGAAGAGGAATTAACCAAAGGCTCAGCGTGCCGTGCCGGAACCACACTAGGGCCTGAAGCAATCCTGCGGTGTTGCGGCCAGCTCACAAGAAAGCGAGTTGAAGAAAGGAGCTCAGGGGCACTGTCACTCACAAACCTGCAGAGTTATAAATGACAGCTATCGTCCAAAAATATATTGAAGTAAGGCTGCCAAGAGGACTTGAAAGCGGGGCAGAATTGCAGGAAACCGATTTCAGGAGGTAGACTGGAATTGCATGTAAAGCACAGGAAAAGAGGTCGAACGTCCACAATGATGCACTTGGCCAAAAAGGGCGTATGCGTTTTTTCCTGAATATATTCAGGAAAAAACGCATACGCACTTTTTGGCCAACCAAGCAAGCTTGCAAATGAAATCTGCACTACAATGAAGTCTCACTGCTCCCAGGTCAAAAGGGCCATCTGAAAAAAGTGTAAAATCCAGAAAGGCAGGACAGGCCATGGAGAACTGGGAGCCTTGTTATGCTGATGGGCGGGATGTAAATTGCCAACAGCCACTCTGGAGAAGTGTATGGTGTTTCCTGAAACATCTAAAAAACAAAGCAACAGAGCCTAGGGCACTTCCACTTATGGTCCTATAGCTTAGGGAAATTAAAATCAAAAAGACACAGCCACCCCAAAGTTTGGGACAGCTCTGTTTACAAGAACCTCGTTTACGGTACAAGTTCAATATTGCAGAAAGCGAAAAATGGATAAAGAAATTGTAGTACTTACATACAATGCAATATCACTCAGCAATGAAATCTATGTCATCAGGCCCGTAGCAGCATAATGAGTGGATTCAGGTACGCTGATTCTAAGTGAAACAAGTCACACAGAAAAAGAAACATCATAAGATATCACTACTACACGGAATGTAAACTTGGCTACCCAGGAACTGAATTACAAAACAGAACAGGGTCTCAAATGTAGAAAACCTACTTATGCTTGCTTAAGGGGAAAGGTGAGTTGGGGTGCTGCATAAAACCAGAGATTGAAAACAGCACAGATACCGTTCCATAAGCCAAATATGTAATAGACAAGAGTTACTCCTTGCTCAACGAAGTGGACTCAACACCCCATATTAAACGCCTAAGAATATACCTGACTAGTAAGAATCTTAAAACCTATGGATTTATATGTCTCCGAAAGAGAATCAAGCGTGTGTACAGCGCAATAAACGCAGCAGTGAAAGGACTGGTGAGGATCGGTGAGCAAATGCATACTCTTTGAAGCCATATTGCATGGTACCCATTCCAAGGGTCTCAACTCTCCAGGTTTAAGGGATTCTTCCTTCAGCTAAAACATGCATGTGGAACCCAGAGTATGATCCACCGTGTGATTGGGAAACGTGTTCAAAGGTGTCTCAGGTTTCGTCCCCTGGTACTCGGGTGCAACATTCCAGATGCTTTACTTACTCTCTCCCCACTTGGAGAGTCAGTGCCTTTAACCTCCTTTTTGGCCCAGTTTGCAATTTCTGCGGAAAATGAACAGGAATAGGGAGAACCAATGAGAGACTAGCTGGAGGTGTCTGGACGGGCAAATTTAACTCTCATTTCCCACCAGGAAGAGGAATTAACCAAAGGCTCAGCGTGCCATGCCAGAACCACACTAGGGCATGAAGCAATCCTGCGGTGTTGTGGCTAGCTCACAAGAAAGCGAGTTGAAGAAAGGAGCTTAGGGGCACTGTCATTCACAAACCTGCAGAGTTATAAATGACAGCTATCGTCCAAAAATATATTGGAGTAAGGCTGCCAAGAGGACTTGAAAGCGGGGCAGAATTGCAGGAAACCGATTTCAGGAGGTAGACTGGAATTGCATGTAAAGCATAGGAAAAGAGGCAGAACGTCCACAATGATGCACTTGGCCAAAAAGGGCGTATGCGTTTTTTCCTGAATATATTCAGGAAAAAACGCATACGCCCTTTTTGGCCAACCAAGCAAGCTTGCAAAGGAAATCTGCACTACAATGAAGTCTCACTGCCCCCCGGTCAAAAGGGCCATCTGAAAAAAGTGTAAAATCCAGAAAGGCAGGACAGGCCATGGAGAACTGGGAGCCTTGTTATGCTGATGGGCGGGATGTAAATTGCCAACAGCCACTCTGGAGAAGTGTATGGTGTTTCCTGAAACATCTAAAAAACAAAGCAACAGAGCCTAGGGCACTTCCACTTATGGTCCTATAGCTTAGGGAAATGAAAATCAAAAAGACACATCCACCCCAAAGTTTGGGACGGCTCTGTTTACAAGAACCTCGTTTACGGTACAAGTTCAAAATTGCAGAAAGTGAAAAATGGATAAAGAAGTTGTGGTACTTACGTACAATACAATATCACTCAGCAATGACATCTATGTCATCAGGCCCGTAGCAGCATAATGAGTGGATTCAGGTATGATGATTCTAACTGAAATAAGTCACACAGAAATAGAAACATCATAAGATATCACTAATACATGGAATGTAAACTTGGCTACACAGGAACTGGATTACAAAACAGAACAGGGTCTCAAATTTAGAAAACCAACATATGCTTGCTTAAGGGGAAAGGTGAGTTGGGGTGCTGCATAAAACCAGAGATTGAAATGAGCACAGATAAAGTTCCTTAAGCCAAATATGGAATAGACAAGAGCTACTCCTTGCTCAACGAAATGGACTCAACACCCCATATTAAACGCCTAAGAATGTACCTGACTAGTAAGTATCTTAAAACCTATGGATTGCTATGTCTCCGAAAGAGAATCAAGCGTGTGTACAGGGGCATAAACGCAGCAGTGATAGGATTGGAGAGGTTCGGTGAGCAAATGAAGACCCTTTGAAGTCATATTGCATGGTACACATTCCACGGGTCTCAACTCTCCAGGTTTAAGGGATTCTTCCTTCAGCTAAAACATGCATGTGGAACCCAGAGTATGATCCACCGTGTGATTGGGAAACGTGTTCAAAGGTGTCTCAGTTTTCGTCCCCTGGTACTCGGGTGCAACATTCCAGACGCTTTACTAACTCTCTCCCCACTTGGAGAGTCAGTGCCTTTAACCTCCTGTTTGGCCCAGTTTGCAATTTCTGCAGAAAATGAACAGGAATAGGGAGAACCAATGAGAGACTAGCTGAGGGTGTCTGGACGGGCAAATTTAACTCTCATTGCCCACCAGGAAGAGGAATTAACCAAAGGCTCAGTGTGCGGTGCCGGAACCACACTAGGGCATGAAGCAATCCTGCGGTGTTGCGGACAGCTCACAAGAAAGCGAGTTGAAGAAAGGAGCTCAGGGGCACTGTCACTCACAAACATGCAGAGTTATAAATGACAGCTATCGTCCAAAAATATATTGAAGTAAGGCTGCCAAGAGGACTTGAAAGCGGGGCAGAATTGCAGGAAACCGATTTCAGGAGGTAGACTGGAATTGCATGTAAAGCACAGGAAAAGAGGCAGAACGTCCACAATGATGCACTTGGCCAAAAAGGGCGTATGCGTTTTTTCCTGAATATATTCAGGAAAAAACGCATACGCCCTTTTTGGCCAACCAAGCAAGCTTGCAAAGGAAATCTGCACTACAATGAAGTCTCACTGCCCCCCGGTCAAAAGGGCCATCTGAAAAAAGTGTAAAATCCAGAATGGCAGGACAGGCCATGGAGAACTGGGAGCCTTGTTATGCTGATGGGCGGGATGTAAATTGCCAACAGCCACTCTGGAGAAGTGTATGGTGTTTCCTGAAATATCTACAAAACAAAGCAACAGAGCCTAGGGCACTTCCACTTATGGTCCTATAGCTTAGGGAAATTAAAATCAAAAAGACACAGCCACCCCAAAGTTTGGGACGGCTCTGTTTACAAGAACCTCGTTTACGGTACAAGTTCAATATCACAGAAAGCGAAAAATGGATAAAGAATTTGTGGTACTTACGTACAATGCAATATCACTCAGCAATGAAATCTATGTCATCAGGCCCGTAGCAGCATAATGAGTGGATTCAGGTACGATGATTCTAAGTGAAATAAGTCACACAGAAAAAGAAACATCATAAGATATCACTACTACACGGAATGTAAACTTGGCTACACAGGAACTGAATTACAAAACAGAACAGGGTCTCAAATGTAGAAAACCAACTTATGCTTGCTTAAGGGGAAAGGTGAGTTGGGGTGCTGCATAAAACCAGAGATTGAAATTAGCACAGATACCGTTCCATAAGCCAAATATGTAATAGACAAGAGCTACTCCTTGCTCAACGAAGTGGACTCAACACCCCATATTAAACGCCTAAGAATATACCTGACTAGTAAGAATCTTAAAACCTATGGATTTATATGTCTCCGAAAGAGAATCAAGCGTGTGTACAGCGCAATAAACGCAGCAGTGAAAGGATTGGTGAGGATCGGTGAGCAAATGCATACTCTTTGAAGCCATATTGCATGGTACCCATTCCATGGGTCTCAACTCTCCAGGTTTAAGGGATTCTTCCTTCAGCTAAAACATGCATGTGGAACCCAGAGTATGATCCACCGTGTGATTGGGAAACGTGTTCAAAGGTGTCTCAGGTTTCGTCCCCTCGTACTCGGGTGCAACATTCCAGACGCTTTACTTACTCTCTCCCCACTTGGAGAGTCAGTGCCTTTAACCTCCTGTTTGGCCCAGTTTGCAATTTCTGCGGAAAATGAACAGGAATAGGGAGAACCAATGAGAGACTAGCTGGAGGTGTCTGGACGGGCAAATTTAACTCTCATTTCCCACCAGGAAGAGGAATTAACCAAAGGCTCAGCGTGCCGTGCCAGAACCACACTAGGGCATGAAGCAATCCTGCGGTGTTGCGGCCAGCTCACAAGAAAGCGAGTTGAAGAAAGGAGCTCAGGGGCACTGTCATTCACAAACCTGCAGAGTTATAAATGACAGCTATCGTCCAAAAATATATTGGAGTAAGGCTGCCAAGAGGACTTGAAAGCGGGGCAGAATTGCAGGAAACCGATTTCAGGAGGTAGACTGGAATTGCATGTAAAGCATAGGAAAAGAGGCAGAACGTCCACAATGATGCACTTGGCCAAAAAGGGCGTATGCGTTTTTTCCTGAATATATTCAGGAAAAAACGCATACGCCCTTTTTGGCCAACCAAGCAAGCTTGCAAAGGAAATCTGCACTACAATGAAGTCTCACTGCCCCCCGGTCAAAAGGGCCATCTGAAAAAAGTGTAAAATCCAGAAAGGCAGGACAGGCCATGGAGAACTGGGAGCCTTGTTATGCTGATGGGCGGGATGTAAATTGCCAACAGCCACTCTGGAGAAGTGTATGGTGTTTCCTGAAACATCTACAAAACAAAGCAACAGAGCCTAGGGCACTTCCACTTATGGTCCTATAGCTTAGGGAAATTAAAATCAAAAAGACACAGCCACCCCAAAATTTGGGACGGCTCTGTTTACAAGAACCTCGTTTACGGTACAAGTTCAATATCGCAGAAAGCGAAAAATGGATAAAAAAGTTGTGGTACTTACGTACAATGCAATATCACTCAGCAATGAAATCTATGTCATCAGGCCCGTAGCAGCATAATGAGTGGATTCAGGTATGATGATTCTAAGTGAAATAAGTCACACAGAAAAAGAAACATCATAAGATATCACTACTACACGGAATGTAAACTTGGCTACACAGGAACTGAATTACAAAACAGAACAGGGTCTCAAATGTAGAAAACCAACTTATGCTTGCTTAAGGGGAAAGGTGAGTTGGGGTGCTGCATAAAACCAGAGATTGAAATGAGCACAGATAAAGTTCCTTAAGCCAAATATGGAATAGACAAGAGCTACACCTTGCTCAATGAAATGGACTCAACACCCCATATTAAACGCCTAAGAATGTACCTGACTAGTAAGTATCTTAAAACCTATGGATTGCTATGTCTCCGAAAGAGAATCAAACGTGTGTACAGGGGCATAAACGCAGCAGTGATAGGATTGGAGAGGTTCGGTGAGCAAATGAAGACCCTTTGAAGTCATATTGCATGGTACCCATTCCACGGGTCTCAACTCTCCAGGTTTAAGGGATTCTTCCTTCAGCTAAAACATGCATGTGGAACCCAGAGTATGATCCACCGTGTGATTGGGAAACGTGTTCAAAGGTGTCTCAGTTTTCGTCCCCTGGTACTCGGGTGCAACATTCCAGACGCTTTACTAACTCTCTCCCCACTTGGAGAGTCAGTGCCTTTAACCTCCTGTTTGGCCCAGTTTGCAATTTCTGCGGAAAATGAACAGGAATAGGGAGAACCAATGAGAGACTAGCTGGAGGTGTCTGGACGGGCAAACTTAACTCTCATTGCCCACCAGGAAGAGGAATTAACCAAAGGCTCAGTGTGCGGTGCCGGAACCACACTAGGGCATGAAGCAATCCTGCGGTGTTGCGGACAGCTCACAAGAAAGCGAGTTGAAGAAAGGAGCTCAGGGGCACTGTCACTCACAAACATGCAGAGTTATAAATGACAGCTATCGTCCAAAAATATATTGAAGTAAGGCTGCCAAGAGGACTTGAAAGCGGGGCAGAATTGCAGGAAACCGATTTCAGGAGGTAGACTGGAATTGCATGTAAAGCACAGGAAAAGAGGCAGAACGTCCACAATGATGCACTTGGCCAAAAAGGGCGTATGCGTTTTTTCCTGAATATATTCAGGAAAAAACGCATACGCCCTTTTTGGCCAACCAAGCAAGCTTGCAAATGAAATCTGCACTACAATGAAGTCTCACTGCCCCCCGGTCAAAAGGGCCATCTGAAAAAAGTGTAAAATCCAGAAAGGCAGGACAGGCCATGGAGAACTGGGAGCCTTGTTATGCTGATGGGTGGGATGTAAATTGCCAACAGCCACTCTGGAGAAGTGTATGGTGTTTCCTGAAACATCTAAAAAACAAAGCAACAGAGCCTAGGGCACTTCCACTTATGGTCCTATAGCTTAGGGAAATTAAAATCAAAAAGACACAGCCACCCCAAAGTTTGGGACGGCTCTGTTTACAAGAACCTCGTTTACGGTACAAGTTCAATATCACAGAAAGCGAAAAATGGATAAAGAATTTGTGGTACTTACGTACAATGCAATATCACTCAGCAATGAAATCTATGTCATCAGGCCCGTAGCAGCATAATGAGTGGATTCAGGTACGATGATTCTAAGTGAAATAAGTCACACAGAAAAAGAAACATCATAAGATATCACTACTACACGGAATGTAAACTTGGCTACACAGGAACTGAATTACAAAACAGAACAGGGTCTCAAATGTAGAAAACCAACTTATGCTTGCTTAAGGGGAAAGGTGAGTTGGGGTGCTGCATAAAACCAGAGATTGAAATTAGCACAGATACCGTTCCATAAGCCAAATATGTAATAGACAAGAGCTACTCCTTGCTCAACGAAGTGGACTCAACACCCCATATTAAACGCCTAAGAATATACCTGACTAGTAAGAATCTTAAAACCTATGGATTTATATGTCTCCGAAAGAGAATCAAGCGTGTGTACAGCGCAATAAACGCAGCAGTGAAAGGATTGGTGAGGATCGGTGAGCAAATGCATACTCTTTGAAGCCATATTGCATGGTACCCATTCCATGGGTCTCAACTCTCCAGGTTTAAGGGATTCTTCCTTCAGCTAAAACATGCATGTGGAACCCAGAGTATGATCCACCGTGTGATTGGGAAACGTGTTCAAAGGTGTCTCAGGTTTCGTCCCCTGGTACTTGGGTGCAACATTCCAGATGCTTTACTTACTCTCTCCCCACTTGGAGAGTCAGTGCCTTTAACCTCCTGTTTGGCCCAGTTTGCAATTTCTGCGGAAAATGAACAGGAATAGGGAGAACCAATGAGAGACTAGCTGGAGGTGTCTGGACGGGCAAATTTAACTCTCATTTCCCACCAGGAAGAGGAATTAACCAAAGGCTCAGCGTGCCGTGCCAGAACCACACTAGGGCATGAAGCAATCCTGCGGTGTTGCGGCCAGCTCACAAGAAAGCGAGTTGAAGAAAGGAGCTTAGGGGCACTGTCATTCACAAACCTGCAGAGTTATAAATGACAGCTATCGTCCAAAAATATATTGGAGTAAGGCTGCCAAGAGGACTTGAAAGCGGGGCAGAATTGCAGGAAACCGATTTCAGGAGGTAGACTGGAATTGCATGTAAAGCATAGGAAAAGAGGCAGAACGTCCACAATGATGCACTTGGCCAAAAAGGGCGTATGCGTTTTTTCCTGAATATATTCAGGAAAAAACGCATACGCCCTTTTTGGCCAACCAAGCAAGCTTGCAAAGGAAATCTGCACTACAATGAAGTCTCACTGCCCCCGGTCAAAAGGGACATCTGAAAAAAGTGTAAAATCCAGAAAGGCAGGACAGGCCATGGAGAACTGGGAGCCTTGTTATGCTGATGGGCGGGATGTAAATTGCCAACAGCCACTCTGGAGAAGTGTATGGTGTTTCCTGAAACATCTACAAAACAAAGCAACAGAGCCTAGGGCACTTCCACTTATGGTCCTATAGCTTAGGAAAATTAAAATCAAAAAGACACAGCCACCCCAAAGTTTGGGACGGCTCTGTTTACAAGAACCTCGTTTACGGTACAAGTTCAAAATTGCAGAAAGTGAAAAATGGATAAAGAAGTTGTGGTACTTACGTACAATACAATATCACTCAGCAATGACATCTATGTCATCAGGCCCGTAGCAGCATAATGAGTGGATTCAGGTATGATGATTCTAACTGAAATAAGTCACACAGAAAAAGAAACATCATAAGATATCACTAATACATGGAATGTAAACTTGGCTACACAGGAACTGGTTTACAAAACAGAACAGGGTCTCAAATTTAGAAAACCAACATATGCTTGCTTAAGGGGAAAGGTGAGTTGGGGTGCTGCATAAAACCAGAGATTGAAATGAGCACAGATTAAGTTCCTTAAGCCAAATATGGAATAGACAAGAGCTACTCCTTGCTCAACGAAATGGACTCAACACCCCATATTAAACGCCTAAGAATGTACCTGACTAGTAAGTATCTTAAAACCTATGGATTGCTATGTCTCCGAAAGAGAATCAAGCGTGTGTACATGGGCATAAACGCAGCAGTGATAGGATTGGAGAGGTTCGGTGAGCAAATGAAGACCCTTTGAAGTCATATTGCATGGTACACATTCCACGGGTCTCAACTCTCCAGGTTTAAGGGATTCTTCCTTCAGCTAAAACATGCATGTGGAACCCAGAGTATGATCCACCGTGTGATTGGGAAACGTGTTCAAAGGTGTCTCAGTTTTCGTCCCCTGGTACTCGGGTGCAACATTCCAGACGCTTTACTAACTCTCTCCCCACTTGGAGAGTCAGTGCCTTTAACCTCCTGTTTGGCCCAGTTTGCAATTTCTGCGGAAAATGAACAGGAATAGGGAGAACCAATGAGAGACTAGCTGGAGGTGTCTGGACGGGCAAATTTAACTCTCATTTCCCACCAGGAAGAGGAATTAACCAAAGGCTCAGCGTGCCGTGCCGGAACCACACTAGCGCATGAAGCAATCCTGCGGTGTTGCGGCCAGCTCACAAGAAAGCGAGTTGAAGAAAGTAGCTCAGGGGCACTGTCATTCACAAACCTGCAGAGTTATAAATGACAGCTATCGTCCAAAAATATATTGGAGTAAGGCTGCCAAGAGGACTTGAAAGCGGGGCAGAATTGCAGGAAACCGATTTCAGGAGGTAGACTGGAATTGCATGTAAAGCATAGGAAAAGAGGCAGAACGTCCACAATGATGCACTTGGCCAAAAAGGGCGTATGCGTTTTTTCCTGAATATATTCAGGAAAAAACGCATACGCCCTTTTTGGCCAACCAAGCAAGCTTGCAAAGGAAATCTGCACTACAATGAAGTCTCACTGCCCCCCGGTCAAAAGGGCCATCTGAAAAAAGTGTAAAATCCAGAAAGGCAGGACAGGCCATGGAGAACTGGGAGCCTTGTTATGCTGATGGGCGGGATGTAAATTGCCAACAGCCACTCTGGAGAAGTGTATGGTGTTTCCTGAAACATCTAAAAAACAAAGCAACAGAGCCTAGGGCACTTCCACTTATGGTCCTATAGCTTAGGGAAATTAAAATCAAAAAGACACAGCCACCCCAAAATTTGGGACGGCTCTGTTTACAAGAACCTCGTTTACGGTACAAGTTCAATATCGCAGAAAGCGAAAAATGGATGAAGAAGTTGTGGTACTTACGTACAATGCAATATCACTCAGCAATGAAATCTATGTCATCAGGCCCATAGCAGCATAATGAGTGGATTCAGGTATGATGATTCTAAGTGAAATAAGTCACACAGAAAAAGAAACATCATAAGATATCACTACTACACGGAATGTAAACTTGGCTACACAGGAACTGAATTACAAAACAGAACAGGGTCTCAAATGTAGAAAACCAACTTATGCTTGCTTAAGGGGAAAGGTGAGTTGGGGTGCTGCATAAAACCAGAGATTGAAATTAGCACAGATACCGTTCCATAAGCCAAATATGTAATAGACAAGAGCTACTCCTTGCTCAACGAAGTGGACTCAACACCCCATATTAAACGCCTAAGAATATACCTGACTAGTAAGAATCTTAAAACCTATGGATTTATATGTCTCCGAAAGAGAATCAAGCGTGTGTACAGCGCAATAAACGCAGCAGTGAAAGGATTGGTGAGGATCGGTGAGCAAATGCATACTCTTTGAAGCCATATTACATGGTACCCATTCCATGGGTCTCAACTCTCCAGGTTTAAGGGATTCTTCCTTCAGCTAAAACATGCATGTGGAACCCAGAGTATGATCCACCGTGTGATTGGGAAACGTGTTCAAAGGTGTCTCAGGTTTCGTCCCCTCGTACTCGGGTGCAACATTCCAGACGCTTTACTTACTCTCTCCCCACTTGGAGAGTCAGTGCCTTTAACCTCCTCTTTGGCCCAGTTTGCAATTTCTGCGGAAAATGAACAGGAATAGGGAGAACCAATGAGAGACTAGCTGGAGGTGTCTGGACGGGCAAATTTAACTCTCATTTCCCACCAGGAAGAGGAATTAACCAAAGGCTCAGCGTGCCGTGCCGGAACCACACTAGGGCATGAAGCAATCCTGCGGTGTTGCGGCCAGCTCACAAGAAAGCGAGTTGAAGAAAGGAGCTCAGGGGCACTGTCATTCACAAACCTGCAGAGTTATAAATGACAGCTATCGTCCAAAAATATATTGGAGTAAGGCTGCCAAGAGGACTTGAAAGCGGGGCAGAATTGCAGGAAACCGATTTCAGGAGGTAGACTGGAATTGCATGTAAAGCATAGGAAAAGAGGCAGAACGTCCACAATGATGCACTTGGCCAAAAAGGGCGTATGCGTTTTTTCCTGAATATATTCAGGAAAAAACGCATACGCCCTTTTTGGCCAACCAAGCAAGCTTGCAAAGGAAATCTGCACTACAATGAAGTCTCACTGCCCCCCGGTCAAAAGGGCCATCTGAAAAAAGTGTAAAATCCAGAAAGGCAGGACAGGCCATGGAGAACTGGGAGCCTTGTTATGCTGATGGGCGGGATGTAAATTGCCAACAGCCACTCTGGAGAAGTGTATGGTGTTTCCTGAAACATCTACAAAACAAAGCAACAGAGCCTAGGGCACTTCCACTTATGGTCCTATAGCTTAGGAAAATTAAAATCAAAAAGACACAGCCACCCCAAAGTTTGGGACGGCTCTGTTTACAAGAACCTCGTTTACGGTACAAGTTCAAAATTGCAGAAAGTGAAAAATGGATAAAGAAGTTGTGGTACTTACGTACAATACAATATCACTCAGCAATGACATCTATGTCATCAGGCCCGTAGCAGCATAATGAGTGGATTCAGGTATGATGATTCTAACTGAAATAAGTCACACAGAAAAAGAAACATCATAAGATATCACTAATACATGGAATGTAAACTTGGCTACACAGGAACTGGTTTACAAAACAGAACAGGGTCTCAAATTTAGAAAACCAACATATGCTTGCTTAAGGGGAAAGGTGAGTTGGGGTGCTGCATAAAACCAGAGATTGAAATGAGCACAGATTAAGTTCCTTAAGCCAAATATGGAATAGACAAGAGCTACTCCTTGCTCAACGAAATGGACTCAACACCCCATATTAAATGCCTAAGAATGTACCTGACTAGTAAGTATCTTAAAACCTATGGATTGCTATGTCTCCGAAAGAGAATCAAGCGTGTGTACATGGGCATAAACGCAGCAGTGATAGGATTGGAGAGGTTCGGTGAGCAAATGAAGACCCTTTGAAGTCATATTGCATGGTACCCATTCCACGGGTCTCAACTCTCCAGGTTTAAGGGATTCTTCCTTCAGCTAAAACATGCATGTGGAACCCAGAGTATGATCCACCGTGTGATTGGGAAACGTGTTCAAAGGTGTCTCAGTTTTCGTCCCCTGGTACTCGGGTGCAACATTCCAGACGCTTTACTAACTCTCTCCCCACTTGGAGAGTCAGTGCCTTTAACCTCCTGTTTGGCCCAGTTTGCAATTTCTGCGGAAAATGAACAGGAATAGGGAGAACCAATGAGAGACTAGCTGGAGGTGTCTGGACGGGCAAATTTAACTCTCATTTCCCACCAGGAAGAGGAATTAACCAAAGGCTCAGCGTGCGGTGCCGGAACCACACTAGGGCATGAAGCAATCCTGCGGTGTTGCGGCCAGCTCACAAGAAAGCGAGTTGAAGAAAGGAGCTCAGGGGCACTGTCATTCACAAACCTGCAGAGTTATAAATGACAGCTATCGTCCAAAAATATATTGGAGTAAGGCTGCCAAGAGGACTTGAAAGCGGGGCAGAATTGCAGGAAACCGATTTCAGGAGGTAGACTGGAATTGCATGTAAAGCATAGGAAAAGAGGCAGAACGTCCACAATGATGCACTTGGCCAAAAAGGGCGTATGCGTTTTTTCCTGAATATATTCAGGAAAAAACGCATACGCCCTTTTTGGCCAACCAAGCAAGCTTGCAAAGGAAATCTGCACTACAATGAAGTCTCACTGCCCCCCGGTCAAAAGGGCCATCTGAAAAAAGTGTAAAATCCAGAAAGGCAGGACAGGCCATGGAGAACTGGGAGCCTTGTTATGCTGATGGGCGGGATGTAAATTGCCAACAGCCACTCTGGAGAAGTGTATGGTGTTTCCTGAAACATCTACAAAACAAAGCAACAGAGCCTAGGGCACTTCCACTTATGGTCCTATAGCTTAGGGAAATTAAAATCAAAAAGACACAGCCACCCCAAAATTTGGGACGGCTCTGTTTACAAGAACCTCGTTTACGGTACAAGTTCAATATCGCAGAAAGCGAAAAATGGATAAAGAAGTTGTGGTACTTACGTACAATGCAATATCACTCAGCAATGAAATCTATGTCATCAGGCCCGTAGCAGCATAATGAGTGGATTCAGGTATGATGATTCTAACTGAAATAAGTCACACAGAAAAAGAAACATCATAAGACATCACTACTACACGGAATGTAAACTTGGCTACACAGGAACTGAATTACAAAACAGAACAGGGTCTCAAATGTAGAAAACCAACTTATGCTTGCTTAAGGGGAAAGGTGAGTTGGGGTGCTGCATAAAACCAGAGATTGAAATTAGCACAGATACCGTTCCATAAGCCAAATATGTAATAGACAAGAGCTACTCCTTGCTCAACGAAGTGGACTCAACACCCCATATTAAACGCCTAAGAATATACCTGACTAGTAAGAATCTTAAAACCTATGGATTTATATGTCTCCGAAAGAGAATCAAGCGTGTGTACAGCGGCATAAACGCAGCAGTGATAGGATTGGTGAGGATCGGTGAGCAAATGCAGACCCTTTGAAGTCATATTGCATGGTACCCATTCCATGGGTCTCAACTCTCCAGGTTTAAGGGATTCTTCCTTCAGCTAAAACATGCATGTGGAACCCAGCCTATGATCCACCATGTGATTGGGAAACGTGTTCAAAGGTGTCTCAGTTTTCGTCCCCTGGTACTTGGGTGCAACATTCCAGACGCTTTACTTACTCTCTCCCCACTTGGAGAGTCAGTGCCTTTAACCTCCTGTTTGGCCCAGTTTGCAATTTCTGCGGAAAATGAACAGGAATAGGGAGAACCAATGAGAGACTAGCTGGAGGTGTCTGGACGGGCAAATTTAACTCTCATTTCCCACCAGGAAGAGGAATTAACCAAAGGCTCAGCGTGCCGTGCCGGAACCACACTAGGGCATGAAGCAATCCTGCGGTGTTGCGGCCAGCTCACAAGAAAGCGAGTTGAAGAAAGGAGCTTAGGGGCACTGTCATTCACAAACCTGCAGAGTTATAAATGACAGCTATCGTCCAAAAATATATTGGAGTAAGGCTGCCAAGAGGACTTGAAAGCGGGGCAGAATTGCAGGAAACCGATTTCAGGAGGTAGACTGGAATTGCATGTAAAGCATAGGAAAAGAGGCAGAACGTCCACAATGATGCACTTGGCCAAAAAGGGCGTATGCGTTTTTTCCTGAATATATTCAGGAAAAAACGCATACGCACTTTTTGGCCAACCAAGCAAGCTTGCAAAGGAAATCTGCACTACAATGAAGTCTCACTGCCCCCCGGTCAAAAGAGCCATCTGAAAAAAGTGTAAAATCCAGAAAGGCAGGACAGGCCATGGAGAACTGGGAGCCTTGTTATGCTGATGGGCGGGATGTAAATTGCCAACAGCCACTCTGGAGAAGTGTATGGTGTTTCCTGAAACATCTAAAAAACAAAGCAACAGAGCCTAGGGCACTTCCACTTATGGTCCTATAGCTTAGGGAAATGAAAATCAAAAAGACACAGCCACCCCAAAGTTTGGGACGGCTCTGTTTACAAGAACCTCGTTTACGGTACAAGTTCAAAATTGCAGAAAGTGAAAAATGGATAAAGAAGTTGTGGTACTTACGTACAATACAATATCACTCAGCAATGACATCTATGTCATCAGGCCCGTAGCAGCATAATGAGTGGATTCAGGTATGATGATTCTAACTGAAATAAGTCACACAGAAATAGAAACATCATAAGATATCACTAATACATGGAATGTAAACTTGGCTACACAGGAACTGGATTACAAAACAGAACAGGGTCTCAAATTTAGAAAACCAACATATGCTTGCTTAAGGGGAAAGGTGAGTTGGGGTGCTGCATAAAACCAGAGATTGAAATGAGCACAGATAAAGTTCCTTAAGCCAAATATGGAATAGACAAGAGCTACTCCTTGCTCAACGAAATGGACTCAACACCCCATATTAAACGCCTAAGAATGTACCTGACTAGTAAGTATCTTAAAACCTATGGATTGCTATGTTTCCAAAAGAGAATCAAACGTGTGTACAGGGGCATAAACGCAGCAGTGATAGGATTGGAGAGGTTCGGTGAGCAAATGAAGACCCTTTGAAGTCATATTGCATGGTACCCATTCCACGGGTCTCAACTCTCCAGGTTTAAGGGATTCTTCCTTCAGCTAAAACATGCATGTGGAACCCAGAGTATGATCCACCGTGTGATTGGGAAACGTGTTCAAAGGTGTCTCAGTTTTCGTCCCCTGGTACTCGGGTGCAACATTCCAGACGCTTTACTAACTCTCTCCCCACTTGGAGAGTCAGTGCCTTTAACCTCCTGTTTGGCCCAGTTTGCAATTTCTGCGGAAAATGAACAGGAATAGGGAGAACCAATGAGAGACTAGCTGGAGGTGTCTGGACGGGCAAATTTAACTCTCATTGCCCACCAGGAAGAGGAATTAACCAAAGGCTCAGTGTGCGGTGCCGGAACCACACTAGGGCATGAAGCAATCCTGCGGTGTTGCGGACAGCTCACAAGAAAGCGAGTTGAAGAAAGGAGCTCAGGGGCACTGTCACTCACAAACATGCAGAGTTATAAATGACAGCTATCGTCCAAAAATATATTGAAGTAAGGCTGCCAAGAGGACTTGAAAGCGGGGCAGAATTGCAGGAAACCGATTTCAGGAGGTAGACTGGAATTGTATGTAAAGCACAGGAAAAGAGGCAGAACGTCCACAATGATGCACTTGGCCAAAAAGGGCGTATGCGTTTTTTCCTGAATATATTCAGGAAAAAACGCATACGCCCTTTTTGGCCAACCAAGCAAGCTTGCAAAAGAAATCTGCACTACAATGAAGTCTCACTGCCCCCCGGTCAAAAGGGCCATCTGAAAAAAGTGTAAAATCCAGAAAGGCAGGACAGGCCATGGAGAACTGGGAGCCTTGTTATGCTGATGGGTGGGATGTAAATTGCCAACAGCCACTCTGGAGAAGTGTATGGTGTTTCCTGAAACATCTAAAAAACAAAGCAACAGAGCCTAGGGCACTTCCACTTATGGTCCTATAGCTTAGGGAAATTAAAATCAAAAAGACACAGCCACCCCAAAGTTTGGGACGGCTCTGTTTACAAGAACCTCGTTTACGGTACAAGTTCAATATCACAGAAAGCGAAAAATGGATAAAGAATTTGTGGTACTTACGTACAATGCAATATCACTCAGCAATGAAATCTATGTCATCAGGCCCGTAGCAGCATAATGAGTGGATTCAGGTACGATGATTCTAAGTGAAATAAGTCACACAGAAAAAGAAACATCATAAGATATCACTACTACACGGAATGTAAACTTGGCTACACAGGAACTGAATTACAAAACAGAACAGGGTCTCAAATGTAGAAAACCAACTTATGCTTGCTTAAGGGGAAAGGTGAGTTGGGGTGCTGCATAAAACCAGAGATTGAAATTAGCACAGATACCGTTCCATAAGCCAAATATGTAATAGACAAGAGCTACTCCTTGCTCAACGAAGTGGACTCAACACCCCATATTAAACGCCTAAGAATATACCTGACTAGTAAGAATCTTAAAACCTATGGATTTATATGTCTCCGAAAGAGAATCAAGCGTGTGTACAGCGCAATAAAGGCAGCAGTGAAAGGATTGGTGAGGATCGGTGAGCAAATGCATACTCTTTGAATCCATATTGCATGGTACCCATTCCATGGGTCTCAACTCTCCAGGTTTAAGGGATTCTTCCTTCAGCTAAAACATGCATGTGGAACCCAGAGTATGATCCACCGTGTGATTGGGAAACGTGTTCAAAGGTGTCTCAGGTTTCGTCCCCTCGTACTCGGGTGCAACATTCCAGACGCTTTACTTACTCTCTCCCCACTTGGAGAGTCAGTGCCTTTAACCTCCTGTTTGGCCCAGTTTGCAATTTCTGCGGAAAATGAACAGGAATAGGGAGAACCAATGAGAGACTAGCTGGAGGTGTCTGGACGGGCAAATTTAACTCTCATTTCCCACCAGGAAGAGGAATTAACCAAAGGCTCAGCGTGCCGTGCCGGAACCACACTAGGGCATGAAGCAATCCTGCGGTGTTGCGGCCAGCTCACAAGAAAGCGAGTTGAAGAAAGTAGCTCAGGGGCACTGTCACTCACAAACCTGCAGAGTTATAAATGACAGCTATCGTCCAAAAATATATTGGAGTAAGGCTGCCAAGAGGACTTGAAAGCGGGGCAGAATTGCAGGAAACCGATTTCAGGAGGTAGACTGGAATTGCATGTAAAGCATAGGAAAAGAGGCAGAACGTCCACAATGATGCACTTGGCCAAAAAGGGCGTATGCGTTTTTTCCTGAATATATTCAGGAAAAAACGCATACGCCCTTTTTGGCCAACCAAGCAAGCTTGCAAAGGAAATCTGCACTACAATGAAGTCTCACTGCCCCCCGGTCAAAAGGGCCATCTGAAAAAAGTGTAAAATCCAGAAAGGCAGGACAGGCCATGGAGAACTGGGAGCCTTGTTATGCTGATGGGCGGGATGTAAATTGCCAACAGCCACTCTGGAGAAGTGTATGGTGTTTCCTGAAACATCTAAAAAACAAAGCAACAGAGCCTAGGGCACTTCCACTTATGGTCCTATAGCTTAGGGAAATGAAAATCAAAAAGACACAGCCACCCCAAAATTTGGGACGGCTCTGTTTACAAGAACCTCGTTTACGGTACAAGTTCAAAATTGCAGAAAGTGAAAAATGGATAAAGAAGTTGTGGTACTTACGTACAATACAATATCACTCAGCAATGACATCTATGTCATCAGGCCCGTAGCAGCATAATGAGTGGATTCAGGTATGATGATTCTAACTGAAATAAGTCACACAGAAATAGAAACATCATAAGATATCACTAATACATGGAATGTAAACTTGGCTACACAGGAACTGGATTACAAAACAGAACAGGGTCTCAAATTTAGAAAACCAACATATGCTTGCTTAAGGGGAAAGGTGAGTTGGGGTGCTGCATAAAACCAGAGATTGAAATGAGCACAGATAAAGTTCCTTAAGCCAAATATGGAATAGACAAGAGCTACTCCTTGCTCAACGAAATGGACTCAACACCCCATATTAAACGCCTAAGAATGTACCTGACTAGTAAGTATCTTAAAACCTATGGATTGCTATGTTTCCAAAAGAGAATCAAACGTGTGTACAGGGGCATAAACGCAGCAGTGATAGGATTGGAGAGGTTCGGTGAGCAAATGAAGACCCTTTGAAGTCATATTGCATGGTACCCATTCCACGGGTCTCAACTCTCCAGGTTTAAGGGATTCTTCCTTCAGCTAAAACATGCATGTGGAACCCAGAGTATGATCCACCGTGTGATTGGGAAACGTGTTCAAAGGTGTCTCAGTTTTCGTCCCCTGGTACTCGGGTGCAACATTCCAGACGCTTTACTAACTCTCTCCCCACTTGGAGAGTCAGTGCCTTTAACCTCCTGTTTGGCCCAGTTTGCAATTTCTGCGGAAAATGAACAGGAATAGGGAGAACCAATGAGAGACTAGCTGGAGGTGTCTGGACGGGCAAATTTAACTCTCATTGCCCACCAGGAAGAGGAATTAACCAAAGGCTCAGTGTGCGGTGCCGGAACCACACTAGGGCATGAAGCAATCCTGCGGTGTTGCGGACAGCTCACAAGAAAGCGAGTTGAAGAAAGGAGCTCAGGGGCACTGTCACTCACAAACATGCAGAGTTATAAATGACAGCTATCGTCCAAAAATATATTGAAGTAAGGCTGCCAAGAGGACTTGAAAGCGGGGCAGAATTGCAGGAAACCGATTTCAGGAGGTAGACTGGAATTGCATGTAAAGCACAGGAAAAGAGGCAGAACGTCCACAATGATGCACTTGGCCAAAAAGGGCGTATGCGTTTTTTCCTGAATATATTCAGGAAAAAACGCATACGCCCTTTTTGGCCAACCAAGCAAGCTTGCAAAAGAAATCTGCACTACAATGAAGTCTCACTGCCCCCCGGTCAAAAGGGCCATCTGAAAAAAGTGTAAAATCCAGAAAGGCAGGACAGGCCATGGAGAACTGGGAGCCTTGTTATGCTGATGGGTGGGATGTAAATTGCCAACAGCCACTCTGGAGAAGTGTATGGTGTTTCCTGAAACATCTAAAAAACAAAGCAACAGAGCCTAGGGCACTTCCACTTATGGTCCTATAGCTTAGGGAAATTAAAATCAAAAAGACACAGCCACCCCAAAGTTTGGGACGGCTCTGTTTACAAGAACCTCGTTTACGGTACAAGTTCAATATCACAGAAAGCGAAAAATGGATAAAGAATTTGTGGTACTTACGTACAATGCAATATCACTCAGCAATGAAATCTATGTCATCAGGCCCGTAGCAGCATAATGAGTGGATTCAGGTACGATGATTCTAAGTGAAATAAGTCACACAGAAAAAGAAACATCATAAGATATCACTACTACACGGAATGTAAACTTGGCTACACAGGAACTGAATTACAAAACAGAACAGGGTCTCAAATGTAGAAAACCAACTTATGCTTGCTTAAGGGGAAAGGTGAGTTGGGGTGCTGCATAAAACCAGAGATTGAAATTAGCACAGATACCGTTCCATAAGCCAAATATGTAATAGACAAGAGCTACTCCTTGCTCAACGAAGTGGACTCAACACCCCATATTAAACGCCTAAGAATATACCTGACTAGTAAGAATCTTAAAACCTATGGATTTATATGTCTCCGAAAGAGAATCAAGCGTGTGTACAGCGCAATAAACGCAGCAGTGAAAGGATTGGTGAGGATCGGTGAGCAAATGCATACTCTTTGAATCCATATTGCATGGTACCCATTCCATGGGTCTCAACTCTCCAGGTTTAAGGGATTCTTCCTTCAGCTAAAACATGCATGTGGAACCCAGAGTATGATCCACCGTGTGATTGGGAAACGTGTTCAAAGGTGTCTCAGGTTTCGTCCCCTCGTACTCGGGTGCAACATTCCAGACGCTTTACTTACTCTCTCCCCACTTGGAGAGTCAGTGCCTTTAACCTCCTGTTTGGCCCAGTTTGCAATTTCTGCGGAAAATGAACAGGAATAGGGAGAACCAATGAGAGACTAGCTGGAGGTGTCTGGACGGGCAAATTTAACTCTCATTTCCCACCAGGAAGAGGAATTAACCAAAGGCTCAGCGTGCCGTGCCGGAACCACACTAGGGCATGAAGCAATCCTGCGGTGTTGCGGCCAGCTCACAAGAAAGCGAGTTGAAGAAAGTAGCTCAGGGGCACTGTCACTCACAAACCTGCAGAGTTATAAATGACAGCTATCGTCCAAAAATATATTGGAGTAAGGCTGCCAAGAGGACTTGAAAGCGGGGCAGAATTGCAGGAAACCGATTTCAGGAGGTAGACTGGAATTGCATGTAAAGCATAGGAAAAGAGGCAGAACGTCCACAATGATGCACTTGGCCAAAAAGGGCGTATGCGTTTTTTCCTGAATATATTCAGGAAAAAACGCATACGCCCTTTTTGGCCAACCAAGCAAGCTTGCAAAGGAAATCTGCACTACAATGAAGTCTCACTGCCCCCCGGTCAAAAGGGCCATCTGAAAAAAGTGTAAAATCCAGAAAGGCAGGACAGGCCATGGAGAACTGGGAGCCTTGTTATGCTGATGGGCGGGATGTAAATTGCCAACAGCCACTCTGGAGAAGTGTATGGTGTTTCCTGAAACATCTACAAAACAAAGCAACAGAGCCTAGGGCACTTCCACTTATGTTCCTATAGCTTAGGGAAATGAAAATCAAAAAGACACAGCCACCCCAAAGTTTGGGACGGCTCTGTTTACAAGAACCTCGTTTACGGTACAAGTTCAAAATTGCAGAAAGTGAAAAATGGATAAAGAAGTTGTGGTACTTACGTACAATACAATATCACTCAGCAATGACATCTATGTCATCAGGCCCGTAGCAGCATAATGAGTGGATTCAGGTATGATGATTCTAACTGAAATAAGTCACACAGAAAAAGAAACATCATAAGATATCACTAATACATGGAATGTAAACTTGGCTACACAGGAACTGGTTTACAAAACAGAACAGGGTCTCAAATTTAGAAAACCAACATATGCTTGCTTAAGGGGAAAGGTGAGTTGGGGTGCTGCATAAAACCAGAGATTGAAATGAGCACAGATTAAGTTCCTTAAGCCAAATATGGAATAGACAAGAGCTACTCCTTGCTCAACGAAATGGACTCAACACCCCATATTAAACGCCTAAGAATGTACCTGACTAGTAAGTATCTTAAAACCTATGGATTGCTATGTCTCCGAAAGAGAATCAAGCGTGTGTACATGGGCATAAACGCAGCAGTGATAGGATTGGAGAGGTTCGGTGAGCAAATGAAGACCCTTTGAAGTCATATTGCATGGTACCCATTCCACGGGTCTCAACTCTCCAGGTTTAAGGGATTCTTCCTTCAGCTAAAACATGCATGTGGAACCCAGAGTATGATCCACCGTGTGATTGGGAAACGTGTTCAAAGGTGTCTCAGTTTTCGTCCCCTGGTACTCGGGTGCAACATTCCAGACGCTTTACTAACTCTCTCCCCACTTGGAGAGTCAGTGCCTTTAACCTCCTGTTTGGCCCAGTTTGCAATTTCTGCGGAAAATGAACAGGAATAGGGAGAACCAATGAGAGACTAGCTGGAGGTGTCTGGACGGGCAAATTTAACTCTCATTTCCCACCAGGAAGAGGAATTAACCAAAGGCTCAGCGTGCGGTGCCGGAACCACACTAGGGCATGAAGCAATCCTGCGGTGTTGCGGCCAGCTCACAAGAAAGCGAGTTGAAGAAAGGAGCTCAGGGGCACTGTCATTCACAAACCTGCAGAGTTATAAATGACAGCTATCGTCCAAAAATATATTGGAGTAAGGCTGCCAAGAGGACTTGAAAGCGGGGCAGAATTGCAGGAAACCGATTTCAGGAGGTAGACTGGAATTGCATGTAAAGCATAGGAAAAGAGGCAGAACGTCCACAATGATGCACTTGGCCAAAAAGGGCGTATGCGTTTTTTCCTGAATATATTCAGGAAAAAACGCATACGCCCTTTTTGGCCAACCAAGCAAGCTTGCAAAGGAAATCTGCACTACAATGAAGTCTCACTGCCCCCCGGTCAAAAGGGCCATCTGAAAAAAGTGTAAAATCCAGAAAGGCAGGACAGGCCATGGAGAACTGGGAGCCTTGTTATGCTGATGGGCGGGATGTAAATTGCCAACAGCCACTCTGGAGAAGTGTATGGTGTTTCCTGAAACATCTACAAAACAAAGCAACAGAGCCTAGGGCACTTCCACTTATGGTCCTATAGCTTAGGGAAATTAAAATCAAAAAGACACAGCCACCCCAAAGTTTGGGACGGCTCTGTTTACAAGAACCTCGTTTACGGTACAAGTTCAAAATTGCAGAAAGTGAAAAATGGATAAAGAAGTTGCGGTACTTACGTACAATACAATATCACTCAGCAATGACATCTATGTCATCAGGCCCGTAGCAGCATAATGAGTGGATTCAGGTATGATGATTCTAACTGAAATAAGTCACACAGAAAAAGAAACATCATAAGATATCACTAATACATGGAATGTAAACTTGGCTACACAGGAACTGGTTTACAAAACAGAACAGGGTCTCAAATTTAGAAAACCAACATATGCTTGCTTAAGGGGAAAGGTGAGTTGGGGTGCTGCATAAAACCAGAGATTGAAATGAGCACAGATTAAGTTCCTTAAGCCAAATATGGAATAGACAAGAGCTACTCCTTGCTCAACGAAATGGACTCAACACCCCATATTAAACGCCTAAGAATGTACCTGACTAGTAAGTATCTTAAAACCTATGGATTGCTATGTCTCCGAAAGAGAATCAAGCGTGTGTACATGGGCATAAACGCAGCAGTGATAGGATTGGAGAGGTTCGGTGAGCAAATGAAGACCCTTTGAAGTCATATTGCATGGTACCCATTCCACGGGTCTCAACTCTCCAGGTTTAAGGGATTCTTCCTTCAGCTAAAACATGCATGTGGAACCCAGAGTATGATCCACCGTGTGATTGGGAAACGTGTTCAAAGGTGTCTCAGTTTTCGTCCCCTGGTACTCGGGTGCAACATTCCAGACGCTTTACTAACTCTCTCCCCACTTGGAGAGTCAGTGCCTTTAACCTCCTGTTTGGCCCAGTTTGCAATTTCTGCGGAAAATGAACAGGAATAGGGAGAACCAATGAGAGACTAGCTGGAGGTGTCTGGACGGGCAAATTTAACTCTCATTTCCCACCAGGAAGAGGAATTAACCAAAGGCTCAGCGTGCGGTGCCGGAACCACACTAGGGCATGAAGCAATCCTGCGGTGTTGCGGCCAGCTCACAAGAAAGCGAGTTGAAGAAAGGAGCTCAGGGGCACTGTCATTCACAAACCTGCAGAGTTATAAATGACAGCTATCGTCCAAAAATATATTGGAGTAAGGCTGCCAAGAGGACTTGAAAGCGGGGCAGAATTGCAGGAAACCGATTTCAGGAGGTAGACTGGAATTGCATGTAAAGCATAGGAAAAGAGGCAGAACGTCCACAATGATGCACTTGGCCAAAAAGGGCGTATGCGTTTTTTCCTGAATATATTCAGGAAAAAACGCATACGCCCTTTTTGGCCAACCAAGCAAGCTTGCAAAGGAAATCTGCACTACAATGAAGTCTCACTGCCCCCCGGTCAAAAGGGCCATCTGAAAAAAGTGTAAAATCCAGAAAGGCAGGACAGGCCATGGAGAACTGGGAGCCTTGTTATGCTGATGGGCGGGATGTAAATTGCCAACAGCCACTCTGGAGAAGTGTATGGTGTTTCCTGAAACATCTAAAAAACAAAGCAACAGAGCCTAGGGCACTTCCACTTATGGTCCTATAGCTTAGGGAAATGAAAATCAAAAAGACACAGCCACCCCAAAATTTGGGACGGCTCTGTTTACAAGAACCTCGTTTACGGTACAAGTTCAAAATTGCAGAAAGTGAAAAATGGATAAAGAAGTTGTGGTACTTACGTACAATACAATATCACTCAGCAATGACATCTATGTCATCAGGCCCGTAGCAGCATAATGAGTGGATTCAGGTATGATGATTCTAACTGAAATAAGTCACACAGAAATAGAAACATCATAAGATATCACTAATACATGGAATGTAAACTTGGCTACACAGGAACTGGATTACAAAACAGAACAGGGTCTCAAATTTAGAAAACCAACATATGCTTGCTTAAGGGGAAAGGTGAGTTGGGGTGCTGCATAAAACCAGAGATTGAAATGAGCACAGATAAAGTTCCTTAAGCCAAATATGGAATAGACAAGAGCTACTCCTTGCTCAACGAAATGGACTCAACACCCCATATTAAACGCCTAAGAATGTACCTGACTAGTAAGTATCTTAAAACCTATGGATTGCTATGTTTCCAAAAGAGAATCAAACGTGTGTACAGGGGCATAAACGCAGCAGTGATAGGATTGGAGAGGTTCGGTGAGCAAATGAAGACCCTTTGAAGTCATATTGCATGGTACCCATTCCACGGGTCTCAACTCTCCAGGTTTAAGGGATTCTTCCTTCAGCTAAAACATGCATGTGGAACCCAGAGTATGATCCACCGTGTGATTGGGAAACGTGTTCAAAGGTGTCTCAGTTTTCGTCCCCTGGTACTCGGGTGCAACATTCCAGACGCTTTACTAACTCTCTCCCCACTTGGAGAGTCAGTGCCTTTAACCTCCTGTTTGGCCCAGTTTGCAATTTCTGCGGAAAATGAACAGGAATAGGGAGAACCAATGAGAGACTAGCTGGAGGTGTCTGGACGGGCAAATTTAACTCTCATTGCCCACCAGGAAGAGGAATTAACCAAAGGCTCAGTGTGCGGTGCCGGAACCACACTAGGGCATGAAGCAATCCTGCGGTGTTGCGGACAGCTCACAAGAAAGCGAGTTGAAGAAAGGAGCTCAGGGGCACTGTCACTCACAAACATGCAGAGTTATAAATGACAGCTATCGTCCAAAAATATATTGAAGTAAGGCTGCCAAGAGGACTTGAAAGCGGGGCAGAATTGCAGGAAACCGATTTCAGGAGGTAGACTGGAATTGCATGTAAAGCACAGGAAAAGAGGCAGAACGTCCACAATGATGCACTTGGCCAAAAAGGGCGTATGCGTTTTTTCCTGAATATATTCAGGAAAAAACGCATACGCCCTTTTTGGCCAACCAAGCAAGCTTGCAAAAGAAATCTGCACTACAATGAAGTCTCACTGCCCCCCGGTCAAAAGGGCCATCTGAAAAAAGTGTAAAATCCAGAAAGGCAGGACAGGCCATGGAGAACTGGGAGCCTTGTTATGCTGATGGGTGGGATGTAAATTGCCAACAGCCACTCTGGAGAAGTGTATGGTGTTTCCTGAAACATCTAAAAAACAAAGCAACAGAGCCTAGGGCACTTCCACTTATGGTCCTATAGCTTAGGGAAATTAAAATCAAAAAGACACAGCCACCCCAAAGTTTGGGACGGCTCTGTTTACAAGAACCTCGTTTACGGTACAAGTTCAATATCACAGAAAGCGAAAAATGGATAAAGAATTTGTGGTACTTACGTACAATGCAATATCACTCAGCAATGAAATCTATGTCATCAGGCCCGTAGCAGCATAATGAGTGGATTCAGGTACGATGATTCTAAGTGAAATAAGTCACACAGAAAAAGAAACATCATAAGATATCACTACTACACGGAATGTAAACTTGGCTACACAGGAACTGAATTACAAAACAGAACAGGGTCTCAAATGTAGAAAACCAACTTATGCTTGCTTAAGGGGAAAGGTGAGTTGGGGTGCTGCATAAAACCAGAGATTGAAATTAGCACAGATACCGTTCCATAAGCCAAATATGTAATAGACAAGAGCTACTCCTTGCTCAACGAAGTGGACTCAACACCCCATATTAAACGCCTAAGAATATACCTGACTAGTAAGAATCTTAAAACCTATGGATTTATATGTCTCCGAAAGAGAATCAAGCGTGTGTACAGCGCAATAAACGCAGCAGTGAAAGGATTGGTGAGGATCGGTGAGCAAATGCATACTCTTTGAATCCATATTGCATGGTACCCATTCCATGGGTCTCAACTCTCCAGGTTTAAGGGATTCTTCCTTCAGCTAAAACATGCATGTGGAACCCAGAGTATGATCCACCGTGTGATTGGGAAACGTGTTCAAAGGTGTCTCAGGTTTCGTCCCCTCGTACTCGGGTGCAACATTCCAGACGCTTTACTTACTCTCTCCCCACTTGGAGAGTCAGTGCCTTTAACCTCCTGTTTGGCCCAGTTTGCAATTTCTGCGGAAAATGAACAGGAATAGGGAGAACCAATGAGAGACTAGCTGGAGGTGTCTGGACGGGCAAATTTAACTCTCATTTCCCACCAGGAAGAGGAATTAACCAAAGGCTCAGCGTGCCGTGCCGGAACCACACTAGGGCATGAAGCAATCCTGCGGTGTTGCGGCCAGCTCACAAGAAAGCGAGTTGAAGAAAGTAGCTCAGGGGCACTGTCACTCACAAACCTGCAGAGTTATAAATGACAGCTATCGTCCAAAAATATATTGGAGTAAGGCTGCCAAGAGGACTTGAAAGCGGGGCAGAATTGCAGGAAACCGATTTCAGGAGGTAGACTGGAATTGCATGTAAAGCATAGGAAAAGAGGCAGAACGTCCACAATGATGCACTTGGCCAAAAAGGGCGTATGCGTTTTTTCCTGAATATATTCAGGAAAAAACGCATACGCCCTTTTTGGCCAACCAAGCAAGCTTGCAAAGGAAATCTGCACTACAATGAAGTCTCACTGCCCCCCGGTCAAAAGGGCCATCTGAAAAAAGTGTAAAATCCAGAAAGGCAGGACAGGCCATGGAGAACTGGGAGCCTTGTTATGCTGATGGGCGGGATGTAAATTGCCAACAGCCACTCTGGAGAAGTGTATGGTGTTTCCTGAAACATCTACAAAACAAAGCAACAGAGCCTAGGGCACTTCCACTTATGTTCCTATAGCTTAGGGAAATGAAAATCAAAAAGACACAGCCACCCCAAAGTTTGGGACGGCTCTGTTTACAAGAACCTCGTTTACGGTACAAGTTCAAAATTGCAGAAAGTGAAAAATGGATAAAGAAGTTGTGGTACTTACGTACAATACAATATCACTCAGCAATGACATCTATGTCATCAGGCCCGTAGCAGCATAATGAGTGGATTCAGGTATGATGATTCTAACTGAAATAAGTCACACAGAAAAAGAAACATCATAAGATATCACTAATACATGGAATGTAAACTTGGCTACACAGGAACTGGTTTACAAAACAGAACAGGGTCTCAAATTTAGAAAACCAACATATGCTTGCTTAAGGGGAAAGGTGAGTTGGGGTGCTGCATAAAACCAGAGATTGAAATGAGCACAGATTAAGTTCCTTAAGCCAAATATGGAATAGACAAGAGCTACTCCTTGCTCAACGAAATGGACTCAACACCCCATATTAAACGCCTAAGAATGTACCTGACTAGTAAGTATCTTAAAACCTATGGATTGCTATGTCTCCGAAAGAGAATCAAGCGTGTGTACATGGGCATAAACGCAGCAGTGATAGGATTGGAGAGGTTCGGTGAGCAAATGAAGACCCTTTGAAGTCATATTGCATGGTACCCATTCCACGGGTCTCAACTCTCCAGGTTTAAGGGATTCTTCCTTCAGCTAAAACATGCATGTGGAACCCAGAGTATGATCCACCGTGTGATTGGGAAACGTGTTCAAAGGTGTCTCAGTTTTCGTCCCCTGGTACTCGGGTGCAACATTCCAGACGCTTTACTAACTCTCTCCCCACTTGGAGAGTCAGTGCCTTTAACCTCCTGTTTGGCCCAGTTTGCAATTTCTGCGGAAAATGAACAGGAATAGGGAGAACCAATGAGAGACTAGCTGGAGGTGTCTGGACGGGCAAATTTAACTCTCATTTCCCACCAGGAAGAGGAATTAACCAAAGGCTCAGCGTGCGGTGCCGGAACCACACTAGGGCATGAAGCAATCCTGCGGTGTTGCGGCCAGCTCACAAGAAAGCGAGTTGAAGAAAGGAGCTCAGGGGCACTGTCATTCACAAACCTGCAGAGTTATAAATGACAGCTATCGTCCAAAAATATATTGGAGTAAGGCTGCCAAGAGGACTTGAAAGCGGGGCAGAATTGCAGGAAACCGATTTCAGGAGGTAGACTGGAATTGCATGTAAAGCATAGGAAAAGAGGCAGAACGTCCACAATGATGCACTTGGCCAAAAAGGGCGTATGCGTTTTTTCCTGAATATATTCAGGAAAAAACGCATACGCCCTTTTTGGCCAACCAAGCAAGCTTGCAAAGGAAATCTGCACTACAATGAAGTCTCACTGCCCCCCGGTCAAAAGGGCCATCTGAAAAAAGTGTAAAATCCAGAAAGGCAGGACAGGCCATGGAGAACTGGGAGCCTTGTTATGCTGATGGGCGGGATGTAAATTGCCAACAGCCACTCTGGAGAAGTGTATGGTGTTTCCTGAAACATCTACAAAACAAAGCAACAGAGCCTAGGGCACTTCCACTTATGGTCCTATAGCTTAGGGAAATTAAAATCAAAAAGACACAGCCACCCCAAAGTTTGGGACGGCTCTGTTTACAAGAACCTCGTTTACGGTACAAGTTCAAAATTGCAGAAAGTGAAAAATGGATAAAGAAGTTGCGGTACTTACGTACAATACAATATCACTCAGCAATGACATCTATGTCATCAGGCCCGTAGCAGCATAATGAGTGGATTCAGGTATGATGATTCTAACTGAAATAAGTCACACAGAAAAAGAAACATCATAAGATATCACTAATACATGGAATGTAAACTTGGCTACACAGGAACTGGTTTACAAAACAGAACAGGGTCTCAAATTTAGAAAACCAACATATGCTTGCTTAAGGGGAAAGGTGAGTTGGGGTGCTGCATAAAACCAGAGATTGAAATGAGCACAGATTAAGTTCCTTAAGCCAAATATGGAATAGACAAGAGCTACTCCTTGCTCAACGAAATGGACTCAACACCCCATATTAAACGCCTAAGAATGTACCTGACTAGTAAGTATCTTAAAACCTATGGATTGCTATGTCTCCGAAAGAGAATCAAGCGTGTGTACATGGGCATAAACGCAGCAGTGATAGGATTGGAGAGGTTCGGTGAGCAAATGAAGACCCTTTGAAGTCATATTGCATGGTACCCATTCCACGGGTCTCAACTCTCCAGGTTTAAGGGATTCTTCCTTCAGCTAAAACATGCATGTGGAACCCAGAGTATGATCCACCGTGTGATTGGGAAACGTGTTCAAAGGTGTCTCAGTTTTCGTCCCCTGGTACTCGGGTGCAACATTCCAGACGCTTTACTAACTCTCTCCCCACTTGGAGAGTCAGTGCCTTTAACCTCCTGTTTGGCCCAGTTTGCAATTTCTGCGGAAAATGAACAGGAATAGGGAGAACCAATGAGAGACTAGCTGGAGGTGTCTGGACGGGCAAATTTAACTCTCATTTCCCACCAGGAAGAGGAATTAACCAAAGGCTCAGCGTGCGGTGCCGGAACCACACTAGGGCATGAAGCAATCCTGCGGTGTTGCGGCCAGCTCACAAGAAAGCGAGTTGAAGAAAGGAGCTCAGGGGCACTGTCATTCACAAACCTGCAGAGTTATAAATGACAGCTATCGTCCAAAAATATATTGGAGTAAGGCTGCCAAGAGGACTTGAAAGCGGGGCAGAATTGCAGGAAACCGATTTCAGGAGGTAGACTGGAATTGCATGTAAAGCATAGGAAAAGAGGCAGAACGTCCACAATGATGCACTTGGCCAAAAAGGGCGTATGCGTTTTTTCCTGAATATATTCAGGAAAAAACGCATACGCCCTTTTTGGCCAACCAAGCAAGCTTGCAAAGGAAATCTGCACTACAATGAAGTCTCACTGCCCCCCGGTCAAAAGGGCCATCTGAAAAAAGTGTAAAATCCAGAAAGGCAGGACAGGCCATGGAGAACTGGGAGCCTTGTTATGCTGATGGGCGGGATGTAAATTGCCAACAGCCACTCTGGAGAAGTGTATGGTGTTTCCTGAAACATCTACAAAACAAAGCAACAGAGCCTAGGGCACTTCCACTTATGGTCCTATAGCTTAGGGAAATTAAAATCAAAAAGACACAGCCACCCCAAAATTTGGGACGGCTCTGTTTACAAGAACCTCGTTTACGGTACAAGTTCAATATCGCAGAAAGCGAAAAATGGATAAAGAAGTTGTGGTACTTACGTACAATGCAATATCACTCAGCAATGAAATCTATGTCATCAGGCCCGTAGCAGCATAATGAGTGGATTCAGGTATGATGATTCTAACTGAAATAAGTCACACAGAAAAAGAAACATCATAAGACATCACTACTACACGGAATGTAAACTTGGCTACACAGGAACTGAATTACAAAACAGAACAGGGTCTCAAATGTAGAAAACCAACTTATGCTTGCTTAAGGGGAAAGGTGAGTTGGGGTGCTGCATAAAACCAGAGATTGAAATTAGCACAGATACCGTTCCATAAGCCAAATATGTAATAGACAAGAGCTACTCCTTGCTCAACGAAGTGGACTCAACACCCCATATTAAACGCCTAAGAATATACCTGACTAGTAAGAATCTTAAAACCTATGGATTTATATGTCTCCGAAAGAGAATCAAGCGTGTGTACAGCGGCATAAACGCAGCAGTGATAGGATTGGTGAGGATCGGTGAGCAAATGCAGACCCTTTGAAGTCATATTGCATGGTACCCATTCCATGGGTCTCAACTCTCCAGGTTTAAGGGATTCTTCCTTCAGCTAAAACATGCATGTGGAACCCAGCCTATGATCCACCGTGTGATTGGGAAACGTGTTCAAAGGTGTCTCAGTTTTCGTCCCCTGGTACTTGGGTGCAACATTCCAGACGCTTTACTAACTCTCTCCCCACTTGGAGAGTCAGTGCCTTTAACCTCCTGTTTGGCCCAGTTTGCAATTTCTGCGGAAAATGAACAGGAATAGGGAGAACCAATGAGAGACTAGCTGGAGGTGTCTGGACGGGCAAATTTAACTCTCATTTCCCACCAGGAAGAGGAATTAACCAAAGGCTCAGCGTGCCGTGCCGGAACCACACTAGGGCATGAAGCAATCCTGCGGTGTTGCGGCCAGCTCACAAGAAAGCGAGTTGAAGAAAGGAGCTTAGGGGCACTGTCATTCACAAACCTGCAGAGTTATAAATGACAGCTATCGTCCAAAAATATATTGGAGTAAGGCTGCCAAGAGGACTTGAAAGCGGGGCAGAATTGCAGGAAACCGATTTCAGGAGGTAGACTGGAATTGCATGTAAAGCATAGGAAAAGAGGCAGAACGTCCACAATGATGCACTTGGCCAAAAAGGGCGTATGCGTTTTTTCCTGAATATATTCAGGAAAAAACGCATACGCACTTTTTGGCCAACCAAGCAAGCTTGCAAAGGAAATCTGCACTACAATGAAGTCTCACTGCCCCCCGGTCAAAAGAGCCATCTGAAAAAAGTGTAAAATCCAGAAAGGCAGGACAGGCCATGGAGAACTGGGAGCCTTGTTATGCTGATGGGCGGGATGTAAATTGCCAACAGCCACTCTGGAGAAGTGTATGGTGTTTCCTGAAACATCTAAAAAACAAAGCAACAGAGCCTAGGGCACTTCCACTTATGGTCCTATAGCTTAGGGAAATGAAAATCAAAAAGACACAGCCACCCCAAAGTTTGGGACGGCTCTGTTTACAAGAACCTCGTTTACGGTACAAGTTCAATATCGCAGAAAGCGAAAAATGGATAAAGAAGTTGTGGTACTTACGTACAATGCAATATCACTCAGCAATGAAATCTATGTCATCAGGCCCGTAGCAGCATAATGAGTGGATTCAGGTATGATGATTCTAAGTGAAATAAGTCACACAGAAAAAGAAACATCATAAGATATCACTAATACATGGAATGTAAACTTGGCTACACAGGAACTGGTTTACAAAACAGAACAGGGTCTCAAATTTAGAAAACCAACATATGCTTGCTTAAAGGGAAAGGTGAGTTGGGGTGCTGCATAAAACCAGAGATTGAAATGAGCACAGATAAAGTTCCTTAAGCCAAATATGGAATAGACAAGAGCTACTCCTTGCTCAACGAAATGGACTCAACATCCCATATTAAACACCTAAGAATGTACCTGACTGGTAAGTATCTTAAAACCTATGGATTGCTATGTCTCCGAAAGAGAATCAAGCGTGTGTACATGGTCATAAACGCAGCAGTGATAGGATTGGAGAGGTTCGGTGAGCAAATGAAGACCCTTTGAAGTCATATTGCATGGTACCCATTCCACGGGTCTCAACTCTCCAGGTTTAAGGGATTCTTCCTTCAGCTAAAACATGCATGTGGAACCCAGAGTATGATCCACCGTGTGATTGGGAAACGTGTTCAAAGGTGTCTCAGTTTTCGTCCCCTGGTACTCGGGTGCAACATTCCAGACGCTTTACTAACTCTCTCCCCACTTGGAGAGTCAGTGCCTTTAAACTCCTGTTTGGCCCAGTTTGCAATTTCTGCGGAAAATGAACAGGAATAGGGAGAACCAATGAGAGACTAGCTGGAGGTGTCTGGACGGGCAAATTTAACTCTCATTGCCCACCAGGAAGAGGAATTAACCAAAGGCTCAGTGTGCGGTGCCGGAACCACACTAGGGCATGAAGCAATCCTGCGGTGTTGCGGACAGCTCACAAGAAAGCGAGTTGAAGAAAGGAGCTCAGGGGCACTGTCACTCACAAACATGCAGAGTTATAAATGACAGCTATCGTCCAAAAATATATTGAAGTAAGGCTGCCAAGAGGACTTGAAAGCGGGGCAGAATTGCAGGAAACCGATTTCAGGAGGTAGACTGGAATTGCATGTAAAGCACAGGAAAAGAGGCAGAACGTCCACAATGATGCACTTGGCCAAAAAGGGCATATGCGTTTTTTCCTGAATATATTCAGGAAAAAACGCATACGCCCTTTTTGGCCAACCAAGCAAGCTTGCAAAAGAAATCTGCACTACAATGAAGTCTCACTGCCCCCCGGTCAAAAGGGCCATCTGAAAAAAGTGTAAAATCCAGAAAGGCAGGACAGGCCATGGAGAACTGGGAGCCTTGTTATGCTGATGGGCGGGATGTAAATTGCCAACAGCCACTCTGGAGAAGTGTATGGTGTTTCCTGAAACATCTACAAAACAAAGCAACAGAGCCTAGGGCACTTCCACTTATGGTCCTATAGCTTAGGGAAATTAAAATCAAAAAGACACAGGCACCCCAAAGTTTGGGACGGCTCTGTTTACAAGAACCTCGTTTACGGTACAAGTTCAATATTGCAGAAAGCGAAAAATGGATAAAGAAGTTGTAGTACTTACATACAATGCAATATCACTCAGCAATGAAATCTATGTCATCAGGCCCGTAGCAGCATAATGAGTGGATTCAGGTACGATGATTCTAAGTGAAACAAGTCACACAGAAAAAGAAACATCATAAGATATCACTACTACATGGAATGTAAACTTGGCTACCCAGGAACTGAATTACAAAACAGAACAGGGTCTCAAATGTAGAAAACCAACTTATGCTTGCTTAAGGGGAAAGGTGAGTTGGGGTGCTGCATAAAACCAGAGATTGAAATTAGCACAGATACCGTTCCATAAGCCAAATATGTAATAGACAAGAGCTACTCCTTGCTCAACGAAGTGGACTCAACACCCCATATTAAACGCCTAAGAATATACCTGACTAGTAAGAATCTTAAAACCTATGGATTTATATGTCTCCGAAAGAGAATCAAGCGTGTGTACAGCGCAATAAACGCAGCAGTGAAAGGATTGGTGAGGATCGGTGAGCAAATGCATACTCTTTGAAGCCATATTGCATGGTACCCATTCCATGGGTCTCAACTCTCCAGGTTTAAGGGATTCTTCCTTCAGCTAAAACATGCATGTGGAACCCAGAGTATGATCCACCGTGTGATTGGGAAACGTGTTCAAAGGTGTCTCAGGTTTCGTCCCCTGGTACTCGGGTGCAACATTCCAGATGCTTTACTTACTCTCTCCCCACTTGGAGAGTCAGTGCCTTTAACCTCCTGTTTGGCCCAGTTTGCAATTTCTGCGGAAAATGAACAGGAATAGGGAGAACCAATGAGAGACTAGCTGGAGGTGTCTGGACGGGCAAATTTAACTCTCATTTCCCACCAGGAAGAGGAATTAACCAAAGGCTCAGCGTGCCGTGCCGGAACCACACTAGGGCCTGAAGCAATCCTGCGGTGTTGCGGCCAGCTCACAAGAAAGCGAGTTGAAGAAAGGAGCTCAGGGGCACTGTCACTCACAAACCTGCAGAGTTATAAATGACAGCTATCGTCCAAAAATATGTTGAAGTAAGGCTGCCAAGAGGACTTGAAAGCGGGGCAGAATTGCAGGAAACCGATTTCAGGAGGTAGACTGGAATTGCATGTAAAGCACAGGAAAAGAGGCAGAACGTCCACAATGATGCACTTGGCCAAAAAGGGCGTATGCGTTTTTTCCTGAATATATTCAGGAAAAAACGCATACGCCCTTTTTGGCCAAACAAGCAAGCTTGCAAATGAAATCTGCACTACAATGAAGTCTCACTGCCCCCCGGTCAAAAGGGCCATCTGAAAAAAGTGTAAAATCCAGAAAGGCAGGACAGGCCATGGAGAACTGGGAGCCTTGTTATGCTGATGGGCGGGATGTAAATTGCCAACAGCCACTCTGGAGAAGTGTATGGTGTTTCCTGAAACATCTACAAAACAAAGCAACAGAGCCTAGGGCACTTCCACTTATGGTCCTATAGCTTAGGGAAATGAAAATCAAAAAGACACAGCCACCCCAAAGTTTGGGACGGCTCTGTTTACAAGAACCTCGTTTACGGTACAAGTTCAATATTGCAGAAAGCGAAAAATGGATAAAGAAATTGTAGTACTTACATACAATGCAATATCACTCAGCAATGAAATCTATGTCATCAGGCCCGTAGCAGCATAATGAGTGGATTCAGGTACGCTGATTCTAAGTGAAACAAGTCACACAGAAAAAGAAACATCATAAGATATCACTACTACACGGAATGTAAACTTGGCTACCCAGGAACTGAATTACAAAACAGAACAGGGTCTCAAATGTAGAAAACCTACTTATGCTTGCTTAAGGGGAAAGGTGAGTTGGGGTGCTGCATAAAACCAGAGATTGAAAATAGCACAGATACCGTTCCATAAGCCAAATATGTAATAGACAAGAGTTACTCCTTGCTCAACGAAGTGGACTCAACACCCCATATTAAACGCCTAAGAATATACCTGACTAGTAAGAATCTTAAAACCTATGGATTTATATGTCTCCGAAAGAGAATCAAGCGTGTGTACAGCGCAATAAACGCAGCAGTGAAAGGACTGGTGAGGATCGGTGAGCAAATGCATACTCTTTGAAGCCATATTGCATGGTACCCATTCCAAGGGTCTCAACTCTCCAGGTTTAAGGGATTCTTCCTTCAGCTAAAACATGCATGTGGAACCCAGAGTATGATCCACCGTGTGATTGGGAAACGTGTTCAAAGGTGTCTCAGGTTTCGTCCCCTGGTACTCGGGTGCAACATTCCAGATGCTTTACTTACTCTCTCCCCACTTGGAGAGTCAGTGCCTTTAACCTCCTGTTTGGTCCAGTTTGCAATTTCTGCGGAAAATGAACAGGAATAGGGAGAACCAATGAGAGACTAGCTGGAGGTGTCTGGACGGGCAAATTTAACTCTCATTTCCAACCAGGAAGAGGAATTAACCAAAGGCTCAGCGTGCCGTGCCGGAACCATACTAGGGCATGAAGCAATCATGCGGTGTTGCGGCCAGCTCACAAGAAAGCGAGTTGAAGAAAGGAGCTTAGGGGCACTGTCATTCACAAACCTGCAGAGTTATAAATGACAGCTATCGTCCAAAAATATATTGAAGTAAGGCTGCCAAGAGGACTTGAAAGCGGGGCAGAATTGCAGGAAACCGATTTCAGGAGGTAGACTGGAATTGCATGTAAAGCATAGGAAAAGAGGCAGAACGTCCACAATGATGCACTTGGCCAAAAAGGGCGTATGCGTTTTTTCCTGAATATATTCAGAAAAAAACGCATACGCCCTTTTTGGCCAACCAAGCAAGCTTGCAAAGGAAATCTGCACTACAATGAAGTCTCACTGCCCCCCGGTCAAAAGGGCCATCTGAAAAAAGTGTAAAATCCAGAAAGGCAGGACAGGCCATGGAGAACTGGGAGCCTTGTTATGCTGATGGGCGGGATGTAAATTGCCAACAGCCACTCTGGAGAAGTGTATGGTGTTTCCTGAAACATCTAAAAAACAAGGCAACAGAGCCTAGGACAATTCCACTTATGGTCCTATAGTTTAGGGAAATTAAAATCAAAAAGACACAGCCACCCCAAAGTTTGGGACGGCTCTGTTTACAAGAACCTCGTTTACGGTACAAGTTCAATATCACAGAAAGCGAAAAATGGATAAAGAATTTGTGGTACTTACGTACAATGCAATATCACTCAGCAATGAAATCTATGTCATCAGGCCCGTAGCAGCATAATGAGTGGATTCAGGTACGATGATTCTAAGTGAAATAAGTCACACAGAAAAAGAAACATCATAAGATATCACTACTACACGGAATGTAAACTTGGCTACACAGGAACTGAATTACAAAACAGAACAGGGTCTCAAATGTAGAAAACCAACTTATGCTTGCTTAAGGGGAAAGGTGAGTTGGGGTGCTGCATAAAACCAGAGATTGAAATTAGCACAGATACCGTTCCATAAGCCAAATATGTAATAGACAAGAGCTACTCCTTGCTCAACAAAGTGGACTCAACACCCCATATTAAACGCCTAAGAATATACCTGACTAGTAAGAATCTTAAAACCTATGGATTTATATGTCTCCGAAAGAGAATCAAGCGTGTGTACAGCGCAATAAACGCAGCAGTGAAAGGATTGGTGAGGATCGGTGAGCAAATGCACACTCTTTGAAGCCATATTGCATGGTACCCATTCCATGGGTCTCAACTCTCCAGGTTTAAGGGATTCTTCCTCCAGCTAAAACATGCATTTGGAACCCACAGTATGATCCACCGTGTGATTGGGAAACGTGTTCAAAGGTGTCTCAGGTTTCGTCCCCTGGTACTCGGGTGAAACATTCCAGACGCTTTACTAACTCTCTCCCCACTTGGAGAGTCAGTGCCTTTAACCTCCTGTTTGGCCCAGTTTGCAATTTCTGCGGAAAATGAACAGGAATAGGGAGAACCAATGAGAGACTAGCTGGAGGTGTCTGGACGGGCAAATTTAACTCTCATTTCCCACCAGGAAGAGGAATTAACCAAAGGCTCAGCGTGCCGTGCCGGAACCACACTAGGGCCTGAAGCAATCCTGCGGTGTTGCGGCCAGCTCACAAGAAAGCGAGTTGAAGAAAGGAGCTCAGGGGCACTGTCACTCACAAACCTGCAGAGTTATAAATGACAGCTATCGTCCAAAAATATATTGAAGTAAGGCTGCCAAGAGGACTTGAAAGCGGGGCAGAATTGCAGGAAACCGATTTCAGGAGGTAGACTGGAATTGCATGTAAAGCACAGGAAAAGAGGCAGAACGTCCACAATGATGCACTTGGCCAAAAAGGGCGTATGCGTTTTTTCCTGAATATATTCAGGAAAAAACGCATACGCACTTTTTGGCCAACCAAGCAAGCTTGCAAATGAAATCTGCACTACAATGAAGTCTCACTGCTCCCCGGTCAAAAGGGCCATCTGAAAAAAGTGTAAAATCCAGAAAGGCAGGACAGGCCATGGAGAACTGGGAGCCTTGTTATGCTGATGGGCGGGATGTAAATTGCCAACAGCCACTCTGGAGAAGTGTATGGTGTTTCCTGAAACATCTAAAAAACAAAGCAACAGAGCCTAGGGCACTTCCACTTATGGTCCTATAGCTTAGGGAAATTAAAATCAAAAAGACACAGCCACCCCAAAGTTTGGGACGGCTCTGTTTACAAGAACCTCGTTTACGGTACAAGTTCAATATTGCAGAAAGCGAAAAATGGATAAAGAAATTGTAGTACTTACATACAATGCAATATCACTCAGCAATGAAATCTATGTCATCAGGCCCGTAGCAGCATAATGAGTGGATTCAGGTACGCTGATTCTAAGTGAAACAAGTCACACAGAAAAAGAAACATCATAAGATATCACTACTACACGGAATGTAAACTTGGCTACCCAGGAACTGAATTACAAAACAGAACAGGGTCTCAAATGTAGAAAACCTACTTATGCTTGCTTAAGGGGAAAGGTGAGTTGGGGTGCTGCATAAAACCAGAGATTGAAAATAGCACAGATACCGTTCCATAAGCCAAATATGTAATAGACAAGAGTTACTCCTTGCTCAACGAAGTGGACTCAACACCCCATATTAAACGCCTAAGAATATACCTGACTAGTAAGAATCTTAAAACCTATGGATTTATATGTCTCCGAAAGAGAATCAAGCGTGTGTACAGCGCAATAAACGCAGCAGTGAAAGGACTGGTGAGGATCGGTGAGCAAATGCATACTCTTTGAAGCCATATTGCATGGTACCCATTCCAAGGGTCTCAACTCTCCAGGTTTAAGGGATTCTTCCTTCAGCTAAAACATGCATGTGGAACCCAGAGTATGATCCACCGTGTGATTGGGAAACGTGTTCAAAGGTGTCTCAGGTTTCGTCCCCTGGTACTCGGGTGCAACATTCCAGATGCTTTACTTACTCTCTCCCCACTTGGAGAGTCAGTGCCTTTAACCTCCTGTTTGGTCCAGTTTGCAATTTCTGCGGAAAATGAACAGGAATAGGGAGAACCAATGAGAGACTAGCTGGAGGTGTCTGGACGGGCAAATTTAACTCTCATTTCCAACCAGGAAGAGGAATTAACCAAAGGCTCAGCGTGCCGTGCCGGAACCATACTAGGGCATGAAGCAATCATGCGGTGTTGCGGCCAGCTCACAAGAAAGCGAGTTGAAGAAAGGAGCTTAGGGGCACTGTCATTCACAAACCTGCAGAGTTATAAATGACAGCTATCGTCCAAAAATATATTGAAGTAAGGCTGCCAAGAGGACTTGAAAGCGGGGCAGAATTGCAGGAAACCGATTTCAGGAGGTAGACTGGAATTGCATGTAAAGCATAGGAAAAGAGGCAGAACGTCCACAATGATGCACTTGGCCAAAAAGGGCGTATGCGTTTTTTCCTGAATATATTCAGAAAAAAACGCATACGCCCTTTTTGGCCAACCAAGCAAGCTTGCAAAGGAAATCTGCACTACAATGAAGTCTCACTGCCCCCCGGTCAAAAGGGCCATCTGAAAAAAGTGTAAAATCCAGAAAGGCAGGACAGGCCATGGAGAACTGGGAGCCTTGTTATGCTGATGGGCGGGATGTAAATTGCCAACAGCCACTCTGGAGAAGTGTATGGTGTTTCCTGAAACATCTAAAAAACAAGGCAACAGAGCCTAGGGCAATTCCACTTATGGTCCTATAGTTTAGGGAAATTAAAATCAAAAAGACACAGCCACCCCAAAGTTTGGGACGGCTCTGTTTACAAGAACCTCGTTTACGGTACAAGTTCAATATCACAGAAAGCGAAAAATGGATAAAGAATTTGTGGTACTTACGTACAATGCAATATCACTCAGCAATGAAATCTATGTCATCAGGCCCGTAGCAGCATAATGAGTGGATTCAGGTACGATGATTCTAAGTGAAATAAGTCACACAGAAAAAGAAACATCATAAGATATCACTACTACACGGAAAGTAAACTTGGCTACACAGGAACTGAATTACAAAACAGAACAGGGTCTCAAATGTAGAAAACCAACTTATGCTTGCTTAAGGGGAAAGGTGAGTTGGGGTGCTGCATAAAACCAGAGATTGAAATTAGCACAGATCCCGTTCCATAAGCCAAATATGTAATAGACAAGAGCTACTCCTTGCTCAACAAAGTGGACTCAACACCCCATATTAAACGCCTAAGAATATACCTGACTAGTAAGAATCTTAAAACCTATGGATTTATATGTCTCCGAAAGAGAATCAAGCGTGTGTACAGCGCAATAAACGCAGCAGTGAAAGGATTGGTGAGGATCGGTGAGCAAATGCACACTCTTTGAAGCCATATTGCATGGTACCCATTCCATGGGTCTCAACTCTCCAGGTTTAAGGGATTCTTCCTCCAGCTAAAACATGCATTTGGAACCCACAGTATGATCCACCGTGTGATTGGGAAACGTGTTCAAAGGTGTCTCAGGTTTCGTCCCCTGGTACTCGGGTGAAACATTCCAGACGCTTTACTAACTCTCTCCCCACTTGGAGAGTCAGTGCCTTTAACCTCCTGTTTGGCCCAGTTTGCAATTTCTGCGGAAAATGAACAGGAATAGGGAGAACCAATGAGAGACTAGCTGGAGGTGTCTGGACGGGCAAATTTAACTCTCATTTCCCACCAGGAAGAGGAATTAACCAAAGGCTCAGCGTGCCGTGCCGGAACCACACTAGGGCCTGAAGCAATCCTGCGGTGTTGCGGCCAGCTCACAAGAAAGCGAGTTGAAGAAAGGAGCTCAGGGGCACTGTCACTCACAAACCTGCAGAGTTATAAATGACAGCTATCGTCCAAAAATATATTGAAGTAAGGCTGCCAAGAGGACTTGAAAGCGGGGCAGAATTGCAGGAAACCGATTTCAGGAGGTAGACTGGAATTGCATGTAAAGCACAGGAAAAGAGGCAGAACGTCCACAATGATGCACTTGGCCAAAAAGGGCGTATGCGTTTTTTCCTGAATATATTCAGGAAAAAACGCATACGCACTTTTTGGCCAACCAAGCAAGCTTGCAAATGAAATCTGCACTACAATGAAGTCTCACTGCTCCCCGGTCAAAAGGGCCATCTGAAAAAAGTGTAAAATCCAGAAAGGCAGGACAGGCCATGGAGAACTGGGAGCCTTGTTATGCTGATGGGCGGGATGTAAATTGCCAACAGCCACTCTGGAGAAGTGTATGGTGTTTCCTGAAACATCTAAAAAACAAAGCAACAGAGCCTAGGGCACTTCCACTTATGGTCCTATAGCTTAGGGAAATTAAAATCAAAAAGACACAGCCACCCCAAAGTTTGGGACGGCTCTGTTTACAAGAACCTCGTTTACGGTACAAGTTCAATATTGCAGAAAGCGAAAAATGGATAAAGAAATTGTAGTACTTACATACAATGCAATATCACTCAGCAATGAAATCTATGTCATCAGGCCCGTAGCAGCATAATGAGTGGATTCAGGTACGCTGATTCTAAGTGAAACAAGTCACACAGAAAAAGAAACATCATAAGATATCACTACTACACGGAATGTAAGCTTGGCTACCCAGGAACTGAATTACAAAACAGAACAGGGTCTCAAATGTAGAAAACCAACTTATGCTTGCTTAAGGGGAAAGGTGAGTTGGGGTGCTGCATAAAACCAGAGATTGAAATTAGCACAGATACCGTTCCATAAGCCAAATATGTAATAGACAAGAGCTACTCCTTGCTCAACGAAGTGGAGTCAACACCCCATATTAAACGCCTAAGGATATACCTGACTAGTAAGAATCTTAAAACCTATGGATTTATATGTCTCCGAAAGAGAATCAAGCGTGTGTACAGCGCAATACACGCAGCAGTGAAAGGACTGGTGAGGATCGGTGAGCAAATGCATACTCTTTGAAGCCATATTGCATGGTACCCATTCCAAGGGTCTCAACTCTCCAGGTTTAAGGGATTCTTCCTTCAGCTAAAACATGCATGTGGAACCCAGAGTATGATCCACCGTGTGATTGGGAAACGTGTTCAAAGGTGTCTCAGTTTTCGTCCCCTGGTACTCGGGTGCAACATTCCAGATGCTTTACTTACTCTCTCCCCACTTGGAGAGTCAGTGCCTTTAACCTCCTGTTTGGCCCAGTTTGCAATTTCTGCGGAAAATGAACAGGAATAGGGAGAACCAATGAGAGACTAGCTGGAGGTGTCTGGACGGGCAAATTTAACTCTCATTTCCCACCAGGAAGAGGAATTAACCAAAGGCTCAGCGTGCCGTGCCGGAACCTCACTAGGGCATGAAGCAATCCTGCGGTGTTGCGGCCAGCTCACAAGAAAGCGAGTTGAAGAAAGGAGCTTAGGGGCACTGTCATTCACAAACCTGCAGAGTTATAAATGACAGCTATCGTCCAAAAATATATTGGAGTAAGGCTGCCAAGAGGACTTGAAAGCGGGGCAGAATTGCAGGAAACCGATTTCAGGAGGTAGACTGGAATTGCATGTAAAGCATAGGAAAAGAGGCAGAACGTCCACAATGATGCACTTGGCCAAAAAGGGCGTATGCGTTTTTTCCTGAATATATTCAGGAAAAAACGCATACGCACTTTTTGGCCAACCAAGCAAGCTTGCAAAGGAAATCTGCACTACAATGAAGTCTCACTGCTCCCCGGTCAAAAGGGCCATCTGAAAAAAGTGTAAAATCCAGAAAGGCAGGACAGGCCATGGAGAACTGGGAGCCTTGTTATGCTGATGGGCGGGATGTAAATTGCCAACAGCCACTCTGGAGAAGTGTATGGTGTTTCCTGAAACATCTAAAAAACAAAGCAACAGAGCCTAGGGCACTTCCACTTATGGTCCTATAGCTTAGGGAAATTAAAATCAAAAAGACACAGCCACCCCAAAGTTTGGGACGGCTCTGTTTACAAGAACCTCGTTTACGGTACAAGTTCAATATCACAGAAAGCGAAAAATGGATAAAGAAGTTGTGGTACTTACGTACAATGCAATATCACTCAGCAATGAAATCTATGTCATCAGGCCCATAGCAGCATAATGAGTGGATTCAGGTACGATGATTCTAAGTGAAATAAGTCACACAGAAAAAGAAACATCATAAGATATCACTACTACACGGAATGTAAACTTGGCTACACAGGAACTGAATTACAAAACAGAACAGGGTCTCAAATGTAGAAAACCAACTTATGCTTGCTTAAGGGGAAAGGTGAGTTGGGGTGCTGCATAAAACCAGAGATTGAAATTAGCACAGATACCGTTCCATAAGCCAAATATGTAATAGACAAGAGCTACTCCTTGCTCAACGAAGTGGACTCAACACCCCATATTAAACGCCTAAGAATATACCTGACTAGTAAGAATCTTAAAACCTATGGATTTATATGTCTCCGAAAGAGAATCAAGCGTGTGTACAGCGCAATAAACGCAGCAGTGAAAGGATTGGTGAGGATCGGTGAGCAAATGCACACTCTTTGAAGCCATATTGCATGGTACCCATTCCATGGGTCTCAACTCTCCAGGTTTAAGGGATTCTTCCTCCAGCTAAAACATGCATTTGGAACCCACAGTATGATCCACCGTGTGATTGGGAAACGTGTTCAAAGGTGTCTCAGGTTTCGTCCCCTGGTACTCGGGTGCAACATTCCAGATGCTTTACTTACTCTCTCCCCACTTGGAGAGTCAGTGCCTTTAACCTCCTGTTTGGCCCAGTTTGCAATTTCTGCGGAAAATGAACAGGAATAGGGAGAACCAATGAGAGACTAGCTGGAGGTGTCTGGACGGGCAAATTTAACTCTCATTTCCCACCAGGAAGAGGAATTAACCAAAGGCTCAGCGTGCCGTGCCGGAACCACACTAGGGCATGAAGAAATCCTGCGGTGTTGCGGCCAGCTCACAAGAAAGCGAGTTGAAGAAAGGAGCTTAGGGGCACTGTCATTCACAAACCTGCAGAGTTATAAATGACAGCTATCGTCCAAAAATATATTGGAGTAAGGCTGCCAAGAGGACTTGAAAGCGGGGCAGAATTGCAGGAAACCGATTTCAGGAGGTAGACTGGAATTGCATGTAAAGCATAGGAAAAGAGGCAGAACGTCCACAATGATGCACTTGGCCAAAAAGGGCGTATGCGTTTTTTCCTGAATATATTCAGGAAAAAACGCATACGCACTTTTTGGCCAACCAAGCAAGCTTGCAAATGAAATCTGCACTACAATGAAGTCTCACTGCCCCCCAGTCAAAAGGGCCATCTGAAAAAAGTGTAAAATCCAGAAAGGCAGGACAGGCCATGGAGAACTGGGAGCCTTGTTATGCTGATGGGCGGGATGTAAATTGCCAACAGCCACTCTGGAGAAGTGTATGGTGTTTCCTGAAACATCTACAAAACAAAGCAACAGAGCCTAGGGCACTTCCACTTATGGTCCTATAGCTTAGGGAAATTAAAATCAAAAAGACACAGCCACCCCAAAGTTTGGGACGGCTCTGTTTACAAGAACCTCGTTTACGGTACAAGTTCAATATCACAGAAAGCGAAAAATGGATAAAGAATTTGTGGTACTTACGTACAATGCAATATCACTCAGCAATGAAATCTATGTCATCAGGCCCATAGCAGCATAATGAGTGGATTCAGGTACGATGATTCTAAGTGAAATAAGTCACACAGAAAAAGAAACATCATAAGATATCACTACTACACGGAATGTAAACTTGGCTACACAGGAACTGAATTACAAAACAGAACAGGGTCTCAAATGTAGAAAACCAACTTATGCTTGCTTAAGGGGAAAGGTGAGTTGGGGTGCTGCATAAAACCAGAGATTGAAATTAGCACAGATACCGTTCCATAAGCCAAATATGTAATAGACAAGAGCTACTCCTTGCTCAACGAAGTGGACTCAACACCCCATATTAAACGCCTAAGAATATACCTGACTAGTAAGAATCTTAAAACCTATGGATTTATATGTCTCCAAAAGAGAATCAAGCGTCTGTACAGCGCAATAAACGCAGCAGTGAAAGGATTGGTGAGGATCGGTGAGCAAATGCACACTCTTTGAAGCCATATTGCATGGTACCCATTCCATGGGTCTCAACTCTCCAGGTTTAAGGGATTCTTCCTCCAGCTAAAACATGCATTTGGAACCCACAGTATGATCCACCGTGTGATTGGGAAACGTGTTCAAAGGTGTCTCAGGTTTCGTCCCCTGGTACTCGGGTGAAACATTCCAGACGCTTTACTAACTCTCTCCCCACTTGGAGAGTCAGTGCCTTTAACCTCCTGTTTGGCCCAGTTTGCAATTTCTGCGGAAAATGAACAGGAATAGGGAGAACCAATGAGAGACTAGCTGGAGGTGTCTGGACGGGCAAATTTAACTCTCATTTCCCACCAGGAAGAGGAATTAACCAAAGGCTCAGCGTGCCGTGCCGGAACCACACTAGGGCCTGAAGCAATCCTGCGGTGTTGCGGCCAGCTCACAAGAAAGCGAGTTGAAGAAAGGAGCTCAGGGGCACTGTCACTCACAAACCTGCAGAGTTATAAATGACAGCTATCGTCCAAAAATATATTGAAGTAAGGCTGCCAAGAGGACTTGAAAGCGGGGCAGAATTGCAGGAAACCGATTTCAGGAGGTAGACTGGAATTGCATGTAAAGCACAGGAAAAGAGGCAGAACGTCCACAATGATGCACTTGGCCAAAAAGGGCGTATGCGTTTTTTCCTGAATATATTCAGGAAAAAACGCATACGCACTTTTTGGCCAACCAAGCAAGCTTGCAAATGAAATCTGCACTACAATGAAGTCTCACTGCTCCCCGGTCAAAAGGGCCATCTGAAAAAAGTGTAAAATCCAGAAAGGCAGGACAGGCCATGGAGAACTGGGAGCCTTGTTATGCTGATGGGCGGGATGTAAATTGCCAACAGCCACTCTGGAGAAGTGTATGGTGTTTCCTGAAACATCTAAAAAACAAAGCAACAGAGCCTAGGGCACTTCCACTTATGGTCCTATAGCTTAGGGAAATTAAAATCAAAAAGACACAGCCACCCCAAAGTTTGGGACGGCTCTGTTTACAAGAACCTCGTTTACGGTACAAGTTCAATATTGCAGAAAGCGAAAAATGGATAAAGAAATTGTAGTACTTACATACAATGCAATATCACTCAGCAATGAAATCTATGTCATCAGGCCCGTAGCAGCATAATGAGTGGATTCAGGTACGCTGATTCTAAGTGAAACAAGTCACACAGAAAAAGAAACATCATAAGATATCACTACTACACGGAATGTAAACTTGGCTACCCAGGAACTGAATTACAAAACAGAACAGGGTCTCAAATGTAGAAAACCTACTTATGCTTGCTTAAGGGGAAAGGTGAGTTGGGGTGCTGCATAAAACCAGAGATTGAAAATAGCACAGATACCGTTCCATAAGCCAAATATGTAATAGACAAGAGTTACTCCTTGCTCAACGAAGTGGACTCAACACCCCATATTAAACGCCTAAGAATATACCTGACTAGTAAGAATCTTAAAACCTATGGATTTATATGTCTCCGAAAGAGAATCAAGCGTGTGTACAGCGCAATAAACGCAGCAGTGAAAGGACTGGTGAGGATCGGTGAGCAAATGCATACTCTTTGAAGCCATATTGCATGGTACCCATTCCAAGGGTCTCAACTCTCCAGGTTTAAGGGATTCTTCCTTCAGCTAAAACATGCATGTGGAACCCAGAGTATGATCCACCGTGTGATTGGGAAACGTGTTCAAAGGTGTCTCAGGTTTCGTCCCCTGGTACTCGGGTGCAACATTCCAGATGCTTTACTTACTCTCTCCCCACTTGGAGAGTCAGTGCCTTTAACCTCCTGTTTGGTCCAGTTTGCAATTTCTGCGGAAAATGAACAGGAATAGGGAGAACCAATGAGAGACTAGCTGGAGGTGTCTGGACGGGCAAATTTAACTCTCATTTCCAACCAGGAAGAGGAATTAACCAAAGGTTCAGCGTGCCGTGCCGGAACCATACTAGGGCATGAAGCAATCCTGCGGTGTTGCGGCCAGCTCACAAGAAAGCGAGTTGAAGAAAGGAGCTTAGGGGCACTGTCATTCACAAACCTGCAGAGTTATAAATGACAGCTATCGTCCAAAAATATATTGAAGTAAGGCTGCCAAGAGGACTTGAAAGCGGGGCAGAATTGCAGGAAACCGATTTCAGGAGGTAGACTGGAATTGCATGTAAAGCATAGGAAAAGAGGCAGAACGTCCACAATGATGCACTTGGCCAAAAAGGGCGTATGCGTTTTTTCCTGAATATATTCAGGAAAAAACGCATACGCCCTTTTTGGCCAACCAAGCAAGCTTGCAAAGGAAATCTGCACTACAATGAAGTCTCACTGCCCCCCGGTCAAAAGGGCCATCTGAAAAAAGTGTAAAATCCAGAAAGGCAGGACAGGCCATGGAGAACTGGGAGCCTTGTTATGCTGATGGGCGGGATGTAAATTGCCAACAGCCACTCTGGAGAAGTGTATGGTGTTTCCTGAAACATCTAAAAAACAAAGCAACAGAGCCTAGGGCAATTCCACTTATGGTCCTATAGTTTAGGGAAATTAAAATCAAAAAGACACAGCCACCCCAAAGTTTGGGACGGCTCTGTTTACAAGAACCTCGTTTACGGTACAAGTTCAATATCACAGAAAGCGAAAAATGGATAAAGAATTTGTGGTAATTACGTACAATGCAATATCACTCAGCAATGAAATCTATGTCATCAGGCCCGTAGCAGCATAATGAGTGGATTCAGGTACGATGATTCTATGTGAAATAAGTCACACAGAAAAAGAAACATCATAAGATATCACTACTACACGGAATGTAAACTTGGCTACACAGGAACTGAATTACAAAACAGAACAGGGTCTCAAATGTAGAAAACCAACTTATGCTTGCTTAAGGGGAAAGGTGAGTTGGGGTGCTGCATAAAACCAGAGATTGAAATTAGCACAGATACCGTTCCATAAGCCAAATATGTAATAGACAAGAGCTACTCCTTGCTCAACGAAGTGGAGTCAACACCCCATATTAAACGCCTAAGGATATACCTGACTAGTAAGAATCTTAAAACCTATGGATTTATATGTCTCCGAAAGAGAATCAAGCGTGTGTACAGCGCAATAAACGCAGCAGTGAAAGGACTGGTGAGGATCGGTGAGCAAATGCATACTCTTTGAAGCCATATTGCATGGTACCCATTCCAAGGGTCTCAACTCTCCAGGTTTAAGGGATTCTTCCTTCAGCTAAAACATGCATGTGGAACCCAGAGTATGATCCACCGTGTGATTGGGAAACGTGTTCAAAGTTGTCTCAGTTTTCGTCCCCTGGTACTCGGGTGCAACATTCCAGACGCTTTACTAACTCTCTCCCCACTTGGAGAGTCAGTGCCTTTAACCTCCTGTTTGGCCCAGTTTGCAATTTCTGCGGAAAATTAACAGGAATAGGGAGAACCAATGAGAGACTAGCTGGAGGTGTCTGGACGGGCAAATTTAACTCTCATTGCCCACCAGGAAGAGGAATTAACCAAAGGCTCAGTGTGCGGTGCCGGAACCACACTAGGGCATGAAGCAATCCTGCGGTGTTGCGGCCAGCTCACAAGAAAGCGAGTTGAAGAAAGGAGCTCAGGGGCACTGTCACTCACAAACCTGCAGAGTTATAAATGACAGCTATCGTCCAAAAATATATTGAAGTAAGGCTGCCAAGAGGACTTGAAAGCGGGGCAGAATTGCAGGAAACCGATTTCAGGAGGTAGACTGGAATTGCATGTAAAGCATAGGAAAAGAGGCAGAACGTCCACAATGATGCACTTGGCCAAAAAGGGCGTATGCGTTTTTTCCTGAATATATTCAGGAAAAAACGCATACGCCCTTTTTGGCCAACCAAGCAAGCTTGCAAAGGAAATCTGCACTACAATGAAGTCTCACTGCCCCCCGGTCAAAAGGGCCATCTGAAAAAAGTGTAAAATCCAGAAAGGCAGGACAGGCCATGGAGAACTGGGAGCCTTGTTATGCTGATGGGCGGGATGTAAATTGCCAACAGCCACTCGGGAGAAGTGTATGGTGTTTCCTGAAACATCTAAAAAACAAAGCAACAGAGCCTAGGGCAATTCCACTTATGGTCCTATAGTTTAGGGAAATTAAAATCAAAAAGACACAGCCACCCCAAAGTTTGGGACGGCTCTGTTTACAAGAACCTCGTTTACGGTACAAGTTCAATATCACAGAAAGCGAAAAATGGATAAAGAATTTGTGGTACTTACGTACAATGCAATATCACTCAGCAATGAAATCTATGTCATCAGGCCCGTAGCAGCATAATGAGTGGATTCAGGTACGATGATTCTATGTGAAATAAGTCACACAGAAAAAGAAACATCATAAGATATCACTACTACACGGAATGTAAACTTGGCTACACAGGAACTGAATTACAAAACAGAACAGGGTCTCAAATGTAGAAAACCAACTTATGCTTGCTTAAGGGGAAAGGTGAGTTGGGGTGCTGCATAAAACCAGAGATTGAAATTAGCACAGATACCGTTCCATAAGCCAAATATGTAATAGACAAGAGCTACTCCTTGCTCAACGAAGTGGAGTCAACACCCCATATTAAACGCCTAAGGATATACCTGACTAGTAAGAATCTTAAAACCTATGGATTTATATGTCTCCGAAAGAGAATCAAGCGTGTGTACAGCGCAATAAACGCAGCAGTGAAAGGACTGGTGAGGATCGGTGAGCAAATGCATACTCTTTGAAGCCATATTGCATGGTACCCATTCCAAGGGTCTCAACTCTCCAGGTTTAAGGGATTCTTCCTTCAGCTAAAACATGCATGTGGAACCCAGAGTATGATCCACCGTGTGATTGGGAAACGTGTTCAAAGTTGTCTCAGTTTTCGTCCCCTGGTACTCGGGTGCAACATTCCAGACGCTTTACTAACTCTCTCCCCACTTGGAGAGTCAGTGCCTTTAACCTCCTGTTTGGCCCAGTTTGCAATTTCTGCGGAAAATTAACAGGAATAGGGAGAACCAATGAGAGACTAGCTGGAGGTGTCTGGACGGGCAAATTTAACTCTCATTGCCCACCAGGAAGAGGAATTAACCAAAGGCTCAGTGTGCGGTGCCGGAACCACACTAGGGCATGAAGCAATCCTGCGGTGTTGCGGCCAGCTCACAAGAAAGCGAGTTGAAGAAAGGAGCTCAGGGGCACTGTCACTCACAAACCTGCAGAGTTATAAATGACAGCTATCGTCCAAAAATATATTGAAGTAAGGCTGCCAAGAGGACTTGAAAGCGGGGCAGAATTGCAGGAAACCGATTTCAGGAGGTAGACTGGAATTGCATGTAAAGCACAGGAAAAGAGGCAGAACGTCCACAATGATGCACTTGGCCAAAAAGGGCGTATGCGTTTTTTCCTGAATATATTCAGGAAAAAACGCATACGCCCTTTTTGGCCAACCAAGCAAGCTTGCAAATGAAATCTGCACTACAATGAAGTCTCACTGCCCCCCGGTCAAAAGGGCCATCTGAAAAAAGTGTAAAATCCAGAAAGGCAGGACAGGCCATGGAGAACTGGGAGCCTTGTTATGCTGATGGGTGGGATGTAAATTGCCAACAGCCACTCTGGAGAAGTGTATGGTGTTTCCTGAAACATCTAAAAAACAAAGCAACAGAGCCTAGGGCACTTCCACTTATGGTCCTATAGCTTAGGGAATTTAAAATCAAAAAGACACAGCCACCCCAAAGTTTGGGACGGCTCTGTTTACAAGAACCTCGTTTACGGTACAAGTTCAATATCACAGAAAGCGAAAAATGGATAAAGAATTTGTGGTACTTACGTACAATGCAATATCACTCAGCAATGAAATCTATGTCATCAGGCCCGTAGCAGCATAATGAGTGGATTCAGGTACGATGATTCTAAGTGAAATAAGTCACACAGAAAAAGAAACATCATAAGATATCACTACTACACGGAATGTAAACTTGGCTACACAGGAACTGAATTACAAAACAGAACAGGGTCTCAAATGTAGAAAACCAACTTATGCTTGCTTAAGGGGAAAGGTGAGTTGGGGTGCTGCATAAAACCAGAGATTGAAATTAGCACAGATACCGTTCCATAAGCCAAATATGTAATAGACAAGAGCTACTCCTTGCTCAACGAAGTGGACTCAACACCACATATTAAACGCCTAAGAATATACCTGACTAGTAAGAATCTTAAAACCTATGGATTTATATGTCTCCGAAAGAGAATCAAGCGTGTGTACAGCGCAATAAACGCAGCAGTGAAAGGATTGGTGAGGATCGGTGAGCAAATGCATACTCTTTGAAGCCATATTGCATGGTACCCATTCCATGGGTCTCAACTCTCCAGGTTTAAGGGATTCTTCCTTCAGCTAAAACATGCATGTGGAACCCAGAGTATGATCCACCGTGTGATTGGGAAACGTGTTCAAAAGTGTCTCAGGTTTCGTCCCCTCGTACTCGGGTGCAACATTCCAGACGCTTTACTTACTCTCTCCCCACTTGGAGAGTCAGTGCCTTTAACCTCCTGTTTGGCCCAGTTTGCAATTTCTGCGGAAAATGAACAGGAATAGGGAGAACCAATGAGAGACTAGCTGGAGGTGTCTGGACGGGCAAATTTAACTCTCATTTCCCACCAGGAAGAGGAATTAAACAAAGGCTCAGCGTGCCATGCCGGAACCACACTAGGGCATGAAGCAATCCTGCGGTGTTGCGGCCAGCTCACAAGAAAGCGAGTTGAAGAAAGGAGCTTAGGGGCACTGTCATTCACAAACCTGCAGAGTTATAAATGACAGCTATCGTCCAAAAATATATTGGAGTAAGGCTGCCAAGAGGACTTGAAAGCGGGGCAGAATTGCAGGAAACCGATTTCAGGAGGTAGACTGGAATTGCATGTAAAGCATAGGAAAAGAGGCAGAACGTCCACAATGATGCACTTGGCCAAAAAGGGCGTATGCGTTTTTTCCTGAATATATTCAGGAAAAAACGCATACGCCCTTTTTGGCCAACCAAGCAAGCTTGCAAAGGAAATCTGCACTACAATGAAGTCTCACTGCCCCCCGGTCAAAAGGGCCATCTGAAAAAAGTGTAAAATCCAGAAAGGCAGGACAGGCCATGGAGAAATGGGAGCCTTGTTATGCTGATGGGCGGGATGTAAATTGCCAACAGCCACTCTGGAGAAGTGTATGGTGTTTCCTGAAACATCTACAAAACAAAGCAACAGAGCCTAGGGCACTTCCACTTATGGTCCTATAGCTTAGGGAAATTAAAATCAAAAAGACACAGCCACCCCAACATTTGGGACGGCTCTGTTTACAAGAACCTCGTTTACGGTACAAGTTCAATATCGCAGAAAGCGAAAAATGGATAAAAAAGTTGTGGTACTTACGTACAATGCAATATCACTCAGCAATGAAATCTATGTCATCAGGCCCGTAGCAGCATAATGAGTGGATTCAGGTATGATGATTCTAAGTGAAATAAGTCACACAGAAAAAGAAACATCATAAGATATCACTACTACACGGAATGTAAACTTGGCTACACAGGAACTGAATTACAAAACAGAACAGGGTCTCAAATGTAGAAAACCAACTTATGCTTGCTTAAGGGGAAAGGTGAGTTGGGGTGCTGCATAAAACCAGAGATTGAAATGAGCACAGATAAAGTTCCTTAAGCCAAATATGGAATAGACAAGAGCTACTCCTTGCTCAATGAAATGGACTCAACACCCCATATTAAACGCCTAAGAATGTACCTGACTAGTAAGTATCTTAAAACCTATGGATTGCTATGTCTCCGAAAGAGAATCAAACGTGTGTACAGGGGCATAAACGCAGCAGTGATAGGATTGGAGAGGTTCGGTGAGCAAATGAAGACCCTTTGAAGTCATATTGCATGGTACCCATTCCACGGGTCTCAACTCTCCAGGTTTAAGGGATTCTTCCTTCAGCTAAAACATGCATGTGGAACCCAGAGTATGATCCACCGTGTGATTGGGAAACGTGTTCAAAGGTGTCTCAGTTTTCGTCCCCTGGTACTCGGGTGCAACATTCCAGACGCTTTACTAACTCTCTCCCCACTTGGAGAGTCAGTGCCTTTAACCTCCTGTTTGGCCCAGTTTGCAATTTCTGCGGAAAATGAACAGGAATAGGGAGAACCAATGAGAGACTAGCTGGAGGTGTCTGGACGGGCAAATTTAACTCTCATTGCCCACCAGGAAGAGGAATTAACCAAAGGCTCAGTGTGCGGTGCCGGAACCACACTAGGGCATGAAGCAATCCTGCGGTGTTGCGGCCAGCTCACAAGAAAGCGAGTTGAAGAAAGGAGCTCAGGGGCACTGTCACTCACAAACATGCAGAGTTATAAATGACAGCTATCGTCCAAAAATATATTGAAGTAAGGCTGCCAAGAGGACTTGAAAGCGGGGCAGAATTGCAGGAAACCGATTTCAGGAGGTAGACTGGAATTGCATGTAAAGCACAGGAAAAGAGGCAGAACGTCCACAATGATGCACTTGGCCAAAAAGGGCGTATGCGTTTTTTCCTGAATATATTCAGGAAAAAACGCATACGCCCTTTTTGGCCAACCAAGCAAGCTTGCAAATGAAATCTGCACTACAATGAAGTCTCACTGCCCCCCGGTCAAAAGGGTCATCTGAAAAAAGTGTAAAATCCAGAAAGGCAGGACAGGCCATGGAGAACTGGGAGCCTTGTTATGCTGATGGGTGGGATGTAAATTGCCAACAGCCACTCTGGAGAAGTGTATGGTGTTTCCTGAAACATCTAAAAAACAAAGCAACAGAGCCTAGGGCACTTCCACTTATGGTCCTATAGCTTAGGGAAATTAAAATCAAAAAGACACAGCCACCCCAAAGTTTGGGACGGCTCTGTTTACAAGAACCTCGTTTACGGTACAAGTTCAATATCACAGAAAGCGAAAAATGGATAAAGAATTTGTGGTATTTACGTACAATGCAATATCACTCAGCAATGAAATCTATGTCATCAGGCCCGTAGCAGCATAATGAGTGGATTCAGGTACGATGATTCTAAGTGAAATAAGTCACACAGAAAAAGAAACATCATAAGATATCACTACTACACGGAATGTAAACTTGGCTACACAGGAACTGAATTACAAAACAGAACAGGGTCTCAAATGTAGAAAACCAACTTATGCTTGCTTAAGGGGAAAGGTGAGTTGGGGTGCTGCATAAAACCAGAGATTGAAATGAGCACAGATACCGTTCCATAAGCCAAATATGTAATAGACAAGAGCTACTCCTTGCTCAACGAAGTGGACTCAACACCCCATATTAAACGCCTAAGAATATACCTGACTAGTAAGAATCTTAAAACCTATGGATTTATATGTCTCCGAAAGAGAATCAAGCGTGTGTACAGTGCAATAAACGCAGCAGTGAAAGGATTGGTGAGGATCGGTGAGCAAATGCATACTCTTTGAAGCCATATTGCATGGTACCCATTCCATGGGTCTCAACTCTCCAGGTTTAAGGGATTCTTCCTTCAGCTAAAACATGCATGTGGAACCCAGAGTATGATCCACCGTGTGATTGGGAAACGTGTTCAAAAGTGTCTCAGGTTTCGTCCCCTGGTACTCGGGTGCAACATTCCAGATGCTTTACTTACTCTCTCCCCACTTGGAGAGTCAGTGCCTTTAACCTCCTGTTTGGCCCAGTTTGCAATTTCTGCGGAAAATGAACAGGAATAGGGAGAACCAATGAGAGACTAGCTGGAGGTGTCTGGACGGGCAAATTTAACTCTCATTTCCCACCAGGAAGAGGAATTAACCAAAGGCTCAGCGTGCCGTGCCGGAACCACACTAGGGCATGAAGCAATCCTGCGGTGTTGCGGCCAGCTCACAAGAAAGCGAGTTGAAGAAAGGAGCTTAGGGGCACTGTCATTCACAAACCTGCAGAGTTATAAATGACAGCTATCGTCCAAAAATATATTGGAGTAAGGCTGCCAAGAGGACTTGAAAGCGGGGCAGAATTGCAGGAAACCGATTTCAGGAGGTAGACTGGAATTGCATGTAAAGCATAGGAAAAGAGGCAGAACGTCCACAATGATGCACTTGGCCAAAAAGGGCGTATGCGTTTTTTCCTGAATATATTCAGGAAAAAACGCATACGCCCTTTTTGGCCAACCAAGCAAGCTTGCAAAGGAAATCTGCACTACAATGAAGTCTCACTGCCCCCCGGTCAAAAGGGCCATCTGAAAAAAGTGTAAAATCCAGAAAGGCAGGACAGGCCATGGAGAACTGGGAGCCTTGTTATGCTGATGGGCGGGATGTAAATTGCCAACAGCCACTCTGGAGAAGTGTATGGTGTTTCCTGAAACATCTACAAAACAAAGCAACAGAGCCTAGGGCACTTCCACTTATGGTCCTATAGCTTAGGGAAATTAAAATCAAAAAGACACAGCCACCCCAAAGTTTGGGACGGCTCTGTTTACAAGAACCTCGTTTACGGTACAAGTTCAAAATTGCAGAAAGTGAAAAATGGATAAAGAAGTTGTGGTACTTACGTACAATACAATATCACTCAGCAATGACATCTATGTCATCAGGCCCGTAGCAGCATAATGAGTGGATTCAGGTATGATGATTCTAACTGAAATAAGTCACACAGAAAAAGAAACATCATAAGATATCACTAATACATGGAATGTAAACTTGGCTACACAGGAACTGGTTTACAAAACAGAACAGGGTCTCAAATTTAGAAAACCAACATATGCTTGCTTAAGGGGAAAGGTGAGTTGGGGTGCTGCATAAAACCAGAGATTGAAATGAGCACAGATTAAGTTCCTTAAGCCAAATATGGAATAGACAAGAGCTACTCCTTGCTCAACGAAATGGACTCAACACCCCATATTAAACGCCTAAGAATGTACCTGACTAGTAAGTATCTTAAAACCTATGGATTGCTATGTCTCCGAAAGAGAATCAAGCGTGTGTACATGGGCATAAACGCAGCAGTGATAGGATTGGAGAGGTTCGGTGAGCAAATGAAGACCCTTTGAAGTCATATTGCATGGTACCCATTCCACGGGTCTCAACTCTCCAGGTTTAAGGGATTCTTCCTTCAGCTAAAACATGCATGTGGAACCCAGAGTATGATCCACCGTGTGATTGGGAAACGTGTTCAAAGGTGTCTCAGTTTTCGTCCCCTGGTACTCGGGTGCAATATTCCAGACGCTTTACTAACTCTCTCCCCACTTGGAGAGTCAGTGCCTTTAACCTCCTGTTTGGCCCAGTTTGCAATTTCTGCGGAAAATGAACAGGAATAGGGAGAACCAATGAGAGACTAGCTGGAGGTGTCTGGACGGGCAAATATAACTCTCATTTCCCACCAGGAAGAGGAATTAACCAAAGGCTCAGCGTGCCGTGCCGGAACCACACTAGGGCCTGAAGCAATCCTGCGGTGTTGCGGCCAGCTCACAAGAAAGCGAGTTGAAGAAAGTAGCTCAGGGGCACTGTCATTCACAAACCTGCAGAGTTATAAATGACAGCTATCGTCCAAAAATATATTGGAGTAAGGCTGCCAAGAGGACTTGAAAGCGGGGCAGAATTGCAGGAAACCGATTTCAGGAGGTAGACTGGAATTGCATGTAAAGCATAGGAAAAGAGGCAGAACGTCCACAATGATGCACTTGGCCAAAAAGGGCGTATGCGTTTTTTCCTGAATATATTCAGGAAAAAACGCATACGCCCTTTTTGGCCAACCAAGCAAGCTTGCAAAGGAAATCTGCACTACAATGAAGTCTCACTGCCCCCCGGTCAAAAGGGCCATCTGAAAAAAGTGTAAAATCCAGAAAGGCAGGACAGGCCATGGAGAACTGGGAGCCTTGTTATGCTGATGGGCGGGATGTAAATTGCCAACAGCCACTCTGGAGAAGTGTATGGTGTTTCCTGAAACATCTAAAAAACAAAGCAACAGAGCCTAGGGCACTTCCACTTATGGTCCTATAGCTTAGGGAAATTAAAATCAAAAAGACACAGCCACCCCAAAATTTGGGATGGCTCTGTTTACAAGAACCTCGTTTATGGTACAAGTTCAATATCGCAGAAAGCGAAAAATGGATGAAGAAGTTGTGGTACTTACGTACAATGCAATATCACTCAGCAATGAAATCTATGTCATCAGGCCCGTAGCAGCATAATGAGTGGATTCAGGTATGATGATTCTAAGTGAAATAAGTCACACAGAAAAAGAAACATCATAAGATATCACTACTACACGGAATGTAAACTTGGCTACACAGGAACTGAATTACAAAACAGAACAGGGTCTCAAATGTAGAAAACCAACTTATGCTTGCTTAAGGGGAAAGGTGAGTTGGGGTGCTGCATAAAACCAGAGATTGAAATTAGCACAGATACCGTTCCATAAGCCAAATATGTAATAGACAAGAGCTACTCCTTGCTCAACGAAGTGGACTCAACACCCCATATTAAACGCCTAAGAATATACCTGACTAGTAAGAATCTTAAAACCTATGGATTTATATGTCTCTGAAAGAGAATCAAGCGTGTGTACAGCGCAATAAACGCAGCAGTGAAAGGATTGGTGAGGATCGGTGAGCAAATGCATACTCTTTGAAGCCATATTACATGGTACCCATTCCATGGGTCTCAACTCTCCAGGTTTAAGGGATTCTTCCTTCAGCTAAAACATGCATGTGGAACCCAGAGTATGATCCACCGTGTGATTGGGAAACGTGTTCAAAGGTGTCTCAGGTTTCGTCCCCTGGTACTCGGGTGCAACATTCCAGATGCTTTACTTACTCTCTCCCCACTTGGAGAGTCAGTGCCTTTAACCTCCTGTTTGGCCCAGTTTGCAATTTCTGCGGAAAATGAACAGGAATAGGGAGAACCAATGAGAGACTAGCTGGAGGTGTCTGGACGGGCAAATTTAACTCTCATTTCCCACCAGGAAGAGGAATTAACCAAAGGCTCAGCGTGCCGTGCCGGAACCACACTAGGGCATGAAGCAATCCTGCGGTGTTGCGGCCAGCTCACAAGAAAGCGAGTTGAAGAAAGGAGCTCAGGGGCACTGTCATTCACAAACCTGCAGAGTTATAAATGACAGCTATCGTCCAAAAATATATTGGAGTAAGGCTGCCAAGAGGACTTGAAAGCGGGGCAGAATTGCAGGAAACCGATTTCAGGAGGTAGACTGGAATTGCATGTAAAGCATAGGAAAAGAGGCAGAACGTCCACAATGATGCACTTGGCCAAAAAGGGCGTATGCGTTTTTTCCTGAATATATTCAGGAAAAAACGCATACGCCCTTTTTGGCCAACCAAGCAAGCTTGCAAAGGAAATCTGCACTACAATGAAGTCTCACTGCCCCCCGGTCAAAAGGGCCATCTGAAAAAAGTGTAAAATCCAGAAAGGCAGGACAGGCCATGGAGAACTGGGAGCCTTGTTATGCTGATGGGCGGGATGTAAATTGCCAACAGCCACTCTGGAGAAGTGTATGGTGTTTCCTGAAACATCTACAAAACAAAGCAACAGAGCCTAGGGCACTTCCACTTATGGTCCTATAGCTTAGGGAAATTAAAATCAAAAAGACACAGCCACCCCAAAGTTTGGGACGGCTCTGTTTACAAGAACCTCGTTTACGGTACAAGTTCAAAATTGCAGAAAGTGAAAAATGGATAAAGAAGTTGTGGTACTTACGTACAATACAATATCACTCAGCAATGACATCTATGTCATCAGGCCCGTAGCAGCATAATGAGTGGATTCAGGTATGATGATTCTAACTGAAATAAGTCACACAGAAAAAGAAACATCATAAGATATCACTAATACATGGAATGTAAACTTGGCTACACAGGAACTGGTTTACAAAACAGAACAGGGTCTCAAATTTAGAAAACCAACATATGCTTGCTTAAGGGGAAAGGTGAGTTGGGGTGCTGCATAAAACCAGAGATTGAAATGAGCACAGATTAAGTTCCTTAAGCCAAATATGGAATAGACAAGAGCTACTCCTTGCTCAACGAAATGGACTCAACACCCCATATTAAACGCCTAAGAATGTACCTGACTAGTAAGTATCTTAAAACCTATGGATTGCTATGTCTCCGAAAGAGAATCAAGCGTGTGTACATGGGCATAAACGCAGCAGTGATAGGATTGGAGAGGTTCGGTGAGCAAATGAAGACCCTTTGAAGTCATATTGCATGGTACCCATTCCACGGGTCTCAACTCTCCAGGTTTAAGGGATTCTTCCTTCAGCTAAAACATGCATGTGGAACCCAGAGTATGATCCACCGTGTGATTGGGAAACGTGTTCAAAGGTGTCTCAGGTTTCGTCCCCTGGTACTCGGGTGCAACATTCCAGATGCTTTACTTACTCTCTCCCCACTTGGAGAGTCAGTGCCTTTAACCTCCTGTTTGGCCCAGTTTGCAATTTCTGCGGAAAATGAACAGGAATAGGGAGAACCAATGAGAGACTAGCTGGAGGTGTCTGGACGGGCAAATTTAACTCTCATTTCCCACCAGGAAGAGGAATTAACCAAAGGCTCAGCGTGCCGTGCCGGAACCACACTAGGGCATGAAGCAATCCTGCGGTGTTGCGGCCAGCTCACAAGAAAGCGAGTTGAAGAAAGGAGCTCAGGGGCACTGTCATTCACAAACCTGCAGAGTTATAAATGACAGCTATCGTCCAAAAATATATTGGAGTAAGGCTGCCAAGAGGACTTGAAAGCGGGGCAGAATTGCAGGAAACCGATTTCAGGAGGTAGACTGGAATTGCATGTAAAGCATAGGAAAAGAGGCAGAACGTCCACAATGATGCACTTGGCCAAAAAGGGCGTATGCGTTTTTTCCTGAATATATTCAGGAAAAAACGCATACGCCCTTTTTGGCCAACCAAGCAAGCTTGCAAAGGAAATCTGCACTACAATGAAGTCTCACTGCCCCCCGGTCAAAAGGGCCATCTGAAAAAAGTGTAAAATCCAGAAAGGCAGGACAGGCCATGGAGAACTGGGAGCCTTGTTATGCTGATGGGCGGGATGTAAATTGCCAACAGCCACTCTGGAGAAGTGTATGGTGTTTCCTGAAACATCTACAAAACAAAGCAACAGAGCCTAGGGCACTTCCACTTATGGTCCTATAGCTTAGGGAAATTAAAATCAAAAAGACACAGCCACCCCAAAATTTGGGACGGCTCTGTTTACAAGAACCTCGTTTACGGTACAAGTTCAATATCGCAGAAAGCGAAAAATGGATAAAGAAGTTGTGGTACTTACGTACAATGCAATATCACTCAGCAATGAAATCTTTGTCATCAGGCCCGTAGCAGCATAATGAGTGGATTCAGGTATGATGATTCTAACTGAAATAAGTCACACAGAAAAAGAAACATCATAAGACATCACTACTACACGGAATGTAAACTTGGCTACACAGGAACTGAATTACAAAACAGAACAGGGTCTCAAATGTAGAAAACCAACTTATGCTTGCTTAAGGGGAAAGGTGAGTTGGGGTGCTGCATAAAACCAGAGATTGAAATGAGCACAGATACCGTTCCATAAGCCAAATATGTAATAGACAAGAGCTACTCCTTGCTCAACGAAGTGGACTCAACACCCCATATTAAACGCCTAAGAATATACCTGACTAGTAAGAATCTTAAAACCTATGGATTTATATGTCTCCGAAAGAGAATCAAGCGTGTGTACAGCGGCATAAACGCAGCAGTGATAGGATTGGTGAGGATCGGTGAGAAAATGCAGACCCTTTGAAGTCATATTGCATGGTACCCATTCCATGGGTCTCAACTCTCCAGGTTTAAGGGATTCTTCCTTCAGCTAAAACATGCATGTGGAACCCAGCCTATGATCCACCGTGTGATTGGGAAACGTGTTCAAAGGTGTCTCAGTTTTCGTCCCCTGGTACTTGGGTGCAACATTCCAGACGCTTTACTAACTCTCTCCCCACTTGGAGAGTCAGTGCCTTTAACCTCCTGTTTGGCCCAGTTTGCAATTTCTGCGGAAAATGAACAGGAATAGGGAGAACCAATGAGAGACTAGCTGGAGGTGTCTGGACGGGCAAATTTAACTCTCATTTCCCACCAGGAAGAGGAATTAACCAAAGGCTCAGCGTGCCGTGCCGGAACCACACTAGGGCATGAAGCAATCCTGCGGTGTTGCGGCCAGCTCACAAGAAAGCGAGTTGAAGAAAGGAGCTTAGGGGCACTGTCATTCACAAACCTGCAGAGTTATAAATGACAGCTATCGTCCAAAAATATATTGGAGTAAGGCTGCCAAGAGGACTTGAAAGCGGGGCAGAATTGCAGGAAACCGATTTCAGGAGGTAGACTGGAATTGCATGTAAAGCATAGGAAAAGAGGCAGAACGTCCACAATGATGCACTTGGCCAAAAAGGGCGTATGCGTTTTTTCCTGAATATATTCAGGAAAAAACGCATACGCACTTTTTGGCCAACCAAGCAAGCTTGCAAAGGAAATCTGCACTACAATGAAGTCTCACTGCCCCCCGGTCAAAAGAGCCATCTGAAAAAAGTGTAAAATCCAGAAAGGCAGGACAGGCCATGGAGAACTGGGAGCCTTGTTATGCTGATGGGCGGGATGTAAATTGCCAACAGCCACTCTGGAGAAGTGTATGGTGTTTCCTGAAACATCTAAAAAACAAAGCAACAGAGCCTAGGGCACTTCCACTTATGGTCCTATAGCTTAGGGAAATGAAAATCAAAAAGACACAGCCACCCCAAAGTTTGGGACGGCTCTGTTTACAAGAACCTCGTTTACGGTACAAGTTCAAAATTGCAGAAAGTGAAAAATGGATAAAGAAGTTGTGGTACTTACGTACAATACAATATCACTCAGCAATGACATCTATGTCATCAGGCCCGTAGCAGCATAATGAGTGGATTCAGGTATGATGATTCTAACTGAAATAAGTCACACAGAAATAGAAACATCATAAGATATCACTAATACATGGAATGTAAACTTGGCTACACAGGAACTGGATTACAAAACAGAACAGGGTCTCAAATTTAGAAAACCAACATATGCTTGCTTAAGGGGAAAGGTGAGTTGGGGTGCTGCATAAAACCAGAGATTGAAATGAGCACAGATAAAGTTCCTTAAGCCAAATATGGAATAGACAAGAGCTACTCCTTGCTCAACGAAATGGACTCAACACCCCATATTAAACGCCTAAGAATGTACCTGACTAGTAAGTATCTTAAAACCTATGGATTGCTATGTTTCCAAAAGAGAATCAAACGTGTGTACAGGGGCATAAACGCAGCAGTGATAGGATTGGAGAGGTTCGGTGAGCAAATGAAGACCCTTTGAAGTCATATTGCATGGTACCCATTCCACGGGTCTCAACTCTCCAGGTTTAAGGGATTCTTCCTTCAGCTAAAACATGCATGTGGAACCCAGAGTATGATCCACCGTGTGATTGGGAAACGTGTTCAAAGGTGTCTCAGTTTTCGTCCCCTGGTACTCGGGTGCAACATTCCAGACGCTTTACTAACTCTCTCCCCACTTGGAGAGTCAGTGCCTTTAACCTCCTGTTTGGCCCAGTTTGCAATTTCTGCGGAAAATGAACAGGAATAGGGAGAACCAATGAGAGACTAGCTGGAGGTGTCTGGACGGGCAAATTTAACTCTCATTGCCCACCAGGAAGAGGAATTAACCAAAGGCTCAGTGTGCGGTGCCGGAACCACACTAGGGCATGAAGCAATCCTGCGGTGTTGCGGACAGCTCACAAGAAAGCGAGTTGAAGAAAGGAGCTCAGGGGCACTGTCACTCACAAACATGCAGAGTTATAAATGACAGCTATCGTCCAAAAATATATTGAAGTAAGGCTGCCAAGAGGACTTGAAAGCGGGGCAGAATTGCAGGAAACCGATTTCAGGAGGTAGACTGGAATTGCATGTAAAGCACAGGAAAAGAGGCAGAACGTCCACAATGATGCACTTGGCCAAAAAGGGCGTATGCGTTTTTTCCTGAATATATTCAGGAAAAAACGCATACGCCCTTTTTGGCCAACCAAGCAAGCTTGCAAAAGAAATCTGCACTACAAAGAAGTCTCACTGCCCCCCGGTCAAAAGGGCCATCTGAAAAAAGTGTAAAATCCAGAAAGGCAGGACAGGCCATGGAGAACTGGGAGCCTTGTTATGCTGATGGGTGGGATGTAAATTGCCAACAGCCACTCTGGAGAAGTGTATGGTGTTTCCTGAAACATCTAAAAAACAAAGCAACAGAGCCTAGGGCACTTCCACTTATGGTCCTATAGCTTAGGGAAATTAAAATCAAAAAGACACAGCCACCCCAAAGTTTGGGACGGCTCTGTTTACAAGAACCTCGTTTACGGTACAAGTTCAATATCACAGAAAGCGAAAAATGGATAAAGAATTTGTGGTACTTACGTACAATGCAATATCACTCAGCAATGAAATCTATGTCATCAGGCCCGTAGCAGCATAATGAGTGGATTCAGGTACGATGATTCTAAGTGAAATAAGTCACACAGAAAAAGAAACATCATAAGATATCACTACTACATGGAATGTAAACTTGGCTACACAGGAACTGAATTACAAAACAGAACAGGGTCTCAAATGTAGAAAACCAACTTATGCTTGCTTAAGGGGAAAGGTGAGTTGGGGTGCTGCATAAAACCAGAGATTGAAATTAGCACAGATACCGTTCCATAAGCCAAATATGTAATAGACAAGAGCTACTCCTTGCTCAACGAAGTGGACTCAACACCCCATATTAAACGCCTAAGAATATACCTGACTAGTAAGAATCTTAAAACCTATGGATTTATATGTCTCCGAAAGAGAATCAAGCGTGTGTACAGCGCAATAAACGCAGCAGTGAAAGGATTGGTGAGGATCGGTGAGCAAATGCATACTCTTTGAATCCATATTGCATGGTACCCATTCCATGGGTCTCAACTCTCCAGGTTTAAGGGATTCTTCCTTCAGCTAAAACATGCATGTGGAACCCAGAGTATGATCCACCGTGTGATTCGGAAACGTGTTCAAAGGTGTCTCAGGTTTCGTCCCCTCGTACTCGGGTGCAACATTCCAGACGCTTTACTTACTCTCTCCCCACTTGGAGAGTCAGTGCCTTTAACCTCCTGTTTGGCCCAGTTTGCAATTTCTGCGGAAAATGAACAGGAATAGGGAGAACCAATGAGAGACTAGCTGGAGGTGTCTGGACGGGCAAATTTAACTCTCATTTCCCACCAGGAAGAGGAATTAACCAAAGGCTCAGCGTGCCGTGCCGGAACCACACTAGGGCATGAAGCAATCCTGCGGTGTTGCGGCCAGCTCACAAGAAAGCGAGTTGAAGAAAGTAGCTCAGGGGCACTGTCACTCACAAACCTGCAGAGTTATAAATGACAGCTATCGTCCAAAAATATATTGGAGTAAGGCTGCCAAGAGGACTGGAAAGCGGGGCAGAATTGCAGGAAACCGATTTCAGGAGGTAGACTGGAATTGCATGTAAAGCACAGGAAAAGAGGCAGAAAGTCCACAATGATGCACTTGGCCAAAAAGGGCGTATGCGTTTTTTCCTGAATATATTCAGGAAAAAACGCATACGCCCTTTTTGGCCAACCAAGCAAGCTTGCAAAGGAAATCTGCACTACAATGAAGTCTCACTGCCCCCCGGTCAAAAGGGCCATCTGAAAAAAGTGTAAAATCCAGAAAGGCAGGACAGGCCATGGAGAACTGGGAGCCTTGTTATGCTGATGGGCGGGATGTAAATTGCCAACAGCCACTCTGGAGAAGTGTATGGTGTTTCCTGAAACATCTACAAAACAAAGCAACAGAGCCTAGGGCACTTCCACTTATGGTCCTATAGCTTAGGGAAATTAAAATCAAAAAGACACAGCCACCCCAAAGTTTGGGACGGCTCTGTTTACAAGAACCTCGTTTACGGTAGAAGTTCAATATCGCAGAAAGCGAAAAATGGATAAAGAAGTTGTGGTACTTAAGTACAATGCAAAATCACTCAGCAATGAAATCTATGTCATCAGGCCTGTAGCAGCATAATGAGTGGATTCAGGTACGATGATTCTAAGTGAAATAAGTCACACAGAAAAAGAAACATCATAAGATATCACTACTACACGGAATGTAAACTTGGCTACACAGGAACTGAATTACAAAACAGAACAGGGTCTCAAATGTAGAAAACCAACTTATGCTTGCTTAAGGGGAAAGGTGAGTTGGGGTGCTGCATAAAACCAGAGATTGAAATTAGCACAGATACCATTCCATAAGCCAAATATGTAATAGACAAGAGCTACTCCTTGCTCAATGAAGTGGACTCAACACCCCATATTAAACGCCTAAGAATATACCTGACTAGTAAGAATCTTAAAACCTATGGATTTATATGTCTCCAAAAGAGAATCAAGCGTGTGTACAGCGGCATAAACGCAGCAGTGATAGGATTGGTGAGGATCGGTGAGCAAATGCAGACCCTTTGAAGTCATATTGCATGGTACCCATTCCATGGGTCTCAACTCTCCAGGTTTAAGGGATTCTTCCTTCAGCTAAAACATGCATGTGGAACCCAGCCTATGATCCACCGTGTGATTGGGAAACGTGTTCAAAGGTGTCTCAGTTTTCGTCCCCTGGTACTCGGGTGCAACATTCCAGACGCTTTACTAACTCTCTCGCCACTTGGAGAGTCAGTGCCTTTAACCTCCTGTTTGGCCCAGTTTGCAATTTCTGCGGAAAATGAACAGGAATAGGGAGAACCAATGAGAGACTAGCTGGAGGTGTCTGGACGGGCAAATTTAACTCTCATTTCCCACCAGGAAGAGGAATTAACCAAAGGCGCAGCGTGCCGTGCCGGAACCACACTAGGGCCTGAAGCAATCCTGCGGTGTTGCGGCCAGCTCACAAGAAAGCGAGTTGAAGAAAGGAGCTCAGGGGCACTGTCACTCACAAACCTGCAGAGTTATAAATGACAGCTATCGTCCAAAAATATATTGAAGTAAGGCTGCCAAGAGGACTTGAAAGCGGGGCAGAATTGCAGGAAACCGATTTCAGGAGGTAGACTGGAATTGCATGTAAAGCACAGGAAAAGAGGCAGAACGTCCACAATGATGCACTTGGCCAAAAAGGGCGTATGCGTTTTTTCCTGAATATATTCAGGAAAAAACGCATACGCCCTTTTTGGCCAACCAAGCAAGCTTGCAAATGAAATCTGCACTAAAATGAAGTCTCACTGCCCCCCGGTCAAAAGGGCCATCTGAAAAAAGTGTAAAATCCAGAAAGGCAGGACAGGCCATGGAGAACTGGGAGCCTTGTTATGCTGATGGGCGGGATGTAAATTGCCAACAGCCACTCTGGAGAAGTGTATGGTGTTTCCTGAAACATCTAAAAAACAAAGCAACAGAGCCTAGGGCACTTCCACTTATGGTCCTATAGCTTAGGGAAATTAAAATCAAAAAGACACAGCCTCCCCAAAGTTTGGGACGGCTCTGTTTACAAGAACCTCGTTTACGGTACAAGTTCAATATCGCAGAAAGCGAAAAATGGATAAAGAATTTGTGGTACTTACGTACAATGCAATATCACTCAGCAATGAAATCTATGTCATCAGGCCCGTAGCAGCATAATGAGTGGATTCAGGTACGATGATTCTAAGTGAAATAAGTCACACAGAAAAAGAAACATCATAAGATATCACTACTACACGGAATGTAAACTTGGCTACACAGGAACTGAATTACAAAACAGAACAGGGTCTCAAATGTAGAAAACCAACTTATGCTTGCTTAAGGGGAAAGGTGAGTTGGGGTGCTGCATAAAACCACAGATTGAAATGAGCACAGATACCGTTCCATAAGCCAAATATGTAATAGACAAGAGCTACTCCTTGCTCAACGAAGTGGACTCAACACCCCATATTAAACGCCTAAGAATATACCTGACTAGTAAGAATCTTAAAACCTATGGATTTATATGTCTCCGAAAGAGAATCAAGCGTGTGTACAGCGCAATAAACGCAGCAGTGAAAGGATTGGTGAGGATCGGTGAGCAAATGCATACTCTTTGAAGCCATATTGCATGGTACCCATTCCATGGGTCTCAACTCTCCAGGTTTAAGGGATTCTTCCTTCAGCTAAAACATGCATGTGGAACCCAGAGTATGATCCACCGTGTGATTGGGAAACGTGTTCAAAGGTGTCTCAGGTTTCGTCCCCTCGTACTCGGGTGCAACATTCCAGACGCTTTACTTACTCTCTCCCCACTTGGAGAGTCAGTGCCTTTAACCTCCTGTTTGGCCCAGTTTGCAATTTCTGCGGAAAATGAACAGGAATAGGGAGAACCAATGAGAGACTAGCTGGAGGTGTCTGGACGGGCAAATTTAACTCTCATTTCCCACCAGGAAGAGGAATTAACCAAAGGCTCAGCGTGCGGTGCCGGAACCACACTAGGGCATGAAGCAATCCTGCGGTGTTGCGGCCAGTTCACAAGAAAGCGAGTTGAAGAAAGGAGCTCAGGGGCACTGTCATTCACAAACCTGCAGAGTTATAAATGACAGCTATCGTCCAAAAATATATTGGAGCAAGGCTGCCAAGAGGACTAGAAAGCGGGGCAGAATTGCAGGAAACCGATTTCAGGAGGTAGACTGGAATTGCATGTAAAGCATAGGAAAAGAGGCAGAACGTCCACAATGATGCACTTGGCCAAAAAGGGCGTATGCGTTTTTTCCTGAATATATTCAGGAAAAAACGCATACGCCCTTTTTGGCCAACCAAGCAAGCTTGCAAAGGAAATCTGCACTACAATGAAGTCTCACTGCCCCCCGGTCAAAAGGGCCATCTGAAAAAAGTGTAAAATCCAGAAAGGCAGGACAGGCCATGGAGAACTGGGAGCCTTGTTATGCTGATGGGCGGGATGTAAATTGCCAACAGCCACTCTGGAGAAGTGTATGGTGTTTCCTGAAACATCTACAAAACAAAGCAACAGAGCCTAGGGCACTTCCACTTATGGTCCTATAGCTTAGGGCAATGAAAATCAAAAAGACACAGCCACCCCAAAGTTTGGGACGGCTCTGTTTACAAGAACCTCGTTTACGGTACAAGTTCAATATCGCAGAAAGCGAAAAATGGATAAAGAATTTGTGGTACTTACGTACAATGCAATATCACTCAGCAATGAAATCTATGTCATCAGGCCCGTAGCAGCATAATGAGTGGATTCAGGTACGATGATTCTAAGTGAAATAAGTCACACAGAAAAAGAAACATCATAAGATATCACTACTACACGGAATATAAACTTGGCTACACAGGAACTGAATTACAAAACAGAACAGGTTCTCAAATGTAGAAAACCAACTTATGCTTGCTTAAGGGGAAAGGTGAGTTGGGGTGCTGCATAAAACCAGAGATTGAAATTAGCACAGATACCGTTCCATAAGCCAAATATGTAATAGACAAGAGCTACTCCTTGCTCAACGAAGTGGACTCAACACCCCATATTAAACGCCTAAGAATATACCTGACTAGTAAGAATCTTAAAACCTATGGATTTATATGTCTCCGAAAGAGAATCAAGCGTGTGTACAGCGCAATAAACGCAGCAGTGATAGGATTGGTGAGGATCGGTGAGCAAATGCAGACCCTTTGAAGTCATATTGCATGGTACCCATTCCATGGGTCTCAACTCTCCAGGTTTAAGGGATTCTTCCTTCAGCTAAAACATGCATGTGGAACCCAGCCTATGATCCACCGTGTGATTGGGAAACGTGTTCAAAGGTGTCTCAGTTTTCGTCCCCTGGTACTCGGGTGCAACATTCCAGACGCTTTACTAACTCTCTCCCCACTTGGAGAGTCAGTGCCTTTAACCTCCTGTTTGGCCCAGTTTGCAGTTTCTGCGGAAAATGAACAGGAATAGGGAGAACCAATGAGAGACTAGCTGGAGGTGTCTGGACGGGCAAATTTAACTCTCATTTCCCACCAGGAAGAGGAATTAACCAAAGGCTCAGCGTGCCGTGCCGGAACCACACTAGGGCCTGAAGCAATCCTGCGGTGTTGCGGCCAGCTCACAAGAAAGCGAGTTGAAGAAAGGAGCTCAGGGGCACTGTCACTCACAAACCTGCAGAGTTATAAATGACAGCTATCGTCCAAAAATATATTGAAGTAAGGCTGCCAAGAGGACTTGAAAGCGGGGCAGAATTGCAGGAAACCGATTTCAGGAGGTAGACTGGAATTGCATGTAAAGCACAGGAAAAGAGGCAGAACGTCCACAATGATGCACTTGGCCAAAAAGGGCGTATGCGTTTTTTCCTGAATATATTCAGGAAAAAACGCATACGCCCTTTTTGGCCAACCAAGCAAGCTTGCAAATGAAATCTGCACTACAATGAAGTCTCACTGCCCCCCGGTCAAAAGGGCCATCTGAAAAAAGTGTAAAATCCAGAAAGGCAGGACAGGCCATGGAGAACTGGGAGCCTTGTTATGCTGATGGGCGGGATGTAAATTGCCAACAGCCACTCTGGAGAAGTGTATGGTGTTTCCTGAAACATCTAAAAAACAAAGCAACAGAGCCTAGGGCACTTCCACTTATGGTCCTATAGCTTAGGGAAATTAAAATCAAAAAGACACAGCCTCCCCAAAGTTTGGGACGGCTCTGTTTACAAGAACCTCGTTTACGGTACAAGTTCAATATCGCAGAAAGCGAAAAATGGATAAAGAATTTGTGGTACTTACGTACAATGCAATATCACTCAGCAATGAAATCTATGTCATCAGGCCCGTAGCAGCATAATGAGTGGATTCAGGTACGATGATTCTAAGTGAAATAAGTCACACAGAAAAAGAAACATCATAAGATATCACTACTACACGGAATGTAAACTTGGCTACACAGGAACTGAATTACAAAACAGAACAGGGTCTCAAATGTAGAAAACCAACTTATGCTTGCTTAAGGGGAAAGGTGAGTTGGGGTGCTGCATAAAACCAGAGATTGAAATGAGCACAGATACCGTTCCATAAGCCAAATATGTAATAGACAAGAGCTACTCCTTGCTCAACGAAGTGGACTCAACACCCCATATTAAACGCCTAAGAATATACCTGACTAGTAAGAATCTTAAAACCTATGGATTTATATGTCTCCGAAAGAGAATCAAGCGTGTGTACAGCGCAATAAACGCAGCAGTGAAAGGATTGGTGAGGATCGGTGAGCAAATGCATACTCTTTGAAGCCATATTGCATGGTACCCATTCCATGGGTCTCAACTCTCCAGGTTTAAGGGATTCTTCCTTCAGCTAAAACATGCATGTGGAACCCAGAGTATGATCCACCGTGTGATTGGGAAACGTGTTCAAAGGTGTCTCAGGTTTCGTCCCCTCGTACTCGGGTGCAACATTCCAGACGCTTTACTTACTCTCTCCCCACTTGGAGAGTCAGTGCCTTTAACCTCCTGTTTGGCCCAGTTTGCAATTTCTGCGGAAAATGAACAGGAATAGGGAGAACCAATGAGAGACTAGCTGGAGGTGTCTGGACGGGCAAATTTAACTCTCATTTCCCACCAGGAAGAGGAATTAACCAAAGGCTCAGCGTGCGGTGCCAGAACCACACTAGGGCATGAAGCAATCCTGCGGTGTTGCGGCCAGTTCACAAGAAAGCGAGTTGAAGAAAGGAGCTCAGGGGCACTGTCATTCACAAACCTGCAGAGTTATAAATGACAGCTATCGTCCAAAAATATATTGGAGCAAGGCTGCCAAGAGGACTAGAAAGCGGGGCAGAATTGCAGGAAACCGATTTCAGGAGGTAGACTGGAATTGCATGTAAAGCATAGGAAAAGAGGCAGAACGTCCACAATGATGCACTTGGCCAAAAAGGGCATATGCGTTTTTTCCTGAATATATTCAGGAAAAAACGCATACGCACTTTTTGGCCAACCAAGCAAGCTTGCAAAGGAAATCTGCACTACAATGAAGTCTCACTGCCCCCCGGTCAAAAGGGCCATCTGAAAAAAGTGTAAAATCCAGAAAGGCAGGACAGGCCATGGAGAACTGGGAGCCTTGTTATGCTGATGGGCGGGATGTAAATTGCCAACAGCCACTCTGGAGAAGTGTATGGTGTTTCCTGAAACATCTAAAAAACAAAGCAACAGAGCCTAGGGCACTTCCACTTATGGTCCTATAGCTTAGGGAAATTAAAATCAAAAAGACACAGCCACCCCAAAGTTTGGGACGGCTCTGTTTACAAGAACCTCGTTTACGGTACAAGTTCAATATCGCAGAAAGCGAAAAATGGATAAAGAATTTGTGGTACTTACGTACAATGCAATATCACTCAGCAATGAAATCTATGTCATCAGGCCCGTAGCAGCATAATGAGTGGATTCAGGTACGATGATTCTAAGTGAAATAAGTCACACAGAAAAAGAAACATCATAAGATATCACTACTACACGGAATGTAAACTTGGCTACACAGGAACTGAATTACAAAACAGAACAGGGTCTCAAATGTAGAAAACCAACTTATGCTTGCTTAAGGGGAAAGGTGAGTTGGGGTGCTGCATAAAACCAGAGATTGAAATTAGCACAGATACCGTTCCATAAGCCAAATATGTAATAGACAAGAGCTACTCCTTGCTCAACGAAGTGGACTCAACACCCCATATTAAACGCCTAAGAATATACCTGACTAGTAAGAATCTTAAAACCTATGGATTTATATGTCTCCGAAAGAGAATCAAGCGTGTGTACAGCGCAATAAACGCAGCAGTGAAAGGATTGGTGAGGATCGGTGAGCAAATGCATACTCTTTGAAGCCATATTGCATGGTACCCATTCCATGGGTCTCAACTCTCCAGGTTTAAGGGATTCTTCCTTCAGCTAAAACATGCATGTGGAACCCAGAGTATGATCCACCGTGTGATTGGGAAACGTGTTCAAAGGTGTCTCAGGTTTCGTCCCCTGGTACTCGGATGCAACATTCCAGACGCTTTACTTACTCTCTCCCCACTTGGAGAGTCAGTGCCTTTAACCTCCTGTTTGGCCCAGTTTGCAATTTCTGCGGAAAATGAACAGGAATAGGGAGAACCAATGAGAGACTAGCTGGAGGTGTCTGGACGGGCAAATTTAACTCTCATTTCCCACCAGGAAGAGGAATTAACCAAAGGCTCAGCGTGCGGTGCCGGAACCACACTAGGGCATGAAGCAATCCTGCGGTGTTGCGGCCAGTTCACAAGAAAGCGAGTTGAAGAAAGGAGCTCAGGGGCACTGTCATTCACAAACCTGCAGAGTTATAAATGACAGCTATCGTCCAAAAATATATTGCAGCAAGGCTGCCAAGAGGACTAGAAAGCGGGGCAGAATTGCAGGAAACCGATTTCAGGAGGTAGACTGGAATTGCATGTAAAGCATAGGAAAAGAGGCAGAACGTCCACAATGATGCACTTGGCCAAAAAGGGCGTATGCGTTTTTTCCTGAATATATTCAGGAAAAAACGCATACGCACTTTTTGGCCAACCAAGCAAGCTTGCAAAGGAAATCTGCACTACAATGAAGTCTCACTGCCCCCCGGTCAAAAGGGCCATCTGAAAAAAGTGTAAAATCCAGAAAGGCAGGACAGGCCATGGAGAACTGGGAGCCTTGTTATGCTGATGGGCGGGATGTAAATTGCCAACAGCCACTCTGGAGAAGTGTATGGTGTTTCCTGAAACATCTAAAAAACAAAGCAACAGAGCCTAGGGCACTTCCACTTATGGTCCTATAGCTTAGGGCAATGAAAATCAAAAAGACACAGCCACCCCAAAGTTTGGGACGGCTCTGTTTACAAGAACCTCGTTTACGGTAGAAGTTCAATATCGCAGAAAGCGAAAAATGGATAAAGAATTTGTGGTACTTACGTACAATGCAATATCACTCAGCAATGAAATCTATGTCATCAGGCCCGTAGCAGCATAATGAGTGGATTCAGGTACGATGATTCTAAGTGAAATAAGTCACACAGAAAAAGAAACATCATAAGATATCACTACTACACGGAATATAAACTTGGCTACACAGGAACTGAATTACAAAACAGAACAGGGTCTCAAATGTAGAAAACCAACTTATGCTTGCTTAAGGGGAAAGGTGAGTTGGGGTGCTGCATAAAACCAGAGATTGAAATTAGCACAGATACCGTTCCATAAGCCAAATATGTAATAGACAAGAGCTACTCCTTGCTCAACGAAGTGGACTCAACACCCCATATTAAACGCCTAAGAATATACCTGACTAGTAAGAATCTTAAAACCTATGGATTTATATGTCTCCGAAAGAGAATCAAGCGTGTGTACAGCGCAATAAACGCAGCAGTGATAGGATTGGTGAGGATCGGTGAGCAAATGCAGACCCTTTGAAGTCATATTGCATGGTACCCATTCCATGGGTCTCAACTCTCCAGGTTTAAGGGATTCTTCCTTCAGCTAAAACATGCATGTGGAACCCAGCCTATGATCCACCGTGTGATTGGGAAACGTGTTCAAAGGTGTCTCAGTTTTCGTCCCCTGGTACTCGGGTGCAACATTCCAGACGCTTTACTAACTCTCTCCCCACTTGGAGAGTCATTGCCTTTAACCTCCTGTTTGACCCAGTTTGCAATTTCTGCGGAAAATGAACAGGAATAGGGAGAACCAATGAGAGACTAGCTGGAGGTGTCTGGACGGGCAAATTTAACTCTCATTTCCCACCAGGAAGAGGAATTAACCAAAGGCGCAGCGTGCCGTGCCGGAACCACACTAGGGCCTGAAGCAATCCTGCGGTGTTGCGGCCAGCTCACAAGAAAGCGAGTTGAAGAAAGGAGCTCAGGGGCACTGTCACTCACAAACATGCAGAGTTATAAATGACAGCTATCGTCCAAAAATATATTGAAGTAAGGCTGCCAAGAGGACTTGAAAGCGGGGCAGAATTGCAGGAAACCGATTTCAGGAGGTAGACTGGAATTGCATGTAAAGCACAGGAAAAGAGGCAGAACGTCCACAATGATGCACTTGGCCAAAAAGGGCGTATGCGTTTTTTCCTGAATATATTCAGGAAAAAACGCATACGCCCTTTTTGGCCAACCAAGCAAGCTTGCAAATGAAATCTGCACTACAATGAAGTCTCACTGCCCCCCGGTCAAAAGGGCCATCTGAAAAAAGTGTAAAATCCAGAAAGGCAGGACAGGCCATGGAGAACTGGGAGCCTTGTTATGCTGATGGGCGGGATGTAAATTGCCAACAGCCACTCTGGAGAAGTGTATGGTGTTTCCTGAAACATCTAAAAAACAAAGCAACAGAGCCTAGGGCACTTCCACTTATGGTCCTATAGCTTAGGGAAATTAAAATCAAAAAGACACAGCCACCCCAAAGTTTGGGACGGCTCTGTTTACAAGAACCTCGTTTACGGTACAAGTTCAATATCGCAGAAAGCGAAAAATGGATAAAGAATTTGTGGTACTTACGTACAATGCAATATCACTCAGCAATGAAATCTATGTCATCAGGCCCGTAGCAGCATAATGAGTGGATTCAGGTACGATGATTCTAAGTGAAATAAGTCACACAGAAAAAGAAACATCATAAGATATCACTACTACACGGAATGTAAACTTGGCTACACAGGAACTGAATTACAAAACAGAACAGGGTCTCAAATGTAGAAAACCAACTTATGCTTGCTTAAGGGGAAAGGTGAGTTGGGGTGCTGCATAAAACCAGAGATTGAAATTAGCACAGATACCGTTCCATAAGCCAAATATGTAATAGACAAGAGCTACTCCTTGCTCAACGAAGTGGACTCAACACCCCATATTAAACGCCTAAGAATATACCTGACTAGTAAGAATCTTAAAACCTATGGATTTATATGTCTCCGAAAGAGAATCAAGCGTGTGTACAGCGCAATAAACGCAGCAGTGAAAGGATTGGTGAGGATCGGTGAGCAAATGCATACTCTTTGAAGCCATATTGCATGGTACCCATTCCATGGGTCTCAACTCTCCAGGTTTAAGGGATTCTTCCTTCAGCTAAAACATGCATGTGGAACCCAGAGTATGATCCACCGTGTGATTGGGAAACGTGTTCAAAGGTGTCTCAGGTTTCGTCCCCTCGTACTCGGGTGCAACATTCCAGACGCTTTACTTACTCTCTCCCCACTTGGAGAGTCAGTGCCTTTAACCTCCTGTTTGGCCCAGTTTGCAATTTCTGCGGAAAATGAACAGGAATAGGGAGAACCAATGAGAGACTAGCTGGAGGTGTCTGGACGGGCAAATTTAACTCTCATTTCCCACCAGGAAGAGGAATTAACCAAAGGCTCAGCGTGCGGTGCCAGAACCACACTAGGGCATGAAGCAATCCTGCGGTGTTGCGGCCAGTTCACAAGAAAGCGAGTTGAAGAAAGGAGCTCAGGGGCACTGTCATTCACAAACCTGCAGAGTTATAAATGACAGCTATCGTCCAAAAATATATTGGAGCAAGGCTGCCAAGAGGACTAGAAAGCGGGGCAGAATTGCAGGAAACCGATTTCAGGAGGTAGACTGGAATTGCATGTAAAGCATAGGAAAAGAGGCAGAACGTCCACAATGATGCACTTGGCCAAAAAGGGCATATGCGTTTTTTCCTGAATATATTCAGGAAAAAACGCATACGCACTTTTTGGCCAACCAAGCAAGCTTGCAAAGGAAATCTGCACTACAATGAAGTCTCACTGCCCCCCGGTCAAAAGGGCCATCTGAAAAAAGTGTAAAATCCAGAAAGGCAGGACAGGCCATGGAGAACTGGGAGCCTTGTTATGCTGATGGGCGGGATGTAAATTGCCAACAGCCACTCTGGAGAAGTGTATGGTGTTTCCTGAAACATCTAAAAAACAAAGCAACAGAGCCTAGGGCACTTCCACTTATGGTCCTATAGCTTAGGGAAATTAAAATCAAAAAGACACAGCCACCCCAAAGTTTGGGACGGCTCTGTTTACAAGAACCTCGTTTACGGTACAAGTTCAATATCGCAGAAAGCGAAAAATGGATAAAGAATTTGTGGTACTTACGTACAATGCAATATCACTCAGCAATGAAATCTATGTCATCAGGCCCGTAGCAGCATAATGAGTGGATTCAGGTACGATGATTCTAAGTGAAATAAGTCACACAGAAAAAGAAACATCATAAGATATCACTACTACACGGAATGTAAACTTGGCTACACAGGAACTGAATTACAAAACAGAACAGGGTCTCAAATGTAGAAAACCAACTTATGCTTGCTTAAGGGGAAAGGTGAGTTGGGGTGCTGCATAAAACCAGAGATTGAAATTAGCACAGATACCGTTCCATAAGCCAAATATGTAATAGACAAGAGCTACTCCTTGCTCAACGAAGTGGACTCAACACCCCATATTAAACGCCTAAGAATATACCTGACTAGTAAGAATCTTAAAACCTATGGATTTATATGTCTCCGAAAGAGAATCAAGCATGTGTACAGCGCAATAAACGCAGCAGTGAAAGGATTGGTGAGGATCGGTGAGCAAATGCATACTCTTTGAAGCCATATTGCATGGTACCCATTCCATGGGTCTCAACTCTCCAGGTTTAAGGGATTCTTCCTTCAGCTAAAACATGCATGTGGAACCCAGAGTATGATCCACCGTGTGATTGGGAAACGTGTTCAAAGGTGTCTCAGGTTTCGTCCCCTCGTACTCGGGTGCAACATTCCAGACGCTTTACTTACTCTCTCCCCACTTGGAGAGTCAGTGCCTTTAACCTCCTGTTTGGCCCAGTTTGCAATTTCTGCGGAAAATGAACAGGAATAGGGAGAACCAATGAGAGACTAGCTGGAGGTGTCTGGACGGGCAAATTTAACTCTCATTTCCCACCAGGAAGAGGAATTAACCAAAGGCTCAGCGTGCGGTGCCAGAACCACACTAGGGCATGAAGCAATCCTGCGGTGTTGCGGCCAGTTCACAAGAAAGCGAGTTGAAGAAAGGAGCTCAGGGGCACTGTCATTCACAAACCTGCAGAGTTATAAATGACAGCTATCGTCCAAAAATATATTGGAGCAAGGCTGCCAAGAGGACTAGAAAGCGGGGCAGAATTGCAGGAAACCGATTTCAGGAGGTAGACTGGAATTGCATGTAAAGCATAGGAAAAGAGGCAGAACGTCCACAATGATGCACTTGGCCAAAAAGGGCATATGCGTTTTTTCCTGAATATATTCAGGAAAAAACGCATACGCACTTTTTGGCCAACCAAGCAAGCTTGCAAAGGAAATCTGCACTACAATGAAGTCTCACTGCCCCCCGGTCAAAAGGGCCATCTGAAAAAAGTGTAAAATCCAGAAAGGCAGGACAGGCCATGGAGAACTGGGAGCCTTGTTATGCTGATGGGCGGGATGTAAATTGCCAACAGCCACTCTGGAGAAGTGTATGGTGTTTCCTGAAACATCTAAAAAACAAAGCAACAGAGCCTAGGGCACTTCCACTTATGGTCCTATAGCTTAGGGAAATTAAAATCAAAAAGACACAGCCACCCCAAAGTTTGGGACGGCTCTGTTTACAAGAACCTCGTTTACGGTACAAGTTCAATATCGCAGAAAGCGAAAAATGGATAAAGAATTTGTGGTACTTACGTACAATGCAATATCACTCAGCAATGAAATCTATGTCATCAGGCCCGTAGCAGCATAATGAGTGGATTCAGGTACGATGATTCTAAGTGAAATAAGTCACACAGAAAAAGAAACATCATAAGATATCACTACTACACGGAATGTAAACTTGGCTACACAGGAACTGAATTACAAAACAGAACAGGGTCTCAAATGTAGAAAACCAACTTATGCTTGCTTAAGGGGAAAGGTGAGTTGGGGTGCTGCATAAAACCAGAGATTGAAATTAGCACAGATACCGTTCCATAAGCCAAATATGTAATAGACAAGAGCTACTCCTTGCTCAACGAAGTGGACTCAACACCCCATATTAAACGCCTAAGAATATACCTGACTAGTAAGAATCTTAAAACCTATGGATTTATATGTCTCCGAAAGAGAATCAAGCGTGTGTACAGCGCAATAAACGCAGCAGTGAAAGGATTGGTGAGGATCGGTGAGCAAATGCATACTCTTTGAAGCCATATTGCATGGTACCCATTCCATGGGTCTCAACTCTCCAGGTTTAAGGGATTCTTCCTTCAGCTAAAACATGCATGTGGAACCCAGAGTATGATCCACCGTGTGATTGGGAAACGTGTTCAAAGGTGTCTCAGGTTTCGTCCCCTGGTACTCGGATGCAACATTCCAGACGCTTTACTTACTCTCTCCCCACTTGGAGAGTCAGTGCCTTTAACCTCCTGTTTGGCCCAGTTTGCAATTTCTGCGGAAAATGAACAGGAATAGGGAGAACCAATGAGAGACTAGCTGGAGGTGTCTGGACGGGCAAATTTAACTCTCATTTCCCACCAGGAAGAGGAATTAACCAAAGGCTCAGCGTGCGGTGCCGGAACCACACTAGGGCATGAAGCAATCCTGCGGTGTTGCGGCCAGTTCACAAGAAAGCGAGTTGAAGAAAGGAGCTCAGGGGCACTGTCATTCACAAACCTGCAGAGTTATAAATGACAGCTATCGTCCAAAAATATATTGCAGCAAGGCTGCCAAGAGGACTAGAAAGCGGGGCAGAATTGCAGGAAACCGATTTCAGGAGGTAGACTGGAATTGCATGTAAAGCATAGGAAAAGAGGCAGAACGTCCACAATGATGCACTTGGCCAAAAAGGGCGTATGCGTTTTTTCCTGAATATATTCAGGAAAAAACGCATACGCACTTTTTGGCCAACCAAGCAAGCTTGCAAAGGAAATCTGCACTACAATGAAGTCTCACTGCCCCCCGGTCAAAAGGGCCATCTGAAAAAAGTGTAAAATCCAGAAAGGCAGGACAGGCCATGGAGAACTGGGAGCCTTGTTATGCTGATGGGCGGGATGTAAATTGCCAACAGCCACTCTGGAGAAGTGTATGGTGTTTCCTGAAACATCTACAAAACAAAGCAACAGAGCCTAGGGCACTTCCACTTATGGTCCTATAGCTTAGGGAAATTAAAATCAAAAAGACACAGCCTCCCCAAAGTTTGGGACGGCTCTGTTTACAAGAACCTCGTTTACGGTACAAGTTCAATATCGCAGAAAGCGAAAAATGGATAAAGAATTTGTGGTACTTACGTACAATGCAATATCACTCAGCAATGAAATCTATGTCATCAGGCCCGTAGCAGCATAATGAGTGGATTCAGGTACGATGATTCTAAGTGAAATAAGTCACACAGAAAAAGAAACATCATAAGATATCACTACTACACGGAATGTAAACTTGGCTACACAGGAACTGAATTACAAAACAGAACAGGGTCTCAAATGTAGAAAACCAACTTATGCTTGCTTAAGGGGAAAGGTGAGTTGGGGTGCTGCATAAAACCAGAGATTGAAATGAGCACAGATACCGTTCCATAAGCCAAATATGTAATAGACAAGAGCTACTCCTTGCTCAACGAAGTGGACTCAACACCCCATATTAAACGCCTAAGAATATACCTGACTAGTAAGAATCTTAAAACCTATGGATTTATATGTCTCCGAAAGAGAATCAAGCGTGTGTACAGCGCAATAAACGCAGCAGTGAAAGGATTGGTGAGGATCGGTGAGCAAATGCATACTCTTTGAAGCCATATTGCATGGTACCCATTCCATGGGTCTCAACTCTCCAGGTTTAAGGGATTCTTCCTTCAGCTAAAACATGCATGTGGAACCCAGCGTATGATCCACCGTGTGATTGGGAAACGTGTTCAAAGGTGTCTCAGGTTTCGTCCCCTCGTACTCGGGTGCAACATTCCAGACGCTTTACTTACTCTCTCCCCACTTGGAGAGTCAGTGCCTTTAACCTCCTGTTTGGCCCAGTTTGCAATTTCTGCGGAAAATGAACAGGAATAGGGAGAACCAATGAGAGACTAGCTGGAGGTGTCTGGACGGGCAAATTTAACTCTCATTTCCCACCAGGAACAGGAATTAACCAAAGGCTCAGCGTGCGGTGCCGGAACCACACTAGGGCATGAAGCAATCCTGCGGTGTTGCGGCCAGTTCACAAGAAAGCGAGTTGAAGAAAGGAGCTCAGGGGCACTGTCATTCACAAACCTGCAGAGTTATAAATGACAGCTATCGTCCAAAAATATATTGGAGCAAGGCTGCCAAGAGGACTAGAAAGCGGGGCAGAATTGCAGGAAAACGATTTCAGGAGGTAGACTGGAATTGCATGTAAAGCATAGGAAAAGAGGCAGAACGTCCACAATGATGCACTTGGCCAAAAAGGGCGTATGCGTTTTTTCCTGAATATATTCAGGAAAAAACGCATACGCCCTTTTTGGCCAACCAAGCAAGCTTGCAAATGAAATCTGCACTACAATGAAGTCTCACTGCCCCCCGGTCAAAAGGGCCATCTGAAAAAAGTGTAAAATCCAGAAAGGCAGGACAGGCCATGGAGAACTGGGAGCCTTGTTATGCTGATGGGCGGGATGTAAATTGCCAACAGCCACTCTGGAGAAGTGTATGGTGTTTCCTGAAACATCTAAAAAACAAAGCAACAGAGCCTAGGGCACTTCCACTTATGGTCCTATAGCTTAGGGCAATGAAAATCAAAAAGACACAGCCACCCCAAAGTTTGGGACGGCTCTGTTTACAAGAACCTCGTTTACGGTACAAGTTCAATATCGCAGAAAGCGAAAAATGGATAAAGAATTTGTGGTACTTACGTACAATGCAATATCACTCAGCAATGAAATCTATGTCATCAGGCCCGTAGCAGCATAATGAGTGGATTCAGGTACGATGATTCTAAGTGAAATAAGTCACACAGAAAAAGAAACATCATAAGATATCACTACTACACGGAATGTAAACTTGGCTACACAGGAACTGAATTACAAAACAGAACAGGGTCTCAAATGTAGAAAACCAACTTATGCTTGCTTAAGGGGAAAGGTGAGTTGGGGTGCTGCATAAAACCAGAGATTGAAATTAGCACAGATACCGTTCCATAAGCCAAATATGTAATAGACAAGAGCTACTCCTTGCTCAACGAAGTGGACTCAACACCCCATATTAAACGCCTAAGAATATACCTGACTAGTAAGAATCTTAAAACCTATGGATTTATATGTCTCCGAAAGAGAATCAAGCGTGTGTACAGCGCAATAAATGCAGCAGTGATAGGATTGGTGAGGATCGGTGAGCAAATGCAGACCCTTGGAAGTCATATTGCATGGTACCCATTCCATGGGTCTCAACTCTCCAGGTTTAAGGGATTCTTCCTTCAGCTAAAACATGCATGTGGAACCCAGCCTATGATCCACCGTGTGATTGGGAAACGTGTTCAAAGGTGTCTCAGTTTTCGTCCCCTGGTACTCGGGTGCAACATTCCAGACGCTTTACTAACTCTCTCCCCACTTGGAGAGTCATTGCCTTTAACCTCCTGTTTGGCCCAGTTTGCAATTTCTGCGGAAAATGAACAGGAATAGGGAGAACCAATGAGAGACTAGCTGGAGGTGTCTGGACGGGCAAATTTAACTCTCATTTCCCACCAGGAAGAGGAATTAACCAAAGGCGCAGCGTGCCGTGCCGGAACCACACTAGGGCCTGAAGCAATCCTGCGGTGTTGCGGCCAGCTCACAAGAAAGCGAGTTGAAGAAAGGAGCTCAGGGGCACTGTCACTCACAAACCTGCAGAGTTATAAATGACAGCTATCGTCCAAAAATATATTGAAGTAAGGCTGCCAAGAGGACATGAAAGCGGGGCAGAATTGCAGGAAACCGATTTCAGGAGGTAGACTGGAATTGCATGTAAAGCACAGGAAAAGAGGCAGAACGTCCACAATGATGCACTTGGCCAAAAAGGGCGTATGCGTTTTTTCCTGAATATATTCAGGAAAAAACGCATACGCACTTTTTGGCCAACCAAGCAAGCTTGCAAATGAAATCTGCACTACAATGAAGTCTCACTGCCCCCCGGTCAAAAGGGCCATCTGAAAAAAGTGTAAAATCCAGAAAGGCAGGACAGGCCATGGAGAACTGGGAGCCTTGTTATGCTGATGGGCGGGATGTAAATTGCCAACAGCCACTCTGGAGAAGTGTATGGTGTTTCCTGAAACATCTAAAAAACAAAGCAACAGAGCCTAGGGCACTTCCACTTATGGTCCTATAGCTTAGGGAAATTAAAATCAAAAAGACACAGCCACCCCAAACTTTGGGACGGCTCTGTTTACAAGAACCTCGTTTACGGTACAAGTTCAATATCATAGAAAGCGAAAAATGGATAAAGAATTTGTGGTACTTACGTACAATGCAATATCACTCAGCAATGAAATCTATGTCATCAGGCCCGTAGCAGCATAATGAGTGGATTCAGGTACGATGATTCTAAGTGAAATAAGTCACACAGAAAAAGAAACATCATAAGATATCACTACTACACGGAATGTAAACTTGGCTACACAGGAACTGAATTACAAAACAGAACAGGGTCTCAAATGTAGAAAACCAACTTATGCTTGCTTAAGGGGAAAGGTGAGTTGGGGTGCTGCATAAAACCAGAGATTGAAATTAGCACAGATACCGTTCCATAAGCCAAATATGTAATAGACAAGAGCTACTCCTTGCTCAACGAAGTGGACTCAACACCCCATATTAAACGCCTAAGAATATACCTGACTAGTAAGAATCTTAAAACCTATGGATTTATATGTCTCCGAAAGAGAATCAAGCGTGTGTACAGTGCAATAAACGCAGCAGTGATAGGATTGGTGAGGATCGGTGAGCAAATGCAGACCCTTTGAAGTCATATTGCATGGTACCCATTCCATGGGTCTCAACTCTCCAGGTTTAAGGGATTCTTCCTTCAGCTAAAACATGCATGTGGAACCCAGCCTATGATCCACCGTGTGATTGGGAAACGTGTTCAAAGGTGTCTCAGTTTTCGTCCCCTGGTACTCGGGTGCAACATTCCAGACGCTTTACTAACTCTCTCCCCACTTGGAGAGTCAGTGCCTTTAACCTCCTGTTTGGCCCAGTTTGCAGTTTCTGCGGAAAATGAACAGGAATAGGGAGAACCAATGAGAGACTAGCTGGAGGTGTCTGGACGGGCAAATTTAACTCTCATTTCCCACCAGGAAGAGGAATTAACCAAAGGCTCAGCGTGCCGTGCCGGAACCACACTAGGGCCTGAAGCAATCCTGCGGTGTTGCGGCCAGCTCACAAGAAAGCGAGTTGAAGAAAGGAGCTCAGGGGCACTGTCACTCACAAACCTGCAGAGTTATAAATGACAGCTATCGTCCAAAAATATATTGGAGTAAGGCTGCCAAGAGGACTTGAAAGCGGGGCAGAATTGCAGGAAACCGATTTCAGGAGGTAGACTGGAATTGCATGTAAAGCACAGGAAAAGAGGCAGAACGTCCACAATGATGCACTTGGCCAAAAAGGGCGTATGCGTTTTTTCCTGAATATATTCAGAAAAAACGCATACGCCCTTTTTGGCCAACCAAGCAAGCTTGCAAATGAAATCTGCACTACAATGAAGTCTCACTGCCCCCCGGTCAAAAGGGCCATCTGAAAAAAGTGTAAAATCCAGAAAGGCAGGACAGGCCATGCAGAACTGGGAGCCTTGTTATGCTGATGGGCGGGATGTAAATTGCCAACAGCCACTCTGGAGAAGTGTATGGTGTTTCCTGAAACATCTACAAAACAAAGCAACAGAGCCTAGGGCACTTCCACTTATGGTCCTATAGCTTAGGGAAATTAAAATCAAAAAGACACAGCCACCCCAAAGTTTGGGACGGTTCTGTTTACAAGAACCTCGTTTACGGTACAAGTTCAATATCGCAAAAAGCGAAAAATGGATAAAGAAGTTGTGGTACTTACGTACAATGCAATATCACTCAGCAATGAAATCTATGTCATCAGGCCTGTAGCAGCATAATGAGTGGATTCAGGTACGATGATTCTAAGTGAAATAAGTCACACAGAAAAAGAAACATCATAAGATATCACTACTACACGGAATGTAAACTTGGCTACACAGGAACTGAATTACAAAACAGAACAGGGTCTCAAATGTAGAAAACCAACTTATGCTTGCTTAAGGGGAAAGGTGAGTTGGGGTGCTGCATAAAACCAGAGATTGAAATTAGCACAGATACCGTTCCATAAGCCAAATATGTAATAGACAAGAGCTACTCCTTGCTCAACGAAGTGGACTCAACACCCCATATTAAACGCCTAAGAATATACCTGACTAGTAAGAATCTTAAAACCTATGGATTTATATGTCTCCAAAAGAGAATCAAGCGTGTGTACAGCGGCATAAACGCAGCAGTGATAGGATTGGTGAGGATCGGTGAGCAAATGCAGACCCTTTGAAGTCATATTGCATGGTACCCATTCCATGGGTCTCATCTCTCCAGGTTTAAGGGATTCTTCCTTCAGCTAAAACATGCATGTGGAACCCAGCCTATGATCCACCATGTGATTGGGAAACGTGTTCAAAGGTGTCTCAGTTTTCGTCCCCTGGTACTCGGGTGCAACATTCCAGACGCTTTACTAACTCTCTCCCCACTTGGAGAGTCAGTGCCTTTAACCTCCTGTTTGGCCCAGTTTGCAATTTCTGCGGAAAATGAACAGGAATAGGGAGAACCAATGAGAGACTAGCTGGAGGTGTCTGGACGGGCAAATTTAACTCTCATTTCCCACCAGGAAGAGGAATTAACCAAAGGCGCAGCGTGCCGTGCCGGAACCACACTAGGGCCTGAAGCAATCCTGCGGTGTTGCGGCCAGCTCACAAGAAAGCGAGTTGAAGAAAGGAGCTCAGGGGCACTGTCACTCACAAACCTGCAGAGTTATAAATGACAGCTATCGTCCAAAAATATATTGAAGTAAGGCTGCCAAGAGGACTTGAAAGCGGGGCAGAATTGCAGGAAACCGATTTCAGGAGGTAGACTGGAATTGCATGTAAAGCACAGGAAAAGAGGCAGAACGTCCACAATGATGCACTTGGCCAAAAAGGGCGTATGCGTTTTTTCCTGAATATATTCAGGAAAAAACGCATACGCCCTTTTTGGCCAACCAAGCAAGCTTGCAAATGAAATCTGCACTACAATGAAGTCTCACTGCCCCCCGGTCAAAAGGGCCATCTGAAAAAAGTGTAAAATCCAGAAAGGCAGGACAGGCCATGGAGAACTGGGAGCCTTGTTATGCTGATGGGCGGGATGTAAATTGCCAACAGCCACTCTGGAGAAGTGTATGGTGTTTCCTGAAACATCTAAAAAACAAAGCAACAGAGCCTAGGGCACTTCCACTTATGGTCCTATAGCTTAGGGAAATTAAAATCAAAAAGACACAGCCACCCCAAAGTTTGGGACGGCTCTGTTTACAAGAACCTCGTTTACGGTACAAGTTCAATATCGCAGAAAGCGAAAAATGGATAAATAATTTGTGGTACTTACGTACAATGCAATATCACTCAGCAATGAAATCTATGTCATCAGGCCCGTAGCAGCATAATGAGTGGATTCAGGTACGATGATTCTAAGTGAAATAAGTCACACAGAAAAAGAAACATCATAAGATATCACTACTACACGGAATGTAAACTTGGCTACACAGGAACTGAATTACAAAACAGAACAGGGTCTCAAATGTAGAAAACCAACTTATGCTTGCTTAAGGGGAAAGGTGAGTTGGGGTGCTGCATAAAACCAGAGATTGAAATGAGCACAGATACCGTTCCATAAGCCAAATATGTAATAGACAAGAGCTACTCCTTGCTCAACGAAGTGGACTGAACACCCCATATTAAACGCCTAAGAATATACCTGACTAGTAAGAATCTTAAAACCTATGGATTTATATGTCTCTGAAAGAGAATCAAGCGTGTGTACAGCGCAATAAACGCAACAGTGAAAGGATTGGTGAGGATCGGTGAGCAAATGCATACTCTTTGAAGCCATATTGCATGGTACCCATTCCATGGGTCTCAACTCTCCAGGTTTAAGGGATTCTTCCTTCAGCTAAAACATGCATGTGGAACCCAGAGTATGATCCACCGTGTGATTGGGAAACGTGTTCAAAGGTGTCTCAGGTTTCGTCCCCTCGTACTCGGGTGCAACATTCCAGACGCTTTACTTACTCTCTCCCCACTTGGAGAGTCAGTGCCTTTAACCTCCTGTTTGGCCCAGTTTGCAATTTCTGCGGAAAATGAACAGGAATAGGGAGAACCAATGAGAGACTAGCTGGAGGTGTCTGGACGGGCAAATTTAACTCTCATTTCCCACCAGGAAGAGGAATTAACCAAAGGCTCAGCGTGCGGTGCCGGAACCACACTAGGGCATGAAGCAATCCTGCGGTGTTGCGGCCAGTTCACAAGAAAGCGAGTTGAAGAAAGGAGCTCAGGGGCACTGTCATTCACAAACCTGCAGAGTTATAAATGACAGCTATCATCCAAAAATATATTGGAGCAAGGCTGCCAAGAGGACTAGAAAGCGGGGCAGAATTGCAGGAAACCGATTTCAGGAGGTAGACTGGAATTGCATGTAAAGCATAGGAAAAGAGGCAGAACGTCCACAATGATGCACTTGGCCAAAAAGGGCGTATGCGTTTTTTCCTGAATATATTCAGGAAAAAACGCATACGCCCTTTTTGGCCAACCAAGCAAGCTTGCAAAGGAAATCTGCACTACAATGAAGTCTCACTGCCCCCCGGTCAAAAGGGCCATCTGAAAAAAGTGTAAAATCCAGAAAGGCAGGACAGGCCATGGAGAACTGGGAGCCTTGTTATGCTGATGGGCGGGATGTAAATTGCCAACAGCCACTCTGGAGAAGTGTATGGTGTTTCCTGAAACATCTACAAAACAAAGCAACAGAGCCTAGGGCACTTCCACTTATGGTCCTATAGCTTAGGGAAAGTAAAATCAAAAAGACACAGCCACCCTAAAGTTTGGGACGGCTCTGTTTACAAGAACCTCGTTTACGGTACAAGTTCAATATCATAGAAAGCGAAAAATGGATAAAGAATTTGTGGTACTTACGTACAATGCAATATCACTCAGCAATGAAATCTATGTCATCAGGCCCGTAGCAGCATAATGAGTGGATTCAGGTACGATGATTCTAAGTGAAATAAGTCACACAGAAAAAGAAACATCATAAGATATCACTACTACACGGAATGTAAACTTGTCTACACAGGAACTGAATTACAAAACAAAACAGGGTCTCAAATGTAGAAAACCAACTTATGCTTGCTTAAGGGGAAAGGTGAGTTGGGGTGCGGCATAAAACCAGAGATTGAAATTAGCACAGATACCGTTCCATAAGCCAAATATGTAATAGACAAGAGCTACTCCTTGCTCAACGAAGTGGACTCAACACCCCATATTAAACGCCTAAGAATATACCTGACTAGTAAGAATCTTAAAACCTATGGATTTATATGTCTCCGAAAGAGAATCAAGCGTGTGTACAGCCCAATAAACGCGGCAGTGATAGGATTGGTGAGGATCGGTGAGCAAATGCAGACCCTTTGAAGTCATATTGCATGGTACCCATTCCATGGGTCTCAACTCTCCAGGTTTAAGGGATTCTTCCTTCAGCTAAAACATGCATGTGGAACCCAGCCTATGATCCACCGTGTGATTGGGAAACGTGTTCAAAGGTGTCTCAGGTTTCGTCCCCTGGTACTCGGGTGCAACATTCCAGACGCTTTACTAACTCTCTCCCCACTTGGAGAGTCAGTGCCTTTAACCTCCTGTTTGGCCCAGTTTGCAGTTTCTGCGGAAAATGAACAGGAATAGGGAGAACCAATGAGAGACTAGCTGGAGGTGTCTGGACGGGCAAATTTAACTCTCATTTCCCACCAGGAAGAGGAATTAACCAAAGGCTCAGCGTGCCGTGCCGGAACCACACTAGGGCCTGAAGCAATCCTGCGGTGTTGCGGCCAGCTCACAAGAAAGCGAGTTGAAGAAAGGAGCTCAGGGGCACTGTCACTCACAAACATGCAGAGTTATAAATGACAGCTATCGTCCAAAAATATATTGGAGTAAGGCTGCCAAGAGGACTTGAAAGCGGGGCAGAATTGCAGGAAACCGATTTCAGGAGATAGACTGGAATTGCATGTAAAGCACAGGAAAAGAGGCAGAACGTCCACAATGATGCACTTGGCCAAAAAGGGCGTATGCGTTTTTTCCTGAATATATTCAGGAAAAAACGCATACGCCCTTTTTGGCCAACCAAGCAAGCTTGCAAAGGAAATCTGCACTACAATGAAGTCTCACTGCCCCCCGGTCAAAAGGGCCATCTGAAAAAAGTGTAAAATCCAGAAAGGCAGGACAGGCCATGGAGAACTGGGAGCCTTGTTATGCTGATGGGCGGGATGTAAATTGCCAACAGCCACTCTGGAGAAGTGTATGGTGTTTCCTGAAACATCTAAAAAACAAAGCAACAGAGCCTAGGGCACTTCCACTTATGGTCCTATAGCTTAGGGAAATTAAAATCATAAGAAACAGCCACCCCAAAGTTTGGGACGGCTCTGTTTACAAGAACCTCGTTTATGGTACAAGTTCAATATTGCAGAAAGCGAAAAACGGATAAAGAAGTTGTAGTACTTACAAACAATGCAATATCACTCAGCAATGAAATCTATGTCATCAGGCCCGTAGAAGCATAATGAGTGGATTCAGGTACGATGATTCTAAGTGAAATAAGTCACACAGAAAAAGAAACATCATAAGATATCACTACTACATGGAATGTAAACTTGGCTACCCAGGAACTGAATTACAAAACAGAACAGGGTCTCAAATGTAGAAAACCAACTTATGCTTGCTTAAGGGGAAAGGTGAGTTGGGGTGCTGCATAAAACCAGAGATTGAAATTAGCACAGATACCGTTCCATAAGCCAAATATGTAATAGACAAGAGCTACTCCTTGCTCAACGAAGTATACTCAACACCCCATATTAAACGCCTAAGAATATACCTGACTAGTAAGAATCTTAAAACCTATGGATTTATATGTCTCCGAAAGAGAATCAAGCGTGTGTACAGCGCAATAAATGCAGCAGTGAAAAGATTGGTGAGGATCGGTGAGCAAATGCACACTCTTTGAAGCCATATTGCATGGTACCCATTCCATGGGTCTCAACTCTCCAGGTTTAAGGGATTCTTCCTCCAGCTAAAACATGTATCTGGAACCCACAGTATGATCCACCGTGTGATTGGGAAACGTGTTCAAAGGTGTCTCAGGTTTCGTCCCCTGGTACTCGGGTGAAACATTCCAGACGCTTTACTAACTCTCTCCAGACTTGGAGAGTCAGTGCCTTTAACCTCCTGTTTGGCCCAGTTTGCAATTTCTGCGGAAAATGAACAGGAATAGGGAGAACCAATGAGACACTAGCTGGAGGTGTCTGGACGGGCAAATTTAACTCTCATTTCCCACCAGGAAGAGGAATTAACCAAAGGCTCAGCGTGCCGTGCCAGAACCACACTAGGGCATGAAGCAATCCTGCGGTGTTGCGGCCAGCTCACAAGAAAGCGAGTTGAAGAAAGGAGCTTAGGGGCACTGTCATTCACAAACCTGCAGAGTTATAAATGACAGCTATCATCCAAAAATATATTGGAGTAAGGCTGCCAAGAGGACTTGAAAGCGGGGCAGAATTGCAGGAAACCGATTTCAGGAGGTAGACTGGAATTGCATGTAAAGCATAGGAAAAGAGGCAGAACGTCCACAATGATGCACTTGGCCAAAAAGGGCGTATGCGTTTTTTCCTGAATATATTCAGGAAAAAACGCATACGCCCTTTTTGGCCAACCAAGCAAGCTTGCAAAGGAAATCTGCACTACAATGAAGTCTCACTGCCCCCCGGTCAAAAGGGCCATCTGAAAAAAGTGTAAAATCCAGAAAGGCAGGACAGGCCATGGAGAACTGGGAGCCTTGTTATGCTGATGGGCGGGATGTAAATTGCCAACAGCCACTCTGGAGAAGTGTATGGTGTTTCCTGAAACATCTAAAAAACAAAGCAACAGAGCCTAGGGCACTTCCACTTATGGTCCTATAGCTTAGGGAAATGAAAATCAAAAAGACACAGCCACCCCAAAGTTTGGGACGGCTCTGTTTACAAGAACCTCGTTTACGGTACAAGTTCAAAATTGCAGAAAGTGAAAAATGGATAAAGAAGTTGTGGTACTTACGTACAATACAATATCACTCAGCAATGACATCTATGTCATCAGGCCCGTAGCAGCATAATGAGTGGATTCAGGTATGATGATTCTAACTGAAATAAGTCACACAGAAATAGAAACATCATAAGATATCACTAATACATGGAATGTAAACTTGGCTACACAGGAACTGGATTACAAAACAGAACAGGGTCTCAAATTTAGAAAACCAACATATGCTTGCTTAAGGGGAAAGGTGAGTTGGGGTGCTGCATAAAACCAGAGATTGAAATGAGCACAGATAAAGTTCCTTAAGCCAAATATGGAATAGACAAGAGCTACTCCTTGCTCAACGAAATGGACTCAACACCCCATATTAAACGCCTAAGAATGTACCTGACTAGTAAGTATCTTAAAACCTATGGATTGCTATGTCTCCGAAAGAGAATCAAGCGTGTGTACAGGAGCATAAACGCAGCAGTGATAGGATTGGAGAGGTTCGGTGAGCAAATGAAGACCCTTTGAAGTCATATTGCATGGTACCCATTCCACGGGTCTCAACTCTCCAGGTTTAAGGGATTCTTCCTTCAGCTAAAACATGCATGTGGAACCCAGAGTATGATCCACCGTGTGATTGGGAAACGTGTTCAAAGGTGTCTCAGTTTTCGTCCCCTGGTACTCGGGTGCAACATTCCAGACGCTTTACTAACTCTCTCCCCACTTGGAGAGTCAGTGCCTTTAACCTCCTGTTTGGCCCAGTTTGCAATTTCTGCGGAAAATGAACAGGAATAGGGAGAACCAATGAGAGACTAGCTGGAGGTGTCTGGACGGGCAAATTTAACTCTCATTGCCCACCAGGAAGAGGAATTAACCAAAGGCTCAGTGTGCGGTGCCGGAACCACACTAGGGCATGAAGCAATCCTGCGGTGTTGCGGACAGCTCACAAGAAAGCGAGTTGAAGAAAGGAGCTCAGGGGCACTGTCACTCACAAACATGCAGAGTTATAAATGACAGCTATCGTCCAAAAATATATTGAAGTAAGGCTGCCAAGAGGACTTGAAAGCGGGGCAGAATTGCAGGAAACCGATTTCAGGAGGTAGACTGGAATTGCATGTAAAGCACAGGAAAAGAGGCAGAACGTCCACAATGATGCACTTGGCCAAAAAGGGCGTATGCGTTTTTTCCTGAATATATTCAGGAAAAAACGCATACGCCCTTTTTGGCCAACCAAGCAAGCTTGCAAATGAAATCTGCACTACAATGAAGTCTCACTGCCCCCCGGTCAAAAGGGCCATCTGAAAAAAGTGTAAAATCCAGAAAGGCAGGACAGGCCATGCAGAACTGGGAGCCTTGTTATGCTGATGGGTGGGATGTAAATTGCCAACAGCCACTCTGGAGAAGTGTATGGTGTTTCCTGAAACATCTAAAAAACAAAGCAACAGAGCCTAGGGCACTTCCACTTATGGTCCTATAGCTTAGGGAAATTAAAATCAAAAAGACACAGCCACCCCAAAGTTTGGGACGGCTCTGTTTACAAGAACCTCGTTTACGGTACAAGTTCAATATCACAGAAAGCGAAAAATGGATAAAGAATTTGTGGTACTTACGTACAATGCAATATCACTCAGCAATGAAATCTATGTCATCAGGCCCGTAGCAGCATAATGAGTGGATTCAGGTACGATGATTCTAAGTGAAATAAGTCACACAGAAAAAGAAACATCATAAGATATCACTACTACACGGAATGTAAACTTGGCTACACAGGAACTGAATTACAAAACAGAACAGGGTCTCAAATGTAGAAAACCAACTTATGCTTGCTTAAGGGGAAAGGTGAGTTGGGGTGCTGCATAAAACCAGAGATTGAAATTAGCACAGATACCGTTCCATAAGCCAAATATGTAATAGACAAGAGCTACTCCTTGCTCAACGAAGTGGACTCAACACCCCATATTAAACGCCTAAGAATATACCTGACTAGTAAGAATCTTAAAACCTATGGATTTATATGTCTCCGAAAGAGAATCAAGCGTGTGTACAGCGCAATAAACGCAGCAGTGAAAGGATTGGTGAGGAACGGTGAGCAAATGCATACTCTTTGAAGCCATATTGCATGGTACCCATTCCATGGGTCTCAACTCTCCAGGTTTAAGGGATTCTTCCTTCAGCTAAAACATGCATGTGGAACCCAGAGTATGATCCACCGTGTGATTGGGAAACGTGTTCAAAGGTGTCTCAGGTTTTGTCCCCTCGTACTCGGGTGCAACATTCCAGACGCTTTACTTACTCTCTCCCCACTTGGAGAGTCAGTGCCTTTAACCTCCTGTTTGGCCCAGTTTGCAATTTCTGCGGAAAATGAACAGGAATAGGGAGAACCAATGAGAGACTAGCTGGAGGTGTCTGGACGGGCAAATTTAACTCTCATTTCCCACCAGGAAGAGGAATTAACCAAAGGCTCAGCGTGCGGTGCCGGAACCACACTAGGGCATGAAGCAATCCTGCGGTGTTGCGGCCAGCTCACAAGAAAGCGAGTTGAAGAAAGTAGCTCAGGGGCACTGTCATTCACAAACCTGCAGAGTTATAAATGACAGCTATCGTCCAAAAATATATTGGAGTAAGGCTGCCAAGAGGACTTGAAAGCGGGGCAGAATTGCAGGAAACCGATTTCAGGAGGTAGACTGGAATTGCATGTAAAGCATAGGAAAAGAGGCAGAACGTCCACAATGATGCACTTGGCCAAAAAGGGCGTATGCGTTTTTTCCTGAATATATTCAGGAAAAAACGCATACGCCCTTTTTGGCCAACCAAGCAAGCTTGCAAAGGAAATCTGCACTACAATGAAGTCTCACTGCCCCCCAGTCAAAAGGGCCATCTGAAAAAAGTGTAAAATCCAGAAAGGCAGGACAGGCCATGGAGAACTGGGAGCCTTGTTATGCTGATGGGCGGGATGTAAATTGCCAACAGCCACTCTGGAGAAGTGTATGGTGTTTCCTGAAACATCTACAAAACAAAGCAACAGAGCCTAGGGCACTTCCACTTATGGTCCTATAGCTTAGGGAAATTAAAATCAAAAAGACACAGCCACCCCAAAGTTTGGGACGGCTCTGTTTACAAGAACCTCGTTTACGGTACAAGTTCAATATCGCAGAAAGCGAAAAATGGATAAAGAAGTTGTGGTACTTACGTACAATGCAATATCACTCAGCAATGAAATCTATGTCATCAGGCCCGTAGCAGCATAATGAGTGGATTCAGGTATGATGATTCTAAGTGAAATAAGTCACACAGAAAAAGAAACATCATAAGATATCACTACTACACGGAATGTAAACTTGGCTACACAGGAACTGAATTACAAAACAGAACAGGGTCTCAAATGTAGAAAACCAACTTATGCTTGCTTAAGGGGAAAGGTGAGTTGGGGTGCTGCATAAAACCAGAGATTGAAATTAGCACAGATACCGTTCCATAAGCCAAATATGTAATAGACAAGAGCTACTCCTTGCTCAACGAAGTGGACTCAACACCCCATATTAAACGCCTAAGAATATACCTGACTAGTAAGAATCTTAAAACCTATGGATTTATATGTCTCCGAAAGAGAATCAAGCGTGTGTACAGCGGCATAAACGCAGCAGTGATAGGATTGGTGAGGATCGGTGAGCAAATGCAGACCCTTTGAAGTCATATTGCATGGTACCCATTCCATGGGTCTCAACTCTCCAGGTTTAAGGGATTCTTCCTTCAGCTAAAACATGCATGTGGAACCCAGCCTATGATCCACTGTGTGATTGGGAAACGTGTTCAAAGGTGTCTCAGTTTTCGTCCCCTGGTACTTGGGTGCAACATTCCAGACGCTTTACTAACTCTCTCCCCACTTGGAGAGTCAGTGCCTTTAACCTCCTGTTTGGCCCAGTTTGCAATTTCTGCGGAAAATGAACAGGAATAGGGAGAACCAATGAGAGACTAGCTGGAGGTGTCTGGACGGGCAAATTTAACTCTCATTTCCCACCAGGAAGAGGAATTAACCAAAGGCTCAGCGTGCCGTGCCAGAACCACACTAGGGCATTAAGCAATCCTGCGGTGTTGCGGCCAGCTCACAAGAAAGCGAGTTGAAGAAAGGAGCTTAGGGGCACTGTCATTCACAAACCTGCAGAGTTATAAATGACAGCTATCGTCCAAAAATATATTGGAGTAAGGCTGCCAAGAGGACTTGAAAGCGGGGCAGAATTGCAGGAAACCGATTTCAGGAGGTAGACTGGAATTGCATGTAAAGCACAGGAAAAGAGGCAGAACGTCCACAATGATGCCCTTGGCCAAAAAGGGCGTATGCGTTTTTTCCTGAATATATTCAGGAAAAAACGCATACGCCCTTTTTGGCCAACCAAGCAAGCTTGCAAAGGAAATCTGCACTACAATGAAGTCTCACTGCCCCCCGGTCAAAAGGGCCATCTGAAAAAAGTGTAAAATCCAGAAAGGCAGGACAGGCCATGGAGAACTGGGAGCCTTGTTATGCTGATGGGCGGGATGTAAATTGCCAACAGCCACTCTGGAGAAGTGTATGGTGTTTCCTGAAACATCTAAAAAACAAAGCAACAGAGCCTAGGGCACTTCCACTTATGGTCCTATAGCTTAGGGAAATGAAAATCAAAAAGACACAGCTCCCCAAAGTTTGGGACGGCTCTGTTTACAAGAACCTCGTTTACGGTACAAGTTCAAAATTGCAGAAAGTGAAAAATGGATAAAGAAGTTGTGGTACTTACGTACAATACAATATCACTCAGCAATGACATCTATGTCATCAGGCCCGTAGCAGCATAATGAGTGGATTCAGGTACGATGATTCTAAGTGAAATAAGTCACACAGAAAAAGAAACATCATAAGATATCACTACTACATGGAATGTAAACTTGGCTACACAGGAACTGAATTACAAAACAGAACAGGGTCTCAAATGTAGAAAACCAACTTATGCTTGCTTAAGGGGAAAGGTGAGTTGGGGTGCTGCATAAAACCAGAGATTGAAATTAGCACAGATACCGTTCCATAAGCCAAATATGTAATAGACAAGAGCTACTCCTTGCTCAACGAAGTGGACTCAACACCCCATATTAAACGCCTAAGAATATACCTGACTAGTAAGAATCTTAAAACCTATGGATTTATATGTCTCCGAAAGAGAATCAAGCGTGTGTACAGCGCAATAAATGCAGCAGTGAAAAGATTGGTGAGGATCGGTGAGCAAATGCACACTCTTTGAAGCCATATTGCATGGTACCCATTCCATGGGTCTCAACTCTCCAGGTTTAAGGGATTCTTCCTCCAGCTAAAACATGCATCTGGAACCCACAGTATGATCCACCGTGTGATTGGGAAACGTGTTCAAAGGTGTCTCAGGTTTCGTCCCCTGGTACTCGGGTGAAACATTCCAGACGCTTTACTAACTCTCTCCAGACTTGGAGAGTCAGTGCCTTTAACCTCCTGTTTGGCCCAGTTTGCAATTTCTGCGGAAAATGAACAGGAATAGGGAGAACCAATGAGAGACTAGCTGGAGGTGTCTGGACGGGCAAATTTAACTCTCATTTCCCACCAGGAAGAGGAATTAACCAAAGGCTCAGCGTGCCGTGCCAGAACCACACTAGGGCATGAAGCAATCCTGCGGTGTTGCGGCCAGTTCACAAGAAAGCGAGTTGAAGAAAGGAGCTTAGGGGCACTGTCATTCACAAACCTGCAGAGTTATAAATGACAGCTATCGTCCAAAAATATATTGGAGTAAGGCTGCCAAGAGGACTTGAAAGCGGGGCAGAATTGCAGGAAACCGATTTCAGGAGGTAGACTGGAATTGCATGTAAAGCATAGGAAAAGAGGCAGAACGTCCACAATGATGCACTTGGCCAAAAAGGGCGTATGCGTTTTTTCCTGAATATATTCAGGAAAAAACGCATACGCCCTTTTTGGCCAACCAAGCAAGCTTGCAAAGGAAATCTGCACTACAATGAAGTCTCACTGCCCCCCGGTCAAAAGGGCCATCTGAAAAAAGTGTAAAATCCAGAAAGGCAGGACAGGCCATGGAGAACTGGGAGCCTTGTTTTGCTGATGGGCGGGATGTAAATTGCCAACAGCCACTCTGGAGAAGTGTATGGTGTTTCCTGAAACATCTAAAAAACAAAGCAACAGAGCCTAGGGCACTTCCACTTATGGTCCTATAGCTTAGGGAAATGAAAATCAAAAAGACACAGCCACCCCAAAGTTTGGGACGGCTCTGTTTACAAGAACCTCGTTTACGGTACAAGTTCAAAATTGCAGAAAGTGAAAAATGGATAAAGAAGTTGTGGTACTTACGTACAATACAATATCACTCAGCAATGACATCTATGTCATCAGGCCCGTAGCAGCATAATGAGTGGATTCAGGTATGATGATTCTAACTGAAATAAGTCACACAGAAATAGAAACATCATAAGATATCACTAATACATGGAATGTAAACTTGGCTACACAGGAACTGGATTACAAAACAGAACAGGGTCTCAAATTTAGAAAACCAACATATGCTTGCTTAAGGGGAAAGGTGAGTTGGGGTGCTGCATAAAACCAGAGATTGAAATGAGCACAGATAAAGTTCCTTAAGCCAAATATGGAATAGACAAGAGCTACTCCTTGCTCAACGAAATGGACTCAACACCCCATATTAAACGCCTAAGAATGTACCTGACTAGTAAGTATCTTAAAACCTATGGATTGCTATGTCTCCGAAAGAGAATCAAGCGTGTGTACAGGAGCATAAACGCAGCAGTGATAGGATTGGAGAGGTTCGGTGAGCAAATGAAGACCCTTTGAAGTCATATTGCATGGTACCCATTCCACGGGTCTCAACTCTCCAGGTTTAAGGGATTCTTCCTTCAGCTAAAACATGCATGTGGAACCCAGAGTATGATCCACCGTGTGATTGGGAAACGTGTTCAAAGGTGTCTCAGTTTTCGTCCCCTGGTACTCGTGTGCAACATTCCAGACGCTGTACTAACTCTCTCCCCACTTGGAGAGTCAGTGCCTTTAACCTCCTGTTTGGCCCAGTTTGCAATTTCTGCGGAAAATGAACAGGAATAGGGAGAACCAATGAGAGACTAGCTGGAGGTGTCTGGACGGGCAAATTTAACTCTCATTGCCCACCAGGAAGAGGAATTAACCAAAGGCTCAGTGTGCGGTGCCGGAACCACACTAGGGCATGAAGCAATCCTGCGGTGTTGCGGACAGCTCACAAGAAAGCGAGTTGAAGAAAGGAGCTCAGGGGCACTGTCACTCACAAACATGCAGAGTTATAAATGACAGCTATCGTCCAAAAATATATTGAAGTAAGGCTGCCAAGAGGACTTGAAAGTGGGGCAGAATTGCAGGAAACCGATTTCAGGAGGTAGACTGGAATTGCATGTAAAGCACAGGAAAAGAGGCAGAACGTCCACAATGATGCACTTGGCCAAAAAGGGCGTATGCGTTTTTTCCTGAATATATTCAGGAAAAAACGCATACGCCCTTTTTGGCCAACCAAGCAAGCTTGCAAATGAAATCTGCACTACAATGAAGTCTCACTGCCCCCCGGTCAAAAGGGCCATCTGAAAAAAGTGTAAAATCCAGAAAGGCAGGACAGGCCATGCAGAACTGGGAGCCTTGTTATGCTGATGGGTGGGATGTAAATTGCCAACAGCCACTCTGGAGAAGTGTATGGTGTTTCCTGAAACATCTAAAAAACAAAGCAACAGAGCCTAGGGCACTTCCACTTATGGTCCTATAGCTTAGGGAAATTAAAATCAAAAAGACACAGCCACCCCAAAGTTTGGGACGGCTCTGTTTACAAGAACCTCGTTTACGGTACAAGTTCAATATCACAGAAAGCGAAAAATGGATAAAGAATTTGTGGTACTTACGTACAATGCAATATCACTCAGCAATGAAATCTATGTCATCAGGCCCGTAGCAGCATAATGAGTGGATTCAGGTACGATGATTCTAAGTGAAATAAGTCACACAGAAAAAGAAACATCATAAGATATCACTACTACACGGAATGTAAACTTGGCTACACAGGAACTGAATTACAAAACAGAACAGGGTCTCAAATGTAGAAAACCAACTTATGCTTGCTTAAGGGGAAAGGTGAGTTGGGGTGCTGCATAAAACCAGAGATTGAAATTAGCACAGATACCGTTCCATAAGCCAAATATGTAATAGACAAGAGCTACTCCTTGCTCAACGAAGTGGACTCAACACCCCATATTAAACGCCTAAGAATATACCTGACTAGTAAGAATCTTAAAACCTATGGATTTATATGTCTCCGAAAGAGAATCAAGCGTGTGTACAGCGCAATAAACGCAGCAGTGAAAGGATTGGTGAGGATCGGTGAGCAAATGCATACTCTTTGAAGCCATATTGCATGGTACCCATTCCATGGGTCTCAACTCTCCAGGTTTAAGGGATTCTTCCTTCAGCTAAAACATGCATGTGGAACCCAGAGTATGATCCACCGTGTGATTGGGAAACGTGTTCAAAGGTGTCTCAGGTTTCGTCCCCTCATACTCGGGTGCAACATTCCAGACGCTTTACTTACTCTCTCCCCACTTGGAGAGTCAGTGCCTTTAACCTCCTGTTTGGCCCAGTTTGCAATTTCTGCGGAAAATGAACAGGAATAGGGAGAACCAATGAGAGACTAGCTGGAGGTGTCTGGACGGGCAAATTTAACTCTCATTTCCCACCAGGAAGAGGAATTAACCAAAGGCTCAGCGTGCGGTGCCGGAACCACACTAGGGCATGAAGCAATCCTGCGGTGTTGCGGCCAGCTCACAAGAAAGCGAGTTGAAGAAAGTAGCTCAGGGGCACTGTCATTCACAAACCTGCAGAGTTATAAATGACAGCTATCGTCCAAAAATATATTGGAGTAAGGCTGCCAAGAGGACTTGAAAGCGGGGCAGAATTGCAGGAAACCGATTTCAGGAGGTAGACTGGAATTGCATGTAAAGCATAGGAAAAGAGGCAGAACGTCCACAATGATGCACTTGGCCAAAAAGGGCGTATGCGTTTTTTCCTGAATATATTCAGGAAAAAACGCATACGCCCTTTTTGGCCAACCAAGCAAGCTTGCAAAGGAAATCGGCACTACAATGAAGTCTCACTGCCCCCCGGTCAAAAGGGCCATCTGAAAAAAGTGTAAAATCCAGAAAGGCAGGACAGGCCATGGAGAACTGGGAGCCTTGTTTTGCTGATGGGCGGGATGTAAATTGCCAACAGCCACTCTGGAGAAGTGTATGGTGTTTCCTGAAACATCTACAAAACAAAGCAACAGAGCCTAGGGCACTTCCACTTATGGTCCTATAGCTTAGGGAAATTAAAATCAAAAAGACACAGCCACCCCAAAATTTGGGACGGCTCTGTTTACAAGAACCTCGTTTACGGTACAAGTTCAATATCGCAGAAAGCGAAAAATGGATAAAGAAGTTGTGGTACTTACGTACAATGCAATATCACTCAGCAATGAAATCTATGTCATCAGGCCCGTAGCAGCATAATGAGTGGATTCAGGTATGATGATTCTAAGTGAAATAAGTCACACAGAAAAAGAAACATCATAAGATATCACTACTACACGGAATGTAAACTTGGCTACACAGGAACTGAATTACAAAACAGAACAGGGTCTCAAATGTAGAAAACCAACTTATGCTTGCTTAAGGGGAAAGGTGAGTTGGGGTGCTGCATAAAACCAGAGATTGAAATTAGCACAGATACCGTTCCATAAGCCAAATATGTAATAGACAAGAGCTACTCCTTGCTCAACGAAGTGGACTCAACACCCCATATTAAACGCCTAAGAATATACCTGACTAGTAAGAATCTTAAAACCTATGGATTTATATGTCTCCGAAAGAGAATCAAGCGTGTGTACAGAGGCATAAACGCAGCAGTGATAGGATTGGTGAGGATCGGTGAGCAAATGCAGACCCTTTGAAGTCATATTGCATGGTACCCATTCCATGGGTCTCAACTCTCCAGGTTTAAGGGATTCTTCCTTCAGCTAAAACATGCATGTGGAACCCAGCCTATGATCCACCGTGTGATTGGGAAACGTGTTCAAAGGTGTCTCAGTTTTCGTCCCCTGGTACTTGGGTGCAACATTCCAGACGCTTTACTAACTCTCTCCCCACTTGGAGAGTCAGTGCCTTTAACCTCCTGTTTGGCCCAGTTTGCAATTTCTGCGGAAAATGAACAGGAATAGGGAGAACCAATGAGAGACTAGCTGGAGGTGTCTGGACGGGCAAATTTAACTCTCATTTCCCACCAGGAAGAGGAATTAACCAAAGGCTCAGCGTGCCGTGCCAGAACCACACTAGGGCATGAAGCAATCCTGCGGTGTTGCGGCCAGCTCACAAGAAAGCGAGTTGAAGAAAGGAGCTTAGGGGCACTGTCATTCACAAACCTGCAGAGTTATAAATGACAGCTATCGTCCAAAAATATATTGGAGTAAGGCTGCCAAGAGGACTTGAAAGCGGGGCAGAATTGCAGGAAACCGATTTCAGGAGGTAGACTGGAATTGCATGTAAAGCACAGGAAAAGAGGCAGAACGTCCACAATGATGCCCTTGGCCAAAAAGGGCATATGCGTTTTTTCCTGAATATATTCAGGAAAAAACGCATACGCCCTTTTTGGCCAACCAAGCAAGCTTGCAAAGGAAATCTGCACTACAATGAAGTCTCACTGCCCCCCGGTCAAAAGGGCCATCTGAAAAAAGTGTAAAATCCAGAAAGGCAGGACAGGCCATGGAGAACTGGGAGCCTTGTTATGCTGATGGGCGGCATGTAAATTGCCAACAGCCACTCTGGAGAAGTGTATGGTGTTTCCTGAAACATCTAAAAAACAAAGCAACAGAGCCTATGGCACTTCCACTTATGGTCCTATAGCTTAGGGAAATGAAAATCAAAAAGACACAGCTCCCCAAAGTTTGGGACGGCTCTGTTTACAAGAACCTCGTTTACGGTACAAGTTCAAAATTGCAGAAAGTGAAAAAGGGATAAAGAAGTTGTGGTACTTACGTACAATACAATATCACTCAGCAATGACATCTATGTCATCAGGCCCGTAGCAGCATAATGAGTGGATTCAGGTATGATGATTCTAACTGAAATAAGTCACACAGAAATAGAAACATCATAAGATATCACTAATACATGGAATGTAAACTTGGCTACACAGGAACTGGATTACAAAACAGAACAGGGTCTCAAATTTAGAAAACCAACATATGCTTTCTTAAGGGGAAAGGTGAGTTGGGGTGCTGCATAAAACCAGAGATTGAAATGAGCACAGATAAAGTTCCTTAAGCCAAATATGGAATAGACAAGAGCTACTCCTTGCTCAACGAAATGGACTCAACACCCCATATTAAACGCCTAAGAATGTACCTGACTAGTAAGTATCTTAAAACCTATGGATTGCTATGTCTCCGAAAGAGAATCAAGCGTGTGTACAGGGGCATAAACGCAGCAGTGATAGGATTGGAGAGGTTCGGTGAGCAAATGAAGACCCTTTGAAGTCATATTGCATGGTACCCATTCCACGGGTCTCAACTCTCCAGGTTTAAGGGATTCTTCCTTCAGCTAAAACATGCATGTGGAACCCAGAGTATGATCCACCGTGTGATTGGGAAACGTGTTCAAAGGTGTCTCAGTTTTCGTCCCCTGGTACTCGGGTGCAACATTCCAGACGCTTTACTAACTCTCTCCCCACTTGGAGAGTCAGTGCCTTTAACCTCTTGTTTGGCCCAGTTTGCAATTTCTGCGGAAAATGAACAGGAATAGGGAGAACCAATGAGAGACTAGCTGGAGGTGTCTGGACGGGCAAATTTAACTCTCATTTCCCACCAGGAAGAGGAATTAACCAAAGGCTCAGTGTGCGGTGCCGGAACCACCCTAGGGCATGAAGCAATCCTGCAGTGTTACGGACAGCTCACAAGAAAGCGAGTTGAAGAAAGGAGCTCAGGGGCACTGTCACTCACAAACATGCAGAGTTATAAATGACAGCTATCGTCCAAAAATATATTGAAGTAAGGCTGCCAAGAGGACTTGAAAGCGGGGCAGAATTGCAGGAAACCGATTTCAGGAGGTAGACTGGAATTGCATGTAAAGCACAGGAAAAGAGGCAGAACGTCCACAATGATGCACTTGGCCAAAAAGGGCGTATGCGTTTTTTCCTGAATATATTCAGGAAAAAACGCATACGCCCTTTTTGGCCAACCAAGCAAGCTTGCAAAGGAAATCTGCACTACAATGAAGTCTCACTGCCCCCCGGTCAAAAGGGCCATCTGAAAAAAGTGTAAAATCCAGAAAGGCAGGACAGGCCATGGAGAACTGGGAGCCTTGTTATGCTGATGGGCGGGATGTAAATTGCCAACAGCCACTCTGGAGAAGTGTATGGTGTTTCCTGAAACATCTACAAAACAAAGCAACAGAGCCTAGGGCACTTCCACTTATGGTCCTATAGCTTAGGGAAATTAAAATCATAAGACACAGCCACCCCAAAGTTTGGGACGGCTCTGTTTACAAGAACCTCGTTTATGGTACAAGTTCAATATTGCAGAAAGCGAAAAACGGATAAAGAAGTTGTAGTACTTACAAACAATGCAATATCACTCAGCAATGAAATCTATGTCATCAGGCCCGTAGAAGCATAATGAGTGGATTCAGGTACGATGATTCTAAGTGAAATAAGTCACACAGAAAAAGAAACATCATAAGATATCACTACTACATGGAATGTAAACTTGGCTACACAGGAACTGAATTACAAAACAGAACAGGGTCTCAAATGTAGAAAACCAACTTATGCTTGCTTAACGGGAAAGGTGAGTTGGGGTGCTGCATAAAACCAGAGATTGAAATTAGCACAGATACCGTTCCATAAGCCAAATATGTAATAGACAAGAGCTACTCCTTCCTCAACGAAGTATACTCAACACCCCATATTAAACGCCTAAGAATATACCTGACTAGTAAGAATCTTAAAACCTATGGATTTATATGTCTCCGAAAGAGAATCAAGCGTGTGTACAGCGCAATAAATGCAGCAGTGAAAAGATTGGTGAGGATCGGTGAGCAAATGCACACTCTTTGAAGCCATATTGCATGGTACCCATTCCATGGGTCTCAACTCTCCAGGTTTAAGGGATTCTTCCTCCAGCTAAAACATGCATCTGGAACCCACAGTATGATCCACCGTGTGATTGGGAAACGTGTTCAAAGGTGTCTCAGGTTTCGTCCCCTGGTACTCGGGTGAAACATTCCAGACGCTTTACTAACTCTCTCCAGACTTGGAGAGTCAGTGCCTTTAACCTCCTCTTTGGCCCAGTTTGCAATTTCTGCGGAAAATGAACAGGAATAGGGAGAACCAATGAGAGACTAGCTGGAGGTGTCTGGACGGGCAAATTTAACTCTCATTTCCCACCAGGAAGAGGAATTAACCAAAGGCTCAGCGTGCCGTGCCAGAACCACACTAGGGCATGAAGCAATCCTGCGGTGTTGCGGCCAGCTCACAAGAAAGCGAGTTGAAGAAAGGAGCTTAGGGGCACTGTCATTCACAAACCTGCAGAGTTATAAATGACAGCTATCGTCCAAAAATATATTGGAGTAAGGCTGCCAAGAGGACTTGAAAGCGGGGCAGAATTGCAGGAAACCGATTTCAGGAGGTAGACTGGAATTGCATGTAAAGCATAGGAAAAGAGGCAGAACGTCCACAATGATGCACTTGGCCAAAAAGGGCGTATGCGTTTTTTCCTGAATATATTCAGGAAAAAACGCATACGCCCTTTTTGGCCAACCAAGCAAGCTTGCAAAGGAAATCTGCACTACAATGAAGTCTCACTGCCCCCCGGTCAAAAGGGCCATCTGAAAAAAGTGTAAAATCCAGAAAGGCAGGACAGGCCATGGAGAACTGGGAGCCTTGTTATGCTGATGGGCGGGATGTAAATTGCCAACAGCCACTCTGGAGAAGTGTATGGTGTTTCCTGAAACATCTAAAAAACAAAGCAACAGAGCCTAGGGCACTTCCACTTATGGTCCTATAGCTTAGGGAAATGAAAATCAAAAAGACACAGCCACCCCAAAGTTTGGGACGGCTCTGTTTACAAGAACCTCGTTTACGGTACAAGTTCAAAATTGCAGAAAGTGAAAAATGGATAAAGAAGTTGTGGTACTTACGTACAATACAATATCACTCAGCAATGACATCTATGTCATCAGGCCCGTAGCAGCATAATGAGTGGATTCAGGTATGATGATTCTAACTGAAATAAGTCACACAGAAATAGAAACATCATAAGATATCACTAATACATGGAATGTAAACTTGGCTACACAGGAACTGGATTACAAAACAGAACAGGGTCTCAAATTTAGAAAACCAACATATGCTTGCTTAAGGGGAAAGGTGAGTTGGGGTGCTGCATAAAACCAGAGATTGAAATGAGCACAGATAAAGTTCCTTAAGCCAAATATGGAATAGACAAGAGCTACTCCTTGCTCAACGAAATGGACTCAACACCCCATATTAAACGCCTAAGAATGTACCTGACTAGTAAGTATCTTAAAACCTATGGATTGCTATGTCTCCGAAAGAGAATCAAGCGTGTGTACAGGAGCATAAACGCAGCAGTGATAGGATTGGAGAGGTTCGGTGAGCAAATGAAGACCCTTTGAAGTCATATTGCATGGTACCCATTCCACGGGTCTCAACTCTCCAGGTTTAAGGGATTCTTCCTTCAGCTAAAACATGCATGTGGAACCCAGAGTATGATCCACCGTGTGATTGGGAAACGTGTTCAAAGGTGTCTCAGTTTTCGTCCCCTGGTACTCGGGTGCAACATTCCAGACGCTTTACTAACTCTCTCCCCACTTGGAGAGTCAGTGCCTTTAACCTCCTGTTTGGCCCAGTTTGCAATTTCTGCGGAAAATGAACAGGAATAGGGAGAACCAATGAGAGACTAGCTGGAGGTGTCTGGACGGGCAAATTTAACTCTCATTGCCCACCAGGAAGAGGAATTAACCAAAGGCTCAGTGTGCGGTGCCGGAACCACACTAGGGCATGAAGCAATCCTGCGGTGTTGCGGACAGCTCACAAGAAAGCGAGTTGAAGAAAGGAGCTCAGGGGCACTGTCACTCACAAACATGCAGAGTTATAAATGACAGCTATCGTCCAAAAATATATTGAAGTAAGGCTGCCAAGAGGACTTGAAAGCGGGGCAGAATTGCAGGAAACCGATTTCAGGAGGTAGACTGGAATTGCATGTAAAGCACAGGAAAAGAGGCAGAACGTCCACAATGATGCACTTGGCCAAAAAGGGCGTATGCGTTTTTTCCTGAATATATTCAGGAAAAAACGCATACGCCCTTTTTGGCCAACCAAGCAAGCTTGCAAAGGAAATCTGCACTACAATGAAGTCTCACTGCCCCCCGGTCAAAAGGGCCATCTGAAAAAAGTGTAAAATCCAGAAAGGCAGGACAGGCCATGCAGAACTGGGAGCCTTGTTATGCTGATGGGTGGGATGTAAATTGCCAACAGCCACTCTGGAGAAGTGTATGGTGTTTCCTGAAACATCTAAAAAACAAAGCAACAGAGCCTAGGGCACTTCCACTTATGGTCCTATAGCTTAGGGAAATTAAAATCAAAAAGACACAGCCACCCCAAAGTTTGGGACGGCTCTGTTTACAAGAACCTCGTTTACGGTACAAGTTCAATATCACAGAAAGCGAAAAATGGATAAAGAATTTGTGGTACTTACGTACAATGCAATATCACTCAGCAATGAAATCTATGTCATCAGGCCCGTAGCAGCATAATGAGTGGATTCAGGTACGATGATTCTAAGTGAAATAAGTCACACAGAAAAAGAAACATCATAAGATATCACTACTACACGGAATGTAAACTTGGCTACACAGGAACTGAATTACAAAACAGAACAGGGTCTCAAATGTAGAAAACCAACTTATGCTTGCTTAAGGGGAAAGGTTAGTTGGGGTGCTGCATAAAACCAGAGATTGAAATTAGCACAGATACCGTTCCATAAGCCAAATATGTAATAGACAAGAGCTACTCCTTGCTCAACGAAGTGGACTCAACACCCCATATTAAACGCCTAAGAATATACCTGACTAGTAAGAATCTTAAAACCTATGGATTTATATGTCTCCGAAAGAGAATCAAGCGTGTGTACAGCGCAATAAACGCAGCAGTGAAAGGATTGGTGAGGATCGGTGAGCAAATGCATACTCTTTGAAGCCATATTGCATGGTACCCATTCCATGAGTCTCAACTCTCCAGGTTTAAGGGATTCTTCCTTCAGCTAAAACATGCATGTGGAACCCAGAGTATGATCCACCGTGTGATTGGGAAACGTGTTCAAAGGTGTCTCAGGTTTCGTCCCCTCGTACTCGGGTGCAACATTCCAGACGCTTTACTTACTCTCTCCCCACTTGGAGAGTCAGTGCCTTTAACCTCCTGTTTGGCCCAGTTTGCAATTTCTGCGGAAAATGAACAGGAATAGGGAGAACCAATGAGAGACTAGCTGGAGGTGTCTGGACGGGCAAATTTAACTCTCATTTCCCACCAGGAAGAGGAATTAACCAAAGGCTCAGCGTGCGGTGCCGGAACCACACTAGGGCATGAAGCAATCCTGCGGTGTTGCGGCCAGCTCACAAGAAAGCGAGTTGAAGAAAGTAGCTCAGGGGCACTGTCATTCACAAACCTGCAGAGTTATAAATGACAGCTATCGTCCAAAAATATATTGGAGTAAGGCTGCCAAGAGGACTTGAAAGCGGGGCAGAATTGCAGGAAACCGATTTCAGGAGGTAGACTGGAATTGCATGTAAAGCATAGGAAAAGAGGCAGAACGTCCACAATGCTGCACTTGGCCAAAAAGGGCGTATGCGTTTTTTCCTGAATATATTCAGGAAAAAACGCATACGCCCTTTTTGGCCAACCAAGCAAGCTTGCAAAGGAAATCTGCACTACAATGAAGTCTCACTGCCCCCCGGTCAAAAGGGCCATCTGAAAAAAGTGTAAAATCCAGAAAGGCAGGACAGGCCATGGAGAACTGGGAGCCTTGTTATGCTGATGGGCGGGATGTAAATTGCCAACAGCCACTCTGGAGAAGTGTATGGTGTTTCCTGAAACATCTACAAAACAAAGCAACAGAGCCTAGGGCACTTCCACTTATGGTCCTATAGCTTAGGGAAATTAAAATCAAAAAGACACAGCCACCCCAAAGTTTGGGACGGCTCTGTTTACAAGAACCTCGTTTACGGTACAAGTTCAATATCGCAGAAAGCGAAAAATGGATAAAGAAGTTGTGGTACTTACGTACAATGCAATATCACTCAGCAATGAAATCTATGTCATCAGGCCCGTAGCAGCATAATGAGTGGATTCAGGTATGATGATTCTAAGTGAAATAAGTCACACAGAAAAAGAAACATCATAAGATATCACTACTACACGGAATGTAAACTTGGCTACACAGGAACTGAATTACAAAACAGAACAGGGTCTCAAATGTAGAAAACCAACTTATGCTTGCTTAAGGGGAAAGGTGAGTTGGGGTGCTGCATAAAACCAGAGATTGAAATTAGCACAGATACCGTTCCATAAGCCAAATATGTAATAGACAAGAGCTACTCCTTGCTCAACGAAGTGGACTCAACACCCCATATTAAACGCCTAAGAATATACCTGACTAGTAAGAATCTTAAAACCTATGGATTTATATGTCTCCAAAGAGAATCAAGCGTGTGTACAGCGGCATAAACGCAGCAGTGATAGGATTGGTGAGGATCGGTGAGCAAATGCAGACCCTTTGAAGTCATATTGCATGGTACCCATTCCATGGGTCTCAACTCTCCAGGTTTAAGGGATTCTTCCTTCAGCTAAAACATGCATGTGGAACCCAGCCTATGATCCACCGTGTGATTGGGAAACGTGTTCAAAGGTGTCTCAGTTTTCGTCCCCTGGTACTTGGGTGCAACATTCCAGACGCTTTACTAACTCTCTCCCCACTTGGAGAGTCAGTGCCTTTAACCTCCTGTTTGGCCCAGTTTGCAATTTCTGCGGAAAATGAACAGGAATAGGGAGAACCAATGAGAGACTAGCTGGAGGTGTCTGGACGGGCAAATTTAACTCTCATTTCCCACCAGGAAGAGGAATTAATCAAAGGCTCAGCGTGCCGTGCCGGAACCACACTAGGGCCTGAAGCAATCCTGCGGTGTTGCGGCCAGCTCACAAGAAAGCGAGTTGAAGAAAGGAGCTTAGGGGCACTGTCATTCACAAACCTGCAGAGTTATAAATGACAGCTATCGTCCAAAAATATATTGGAGTAAGGCTGCCAAGAGGACTTGAAAGCGGGGCAGAATTGCAGGAAACCGATTTCAGGAGGTAGACTGGAATTGCATGTAAAGCACAGGAAAAGAGGCAGAACGTCCACAATGATGCCCTTGGCCAAAAAGGGCGTATGCGTTTTTTCCTGAATATATTCAGGAAAAAACGCATACGCCCTTTTTGGCCAACCAAGCAAGCTTGCAAAGGAAATCTGCACTACAATGAAGTCTCACTGCCCCCCGGTCAAAAGGGCCATCTGAAAAAAGTGTAAAATCCAGAAAGGCAGGACAGGCCATGGAGAACTGGGAGCCTTGTTATGCTGATGGGCGGGATGTAAATTGCCAACAGCCACTCTGGAGAAGTGTATGGTGTTTCCTGAAACATCTAAAAAACAAAGCAACAGAGCCTAGGGCACTTCCACTTATGGTCCTATAGCTTAGGGAAATGAAAATCAAAAAGACACAGCTCCCCAAAGTTTGGGACGGCTCTGTTTACAAGAACCTCGTTTACGGTACAAGTTCAAAATTGCAGAAAGTGAAAAATGGATAAAGAAGTTGTGGTACTTACGTACAATACAATATCACTCAGCAATGACATCTATGTCATCAGGCCCGTAGCAGCATAATGAGTGGATTCAGGTATGATGATTCTAACTGAAATAAGTCACACAGAAATAGAAACATCATAAGATATCACTAATACATGGAATGTAAACTTGGCTACACAGGAACAGGATTACAAAACAAAACAGGGTCTCAAATTTAGAAAACCAACATATGCTTTCTTAAGGGGAAAGGTGAGTTGGGGTGCTGCATAAAACCAGAGATTGAAATGAGCACAGATAAAGTTCCTTAAGCCAAATATGGAATAGACAAGAGCTACTCCTTGCTCAACGAAATGGACTCAACACCCCATATTAAACGCCTAAGAATGTACCTGACTAGTAAGTATCTTAAAACCTATGGATTGCTATGTCTCCGAAAGAGAATCAAGCGTGTGTACAGGGGCATAAACGCAGCAGTGATAGGATTGGAGAGGTTCGGTGAGCAAATGAAGACCCTTTGAAGTCATATTGCATGGTACCCATTCCACGGGTCTCAACTCTCCAGGTTTAAGGGATTCTTCCTTCAGCTAAAACATGCATGTGGAACCCAGAGTATGATCCACCGTGTGATTGGGAAACGTGTTCAAAGGTGTCTCAGTTTTCGTCCCCTGGTACTCGGGTGCAACATTCCAGACGCTTTACTAACTCTCTCCCCACTTGGAGAGTCAGTGCCTTTAACCTCCTGTTTGGCCCAGTTTGCAATTTCTGCGGAAAATGAACAGGAATAGGGAGAACCAATGAGAGACTAGCTGGAGGTGTCTGGACGGGCAAATTTAACTCTCATTGCCCACCAGGAAGAGGAATTAACCAAAGGCTCAGTGTGCGGTGCCGGAACCACACTAGGGCATGAAGCAATCCTGCGGTGTTACGGACAGCTCACAAGAAAGCGAGTTGAAGAAAGGAGCTCAGGGGCACTGTCACTCACAAACATGCAGAGTTATAAATGACAGCTATCGTCCAAAAATATATTGAAGTAAGGCTGCCAAGAGGACTTGAAAGCGGGGCAGAATTGCAGGAAACCGATTTCAGGAGGTAGACTGGAATTGCATGTAAAGCATAGGAAAAGAGGCAGAACGTCCACAATGATGCACTTGGCCAAAAAGGGCGTATGCGTTTTTTCCTGAATATATTCAGGAAAAAACGCATACGCACTTTTTGGCCAACCAAGCAAGCTTGCAAATGAAATCTGCACTACAATGAAGTCTCACTGCCCCCCCGGTCAAAAGGGCCATCTGATAAACGTGTAAAATCCAGAAAGGCAGGACAGGCCATGGAGAACTGGGAGCCTTGTTATGCTGATGGGTGGGATGTAAATTGCCAACAGCCACTCTGGAGAAGTGTATGGTGTTTCCTGAAACATCTAAAAAACAAAGCAACAGAGCCTAGGGCACTTCCACTTATGGTCCTATAGCTTAGGGAAATTAAAATCAAAAAGACACAGCCACCCCAAAGTTTGGGACGGCTCTGTTTACAAGAACCTCGTTTACGGTACAAGTTCAATATCGCAGAAAGCGAAAAATGGATAAAGAATTTGTGGTACTTACGTACAATGCAATATCACTCAGCAATGAAATCTATGTCATCAGGCCCGTAGCAGCATAATGAGTGGATTCAGGTACGATGATTCTAAGTGAAATAAGTCACACAGAAAAAGAAACATCATAAGATATCACTACTACACGGAATGTAAACTTGGCTACACAGGAACTGAATTACAAAACAGAACAGGGTCTCAAATGTAGAAAACCAACTTATGCTTGCTTAAGGGGAAAGGTGAGTTGGGGTGCTGCATAAAACCAGAGATTGAAATTAGCACAGATACCGTTCCATAAGCCAAATATGTAATAGACAAGAGCTACTCCTTGCTCAACGAAGTGGACTCAACACCCCATATTAAACGCCTAAGAATATACCTGACTAGTAAGAATCTTAAAACCTATGGATTTATATGTCTCCGAAAGAGAATCAAGCGTGTGTACAGCGGCATAAACGCAGCAGTGATAGGATTGGTGAGGATCGGTGAGCAAATGCAGACCCTGTGAAGTCATATTGCATGGTACCCATTCCATGGGTCTCAACTCTCCAGGTTTAAGGGATTCTTCCTTCAGCTAAAACATGCATGTGGAACCCAGCCTATGATCCACCGTGTGATTGGGAAACGTGTTCAAAGGTGTCTCAGTTTTCGTCCCCTGGTACTTGGGTGCAACATTCCAGACGCTTTACTAACTCTCTCCCCACTTGGAGAGTCAGTGCCTTTAACCTCCTGTTTGGCCCAGTTTGCAATTTCTGCGGAAAATGAACAGGAATAGGGAGAACCAATGAGAGAGTAGCTCGAGGTGTCTGGACGGGCAAATTTAACTCTCATTTCCCACCAGGAAGAGGAATTAACCAAAGGCTCAGCGTGCCGTGCCAGAACCACACTAGGGCATGAAGCAATCCTGCGGTGTTGCGGCCAGCTCACAAGAAAGCGAGTTGAAGAAAGGAGCTTAGGGGCACTGTCATTCACAAACCTGCAGAGTTATAAATGACAGCTATCGTCCAAAAATATATTGGAGTAAGGCTGCCAAGAGGACTTGAAAGCGGGGCAGAATTGCAGGAAACCGATTTCAGGAGGTAGACTGGAATTGCATGTAAAGCACAGGAAAAGAGGCAGAACGTCCACAATGATGCCCTTGGCCAAAAAGGGCGTATGCGTTTTTTCCTGAATATATTCAGGAAAAAACGCATACGCACTTTTTGGCCAACCAAGCAAGCTTGCAAAGGAAATCTGCACTACAATGAAGTCTCACTGCCCCCCGGTCAAAAGGGCAATCTGAAAAAAGTGTAAAATCCAGAAAGGCAGGACAGGCCATGGAGAACTGGGAGCCTTGTTATGCTGATGGGCGGGATGTAAATTGCCAACAGCCACTCTGGAGAAGTGTATGGTGTTTCCTGAAACATCTAAAAAACAAAGCAACAGAGCCTAGGGCACTTCCACTTATGGTCCTATAGCTTAGGGAAATGAAAATCAAAAAGACACAGCCACCCCAAAGTTTGGGACGGCTCTGTTTACAAGAACCTCGTTTACGGTACAAGTTCAAAATTGCAGAAAGTGAAAAATGGATAAAGAAGTTGTGGTACTTACGTACAATACAATATCACTCAGCAATGACATCTATGTCATCAGGCCCGTAGCAGCATAATGAGTGGATTCAGGTATGATGATTCTAACTGAAATAAGTCACACAGAAATAGAAACAACATAAGATATCACTAATACATGGAATGTAATCTTGGCTACACAGGAACTGGATTACAAAACAGAACAGGGTCTCAAATTTAGAAAACCAACATATGCTTTCTTAAGGGGAAAGGTGAGTTGGGGTGCTGCATAAAACCAGAGATTGAAATGAGCACAGATAAAGTTCCTTAAGCCAAATATGGAATAGACAAGAGCTACTCCTTGCTCAACGAAATGGACTCAACACCCCATATTAAACGCCTAAGAATGTACCTGACTAGTAAGTATCTTAAAACCTATGGATTGCTATGTCTCCGAAAGAGAATCAAGCGTGTGTACAGGGGCATAAACGCAGCAGTGATAGGATTGGAGAGGTTCGGTGAGCAAATGAAGACCCTTTGAAGTCATATTGCATGGTACCCATTCCACGGGTCTCAACTCTCCAGGTTTAAGGGATTCTTCCTTCAGCTAAAACATGCATGTGGAACCCAGAGTATGATCCACCGTGTGATTGGGAAACGTGTTCAAAGGTGTCTCAGTTTTCGTCCCCTGGTACTCGGGTGCAACATTCCAGACGCTTTACTAACTCTCTCCCCACTTGGAGAGTCAGTGCCTTTAACCTCCTGTTTGGCCCAGTTTGCAATTTCTGCGGAAAATGAACAGGAATAGGGAGAAACAATGAGAGACTAGCTGGAGGTGTCTGGACGGGCAAATTTAACTCTCATTGCCCACCAGGAAGAGGAATTAACCAAAGGCTCAGTGTGCGGTGCCGGAACCACCCTAGGGCATGAAGCAATCCTGCGGTGTTACGGACAGCTCACAAGAAAGCGAGTTGAAGAAAGGAGCTCAGGGACACTGTCACTCACAAACATGCAGAGTTATAAATGACAGCTATCGTCCAAAAATATATTGAAGTAAGGCTGCCAAGAGGACTTGAAAGCAGGGCAGAATTGCAGGAAACCGATTTCAGGAGGTAGACTGGAATTGCATGTAAAGCACAGGAAAAGAGGCAGAACGTCCACAATGATGCACTTGGCCAAAAAGGGCGTATGCGTTTTTTCCTGAATATATTCAGGAAAAAACGCATACGCCCTTTTTGGCCAACCAAGCAAGCTTGCAAATGAAATCTGCACTACAATGAAGTCTCACTGCCCCCCGGTCAAAAGGGCCATCTGAAAAAAGTGTAAAATCCAGAAAGGCAGGACAGGCCATGGAGAACTGGGAGCCTTGTTATGCTGATGGGTGGGATGTAAATTGCCAACAGCCACTCTGGAGAAGTGTATGGTGTTTCCTGAAACATCTAAAAAACAAAGCAACAGAGCCTAGGGCACTTCCACTTATGGTCCTATAGCTTAGGGAAATTAAAATCAAAAAGACACAGCCACCCCAAAGTTTGGGACGGCTCTGTTTACAAGAACCTCGTTTACGGTACAAGTTCAATATCACAGAAAGCGAAAAATGGATAAAGAATTTGTGGTACTTACGTACAATGCAATATCACTCAGCAATGAAATCTATGTCATCAGGCCCGTAGCAGCATAATGAGTGGATTCAGGTACGATGATTCTAAGTGAAATAAGTCACACAGAAAAAGAAACATCATAAGATATCACTACTACACGGAATGTAAACTTGGCTACACAGGAACTGAATTACAAAACAGAACAGGGTCTCAAATGTAGAAAACCAACTTATGCTTGCTTAAGGGGAAAGGTGAGTTGGGGTGCTGCATAAAACCAGAGATTGAAATTAGCACAGATACCGTTCCATAAGCCAAATATGTAATAGACAAGAGCTACTCCTTGCTCAACGAAGTGGACTCAACACCCCATATTAAACGCCTAAGAATATACCTGACTAGTAAGAATCTTAAAACCTATGGATTTATATGTCTCCGAAAGAGAATCAAGCGTGTGTACAGCGCAATAAACGCAGCAGTGAAAGGATTGGTGAGGATCGGTGAGCAAATGCATACTCTTTGAAGCCATATTGCATGGTACCCATTCCATGGGTCTCAACTCTCCAGGTTTAAGGGATTCTTCCTTCAGCTAAAACATGCATGTGGAACCCAGAGTATGATCCACCGTGTGATTGGGAAACGTGTTCAAAGGTGTCTCAGGTTTTGTCCCCTCGTACTCGGGTGCAACATTCCAGACGCTTTACTTACTCTCTCCCCACTTGGAGAGTCAGTGCCTTTAACCTCCTGTTTGGCCCAGTTTGCAATTTCTGCGGAAAATGAACAGGAATAGGGAGAACCAATGAGAGACTAGCTGGAGGTGTCTGGACGGGCAAATTTAACTCTTATTTCCCACCAGGAAGAGGAATTAACCAAAGGCTCAGCGTGCGGTGCCGGAACCACACTAGGGCATGAAGCAATCCTGCGGTGTTGCGGCCAGCTCACAAGAAAGCGAGTTGAAGAAAGTAGCTCAGGGGCACTGTCATTCACAAACCTGCAGAGTTATAAATGACAGCTATCGTCCAAAAATATATTGGAGTAAGGCTGCCAAGAGGACTTGAAAGCGGGGCAGAATTGCAGGAAACCGATTTCAGGAGGTAGACTGGAATTGCATGTAAAGCATAGGAAAAGAGGCAGAACGTCCACAATGATGCACTTGGCCAAAAAGGGCGTATGCGTTTTTTCCTGAATACATTCAGGAAAAAACGCATACGCCCTTTTTGGCCAACCAAGCAAGCTTGCAAAGGAAATCTGCACTACAATGAAGTCTCACTGCCCCCCGGTCAAAAGGGCCATCTGAAAAAAGTGTAAAATCCAGAAAGGCAGGACAGGCCATGGAGAACTGGGAGCCTTGTTATGCTGATGGGCGGGATGTAAATTGCCAACAGCCACTCTGGAGAAGTGTATGGTGTTTCCTGAAACATCTACAAAACAAAGCAACAGAGCCTAGGGCACTTCCACTTATGGTCCTATAGCTTAGGGAAATTAAAATCAAAAAGACACAGCCACCCCAAAATTTGGGACGGCTCTGTTTACAAGAACCTCTTTTACGGTACAAGTTCAATATCGCAGAAAGCGAAAAATGGATAAAGAAGTTGTGGTACTTACGTACAATGCAATATCACTCAGCAATGAAATCTATGTCATCAGGCCCGTAGCAGCATAATGAGTGGATTCAGGTATGATGATTCTAAGTGAAATAAGTCACACAGAAAAAGAAACATCATAAGATATCACTACTACACGGAATGTAAACTTGGCTACACAGGAACTGAATTACAAAACAGAACAGGGTCTCAAATGTAGAAAACCAACTTATGCTTGCTTAAGGGGAAAGGTGAGTTGGGGTGCTGCATAAAACCAGAGATTGAAATTAGCACAGATACCGTTCCATAAGCCAAATATGTAATAGACAAGAGCTACTCCTTGCTCAACGAAGTGGACTCAACACCCCATATTAAACGCCTAAGAATGTACCTGACTAGTAAGTATCTTAAAACCTATGGATTGCTATGTCTCCGAAAGAGAATCAAGCGTGTGTACAGGGGCATAAACGCAGCAGTGATAGGATTGGAGAGGTTCAGTGAGCAAATGAAGACCCTTTGAAGTCATATTGCATGGTACCCATTCCACGGGTCTCAACTCTCCAGGTTTAAGGGATTCTTCCTTCAGCTAAAACATGCATGTGGAACCCAGAGTATGATCCACCGTGTGATTGGGAAACGTGTTCAAAGGTGTCTCAGTTTTCGTCCCCTGGTACTCGGGTGCAACATTCCAGACGCTTTACTAAATCTCTCCCCACTTGGAGAGTCAGTGCCTTTAACCTCCTGTTTGGCCCAGTTTGCAATTTCTGCGGAAGATGAACAGGAATAGGGAGAAACAATGAGAGACAAGCTGGAGGTGTCTGGACGGGCAAATTTAACTCTCATTGCCCACCAGGAAGAGGAATTAACCAAAGGCTCAGTGTGCGGTGCCGGAACCACACTAGGGCATGAAGCAATCCTGCGGTGTTACGGACAGCTCACAAGAAAGCGAGTTGAAGAAAGGAGCTCAGGGGCACTGTCACTCACAAACATGCAGAGTTATAAATGACAGCTATCGTCCAAAAATATATTGAAGTAAGGCTGCCAAGAGGACTTGAAAGCGGGGCAGAATTGCAGGAAACCGATTTCAGGAGGTAGACTGGAATTGCATGTAAAGCACAGGAAAAGAGGCAGAACGTCCACAATGATGCACTTGGCCAAAAAGGGCGTATGCGTTTTTTCCTGAATATATTCAGGAAAAAACGCATACGCCCTTTTTGGCCAACCAAGCAAGCTTGCAAATGAAATCTGCACTACAATGAAGTCTCACTGCCCCCCCGGTCAAAAGGGCCATCTGAAAAAAGTGTAAAATCCAGAAAGGCAGGACAGGCCATGGAGAACTGGGAGCCTTGTTATGCTGATGGGTGGGATGTAAATTGCCAACAGCCACTCTGGAGAAGTGTATGTTGTTTCCTGAAACATCTAAAAAACAAAGCAACAGAGCCTAGGGCACTTCCACTTATGGTCCTATAGCTTAGGGAAATTAAAATCAAAAAGACACAGCCACCCCAAAGTTTGGGACGGCTCTGTTTACAAGAACCTCGTTTACGGTACAAGTTCAATATCACAGAAAGCGAAAAATGGATAAAGAATTTGTGGTACTTACGTACAATGCAATATCACTCAGCAATGAAATCTATGTCATCAGGCCCGTAGCAGCATAATGAGTGGATTCAGGTACGATGATTCTAAGTGAAATAAGTCACACAGAAAACGAAACATCATAAGATATCACTACTACACGGAATGTAAACTTGGCTACACAGGAACTGAATTACAAAACAGAACAGGGTCTCAAATGTAGAAAACCAACTTATGCTTGCTTAAGGGGAAAGGTTAGTTGGGGTGCTGCATAAAACCAGAGATTGAAATTAGCACAGATACCGTTCCATAAGCCAAATATGTAATAGACAAGAGCTACTCCTTGCTCAACGAAGTGGACTCAACACCCCATATTAAACGCCTAAGAATATACCTGACTAGTAAGAATCTTAAAACCTATGGATTTATATGTCTCCGAAAGAGAATCAAGCGTGTGTACAGCGCAATAAACGCAGCAGTGAAAGGATTGGTGAGGATCGGTGAGCAAATGCATACTCTTTGAAGCCATATTGCATGGTACCCATTCCATGGGTCTCAACTCTCCAGGTTTAAGGGATTCTTCCTTCAGCTAAAACATGCATGTGGAACCCAGAGTATGATCCACCGTGTGATTGGGAAACGTGTTCAAAGGTGTCTCAGGTTTCGTCCCCTCGTACTCGGGTGCAACATTCCAGACGCTTTACTTACTCTCTCCCCACTTGGAGAGTCAGTGCCTTTAACCTCCTGTTTGGCCCAGTTTGCAATTTCTGCGGAAAATGAACAGGAATAGGGAGAACCAATGAGAGACTAGCTGGAGGTGTCTGGACGGGCAAATTTAACTCTCATTTCCCACCAGGAAGAGGAATTAACCAAAGGCTCAGCGTGCGGTGCCGGAACCACACTAGGGCATGAAGCAATCCTGCGGTGTTGCGGCCAGCTCACAAGAAAGCGAGTTGAAGAAAGTAGCTCAGGGGCACTGTCATTCACAAACCTGCAGAGTTATAAATGACAGCTATCGTCCAAAAATATATTGGAGTAAGGCTGCCAAGAGGACTTGAAAGCGGGGCAGAATTGCAGGAAACCGATTTCAGGAGGTAGACTGGAATTGCATGTAAAGCATAGGAAAAGAGGCAGAACGTCCACAATGATGCACTTGGCCAAAAAGGGCGTATGCGTTTTTTCCTGAATATATTCAGGAAAAAACGCATACGCCCTTTTTGGCCAACCAAGCAAGCTTGCAAAGGAAATCTGCACTACAATGAAGTCTCACTGCCCCCCGGTCAAAAGGGCCATCTGAAAAAAGTGTAAAATCCAGAAAGGCAGGACAGGCCATGGAGAACTGGGAGCCTTGTTATGCTGATGGGCGGGATGTAAATTGCCAACAGCCACTCTGGAGAAGTGTATGGTGTTTCCTGAAACATCTAAAAAACAAAGCAACAGAGCCTAGGGCACTTCCACTTATGGTCCTATAGCTTAGGGAAATGAAAATCAAAAAGACACATCCACCCCAAAGTTTGGGACGGCTCTGTTTACAAGAACCTCGTTTACGGTACAAGTTCAAAATTGCAGAAAGTGAAAAATGGATAAAGAAGTTGTGGTACTTACGTACAATACAATATCACTCAGCAATGACATCTATGTCATCAGGCCCGTAGCAGCATAATGAGTGGATTCAGGTATGATGATTCTAACTGAAATAAGTCACACAGAAATAGAAACATCATAAGATATCACTAATACATGGAATGTAAACTTGGCTACACAGGAACTGGATTACAAAACAGAACAGGGTCTCAAATTTAGAAAACCAACATATGCTTGCTTAAGGGGAAAGGTGAGTTGGGGTGCTGCATAAAACCAGAGATTGAAATGAGCACAGATAAAGTTCCTTAAGCCAAATATGGAATAGACAAGAGCTACTCCTTGCTCAACGAAATGGACTCAACACCCCATATTAAACGCCTAAGAATGTACCTGACTAGTAAGTATCTTAAAACCTATGGATTGCTATGTCTCCGAAAGAGAATCAAGCGTGTGTACAGGGGCATAAACGCAGCAGTGATAGGATTGGAGAGGTTCGGTGAGCAAATGAAGACCCTTTGAAGTCATATTGCATGGTACCCATTCCACGGGTCTCAACTCTCCAGGTTTAAGGGATTCTTCCTTCAGCTAAAACATGCATGTGGAACCCAGAGTATGATCCACCGTGTGATTGGGAAACGTGTTCAAAGGTGTCTCAGTTTTCGTCCCCTGGTACTCGGGTGCAACATTCCAGATGCTTTACTAACTCTCTCCCCACTTGGAGAGTCAGTGCCTTTAACCTCCTGTTTGGCCCAGTTTGCAATTTCTGCAGAAAATGAACAGGAATAGGGAGAACCAATGAGAGACTAGCTGGAGGTGTCTGGACGGGCAAATTTAACTCTCATTGCCCACCAGGAAGAGGAATTAACCAAAGGCTCAGTGTGCGGTGCCGGAACCACACTAGGGCATGAAGCAATCCTGCGGTGCTGCAGACAGCTCACAAGAAAGCGAGTTGAAGAAAGGAGCTCAGGGGCACTGTCACTCACAAACATGCAGAGTTATAAATGACAGCTATCGTCCAAAAATATATTGAAGTAAGGCTGCCAAGAGGACTTGAAAGCGGGGCAGAATTGCAGGAAACCGATTTCAGGAGGTAGACTGGAATTGCATGTAAAGCACAGGAAAAGAGGCAGAACGTCCACAATGATGCACTTGGCCAAAAAGGGCGTATGCGTTTTTTCCTGAATATATTCAGGAAAAAACGCATACACCCTTTTTGGCCAACCAAGCAAGCTTGCAAATGAAATCTGCACTACAATGAAGTCTCACTGCCCCCCGGTCAAAAGGGCCATCTGAAAAAAGTGTAAAATCCAGAAAGGCAGGACAGGCCATGGAGAACTGGGAGCCTTGTTATGCTGATGGGTGGGATGTAAATTGCCAACAGCCACTCTGGAGAAGTGTATGGTGTTTCCTGAAACATCTAAAAAACAAAGCAACAGAGCCTAGGGCACTTCCACTTATGGTCCTATAGCTTAGGGAAATGAAAATCAAAAAGACACAGCCACCCCAAAGTTTGGGACGGCTCTGTTTACAAGAACCTCGTTTACGGTACAAGTTCAATATCACAGAAAGCGAAAAATGGATAAAGAATTTGTGGTACTTACGTACAATGCAATATCACTCAGCAATGAAATCTATGTCATCAGGCCCGTAGCAGCATAATGAGTGGATTCCGGTATGATGATTCTAAGTGAAATAAGTCACACAGAAAAAGAAACATCATAAGATATCACTACTACACGGAATGTAAACTTGGCTACACAGGAAATGAATTACAAAACAGAACAGGGTCTCAAATGTAGAAAACCAACTTATGCTTGCTTAAGGGGAAAGGTGAGTTGGGGTGCTGCATAAAACCAGAGATTGAAATTAGCACAGATACCGTTCCATAAGCCAAATATGTAATAGACAAGAGCTACTCCTTGCTCAACGAAGTGGACTCAACACCCCATATTAAACGCCTAAGAATATACCTGACTAGTAAGAATCTTAAAACCTATGGATTTATATGTCTCCGAAAGAGAATCAAGCGTGTGTACAGCGCAATAAACGCAGCAGTGAAAGGATTGGTGAGGATCGGTGAGCAAATGCATACTCTTTGAAGCCATATTGCATGGTACCCATTCCATGGGTCTCAACTCTCCAGGTTTAAGGGATTCTTCCTTCAGCTAAAACATGCATGTGGAACCCAGAGTATGATCCACCGTGTGATTGGGAAACGTGTTCAAAGGTGTCTCAGGTTTCGTCCCCTCGTACTCGGGTGCAACATTCCAGACGCTTTACTTACTCTCTCCCCACTTGGAGAGTCAGTGCCTTTAACCTCCTGTTTGGCCCAGTTTGCAATTTCTGCGGAAAATGAACAGGAATAGGGAGAACCAATGAGAGACTAGCTGGAGGTGTCTGGACGGGCAAATTTAACTCTCATTTCCCACCAGGAAGAGGAATTAACCAAAGGCTCAGCGTGCCGTGCCAGAACCACACTAGGGCATGAAGCAATCCTGCGGTGTTGCGGCCAGCTCACAAGAAAGCGAGTTGAAGAAAGGAGCTCAGGGGCACTGTCATTCACAAACCTGCAGAGTTATAAATGACAGCTATCGTCCAAAAATATATTGGAGTAAGGCTGCCAAGAGGACTTGAAAGCGGGGCAGAATTGCAGGAAACCGATTTCAGGAGGTAGACTGGAATTGCATGTAAAGCATAGGAAAAGAGGCAGAACGTCCACAATGATGCACTTGGCCAAAAAGGGCGTATGCGTTTTTTCCTGAATATATTCAGGAAAAAACGCATACGCCCTTTTTGGCCAACCAAGCAAGCTTGCAAAGGAAATCTGCACTACAATGAAGTCTCACTGCCCCCCGGTCAAAAGGGCCATCTGAAAAAAGTGTAAAATCCAGAAAGGCAGGACAGGCCATGGAGAACTGGGAGCCTTGTTATGCTGATGGGCGGGATGTAAATTGCCAACAGCCACTCTGGAGAAGTGTATGGTGTTTCCTGAAACATCTACAAAACAAAGCAACAGAGCCTAGGGCACTTCCACTTATGGTCCTATAGCTTAGGGAAATTAAAATCAAAAAGACACAGCCTCCCCAAAATTTGGGACGGCTCTGTTTACAAGAACCTCGTTTACGGTACAAGTTCAATATCGCAGAAAGCGAAAAATGGATAAAGAAGTTGTGGTACTTACGTACAATGCAATATCACTCAGCAATGAAATCTATGTCATCAGGCCCGTAGCAGCATAATGAGTGGATTCAGGTACGATGATTCTAAGTGAAATAAGTCACACAGAAAAAGAAACATCATAAGATATCACTACTACACGGAATGTAAACTTGGCTACACAGGAACTGAATTACAAAACAGAACAGGGTCTCAAATGTAGAAAACCAACATATGCTTGCTTAAGGGGAAAGGTGAGTTGGGGTGCTGCATAAAACCAGAGATTGAAATGAGCACAGATAAAGTTCCTTAAGCCAAATATGGAATAGACAAGAGCTACTCCTTGCTCAACGAAATGGACTCAACACCCCATATTAAACGCCTAAGAATGTACCTGACTAGTAAGTATCTTAAAACCTATGGATTGCTATGTCTCCGAAAGAGAATCAAACGTGTGTACAGGGGCATAAACGCAGCAGTGATAGGATTGGAGAGGTTCGGTGAGCAAATGAAGACCCTTTGAAGTCATATTGCATGGTACCCATTCCAAGGGTCTCAACTCTCCAGGTTTAAGGGATTCTTCCTTCAGCTAAAACATGCATGTGGAACCCAGAGTATGATCCACCGTGTGATTGGGAAACGTGTTCAAAGGTGTCTCAGTTTTCGTCCCCTGGTACTCGGGTGAAACATTCCAGACGCTTTACTAACTCTCTCCCCACTTGGAGAGTCAGTGCCTTTAACCTCCTGTTTGGCCCAGTTTGCAATTTCTTCGGAAAATGAACAGGAATAGGGAGAACCAATGAGAGACTAGCTGGAGGTGTCTGGCCGGGAAATTTAACTCTCATTGCCCACCAGGAAGAGGAATTAACCAAAGGCTCAGTGTGTGGTGCCGGAACCACACTAGGGCATGAAGCAATCCTGCGGTGTTGCGGACAGCTCACAAGAAAGCGAGTTGAAGAAAGGAGCTCAGGGGCACTGTCACTCACAAACATGCAGAGTTATAAATGACAGCTATCGTCCAAAAATATATTGAAGTAAGGCTGCCAAGAGGACTTGAAAGCGGGGCAGAATTGCAGGAAACCGATTTCAGGAGGTAGACTGGAATTGCATGTAAAGCACAGGAAAAGAGGCAGAACGTCCACAATGATGCACTTGGCCAAAAAGGGCGTATGCGTTTTTTCCTGAATATATTCAGGAAAAAACGCATACGCCCTTTTTGGCCAACCAAGCAAGCTTGCAAATGAAATCTGCACTACAATGAAGTCTCACTGCCCCCCGGTCAAAAGGGCCATCTGAAAAAAGTGTAAAATCCAGAAAGGCAGGACAGGCCATGGAGAACTGGGAGCCTTGTTATGCTGATGGGCGGGATGTAAATTGCCAACAGCCACTCTGGAGAAGTGTATGGTGTTTCCTGAAACATCTAAAAAACAAAGCAACAGAGCCTAGGGCACTTCCACTTATGGTCCTATAGCTTAGGGAAATGAAAATCAAAAAGACACAGCCACCCCAAAGTTTGGGACGGCTCTGTTTACAAGAACCTCGTTTACGGTACAAGTTCAATATCACAGAAAGCGAAAAATGGATAAAGAATTTGTGGTACTTACGTACAATGCAATATCACTCAGCAATGAAATCTATGTCATCAGGCCCGTAGCAGCATAATGAGTGGATTCAGGTACGATGATTCTAAGTGAAATAAGTCACACAGAAAAAGAAACATCATAAGATATCACTACTACACGGAATGTAAACTTGGCTACACAGGAACTGAATTACAAAACAGAACAGGGTCTCAAATGTAGAAAACCAACTTATGCTTGCTTAAGGGGAAAGGTGAGTTGGGGTGCTGCATAAAACCAGAGATTGAAATTAGCACAGATACCATTCCATAAGCCAAATATGTAATAGACAAGAGCTACTCCTTGCTCAACGAAGTGGACTCAACACCCCATATTAAACGCCTAAGAATATACCTGACTAGTAAGAATCTTAAAACCTATGGATTTATATGTCTCCGAAAGAGAATCAAGCGTGTGTACAGCGCAATAAACGCAGCAGTGAAAGGACTGGTGAGGATCGGTGAGCAAATGCATACTCTTTGAAGCCATATTGCATGGTACCCATTCCATGGGTCTCAACTCTCCAGGTTTAAAGGATTCTTCCTTCAGCTAAAACATGCATGTGGAACCCAGAGTATGATCCACCGTGTGATTGGGAAACGTGTTCAAAGGTGTCTCAGGTTTCGTCCCCTCGTACTCGGGTGCAACATTCCAGACGCTTTACTTACTCTCTCCCCACTTGGAGAGTCAGTGCCTTTAACCTCCTGTTTGGCCCAGTTTGCAATTTCTGCGGAAAATGAACAGGAATAGGGAGAACCAATGAGAGACTAGCTGGAGGTGTCTGGACGGGCAAATTTAACTCTCATTTCCCACCAGGAAGAGGAATTAACCAAAGGCTCAGCGTGCCGTGCCGGAACCACACTAGGGCATGAAGCAATCCTGCGGTGTTGCGGCCAGCTCACAAGAAAGCGAGTTGAAGAAAGTAGCTCAGGGGCACTGTCATTCACAAACCTGCAGAGTTATAAATGACAGCTATCGTCCAAAAATATATTGGAGTAAGGCTGCCAAGAGGACTTGAAAGCGGGGCAGAATTGCAGGAAACCAATTTCAGGAGGTAGACTGGAATTGCATGTAAAGCATAGGAAAAGAGGCAGAACGTCCACAATGCTGCACTTGGCCAAAAAGGGCGTATGCGTTTTTTCCTGAATATATTCAGGAAAAAACGCATACGCCCTTTTTGGCCAACCAAGCAAGCTTGCAAAGGAAATCTGCACTACAATGAAGTCTCACTGCCCCCCGGTCAAAAGGGCCATCTGAAAAAAGTGTAAAATCCAGAAAGGCAGGACAGGCCATGGAGAACTGGGAGCCTTGTTATGCTGATGGGCGGGATGTAAATTGCCAACAGCCACTCTGGAGAAGTGTATGGTGTTTCCTGAAACATCTACAAAACAAAGCAACAGAGCCTAGGGCACTTCCACTTATGGTCCTATAGCTTAGGGAAATTAAAATCAAAAAGACACAGCCACCCCAAAATTTGGGACGGCTCTGTTTACAAGAACCTCGTTTACGGTACAAGTTCAATATCACAGAAAGCGAAAAATGGATAAAGAAGTTGTGGTACTTACGTACAATGCAATATCACTCAGCAATGAAATCTATGTCATCAGGCCCGTAGCAGCATAATGAGTGGATTCAGGTATGATGATTCTAAGTGAAATAAGTCACACAGAAAAAGAAACATCATAAGATATCACTACTACACGGAATGTAAACTTGGCTACACAGGAACTGAATTACAAAACAGAACAGGGTCTCAAATGTAGAAAACCAACTTATGCTTGCTTAAGGGGAAAGGTGAGTTGGGGTGCTGCATAAAACCAGAGATTGAAATTAGCACAGATACCGTTCCATAAGCCAAATATGTAATAGACAAGAGCTACTCCTTGCTCAACGAAGTGGACTCAACACCCCATATTAAACGCCTAAGAATATACCTGACTAGTAAGAATCTTAAAACCTATGGATTTATATGTCTCCGAAAGAGAATCAAGCGTGTGTACAGCGCAATAAACGCAGCAGTGAAAGGATTGGTGAGGATCGGTGAGCAAATGCATACTCTTTGAAGCCATATTGCATGGTACCCATTCCATGGGTCTCAACTCTCCAGGTTTAAGGGATTCTTCCTTCAGCTAAAACATGCATGTGGAACCCAGAGTATGATCCACCGTGTGATTGGGAAACGTGTTCAAAGGTGTCTCAGGTTTCGTCCCCTGGTACTCGGGTGCAACATTCCAGATGCTTTACTTACTCTCTCCCCACTTGGAGAGTCAGTGCCTTTAACCTCCTGTTTGGCCCAGTTTGCAATTTCTGCGGAAAATGAACAGGAATAGGGAGAACCAATGAGAGACTAGCTGGAGGTGTCTGGACGGGCAAATTTAACTCTCATTTCCCACCAGGAAGAGGAATTAACCAAAGGCTCAGCGTGCCGTGCCAGAACCACACTAGGGCATGAAGCAATCCTGCGGTGTTGCGGCCAGCTCACAAGAAAACGAGTTGAAGAAAGGAGCTTAGGGGCACTGTCATTCACAAACCTGCAGAGTTATAAATGACAGCTATCGTCCAAAAATATATTGGAGTAAGGCTGCCAAGAGGACTTGAAAGCGGGGCAGAATTGCAGGAAACCGATTTCAGGAGGTAGACTGGAATTGCATGTAAAGCATAGGAAAAGAGGCAGAACGTCCACAATGATGCACTTGGCCAAAAAGGGCGTATGCGTTTTTTCCTGAATATATTCAGGAAAAAACGCATACGCCCTTTTTGGCCAACCAAGCAAGCTTGCAAAGGAAATCTGCACTACAATGAAGTCTCACTGCCCCCCGGTCAAAAGGGCCATCTGAAAAAAGTGTAAAATCCAGAAAGGCAGGACAGGCCATGGAGAACTGGGAGCCTTGTTATGCTGATGGGCGGGATGTAAATTGCCAACAGCCACTCTGGAGAAGTGTATGGTGTTTCCTGAAACATCTACAAAACAAAGCAACAGAGCCTAGGGCACTTCCACTTATGGTCCTATAGCTTAGGGAAATTAAAAGCAAAAAGACACAGCCACCCCAAAGTTTGGGACGGCTCTGTTTACAAGAACCTCGTTTACGGTACAAGTTCAAAATTGCAGAAAGTGAAAAATGGATAAAGAAGTTGTGGTACTTACGTACAATACAATATCACTCAGCAATGACATCTATGTCATCAGGCCCGTAGCAGCATAATGAGTGGATTCAGGTATGATGATTCTAACTGAAATAAGTCACACAGAAAAAGAAACATCATAAGATATCACTAATACATGGAATGTAAACTTGGCTACACAGGAACTGGTTTACAAAACAGAACAGGGTCTCAAATTTAGAAAACCAACATATGCTTGCTTAAGGGGAAAGGTGAGTTGGGGTGCTGCATAAAACCAGAGATTGAAATGAGCACAGATTAAGTTCCTTAAGCCAAATATGGAATAGACAAGAGCTACTCCTTGCTCAACGAAATGGACTCAACACCCCATATTAAACGCCTAAGAATGTACCTGACTAGTAAGTATCTTAAAACCTATGGATGGCTATGTCTCCGAAAGAGAATCAAGCGTGTGTACATGGGCATAAACGCAGCAGTGATAGGATTGGAGAGGTTCGGTGAGCAAATGAAGACCCTTTGAAGTCATATTGCATGGTACCCATTCCACGGGTCTCAACTCTCCAGGTTTAAGGGATTCTTCCTTCAGCTAAAACATGCATGTGGAACCCAGAGTATGATCCACCGTGTGATTGGGAAACGTGTTCAAAGGTGTCTCAGGTTTCGTCCCCTGGTACTCGGGTGCAACATTCCAGATGCTTTACTTACTCTCTCCCCACTTGGAGAGTCAGTGCCTTTAAACTCCTGTTTGGCCCAGTTTGCAATTTCTGCGGAAAATGAACAGGAATAGGGAGAACCAATGAGAGACTAGCTGGAGGTGTCTGGACGGGCAAATTTAACTCTCATTTCCCACCAGGAAGAGGAATTAACCAAAGGCTCAGCGTGCCGTGTCAGAACCACACTAGGGCATGAAGCAATCCTGCGGTGTTGCGGCCAGCTCACAAGAAAGCGAGTTGAAGAAAGGAGCTTAGGGGCAATGTCATTCACAAACCTGCAGAGTTATAAATGACAGCTATCGTCCAAAAATATATTGGAGTAAGGCTGCCAAGAGGACTTGAAACCGGGGCAGAATTGCAGGAAACCGATTTCAGGAGGTAGACTGGAATTGCATGTAAAGCACAGGAAAAGAGGCAGAACGTCCACAATGATGCACTTGGCCAAAAAGGGCGTATGCGTTTTTTCCTGAATATATTCAGGAAAAAACGCATACGCCCTTTTTGGCCAACCAAGCAAGCTTGCAAAAGAAATCTGCACTACAATGAAGTCTCACTGCCCCCCGGTCAAAAGGGCCATCTGAAACAAGTGTAAAATCCAGAAAGGCAGGACAGGCCATGGAGAACTGGGAGCCTTGTTATGCTGATGGGCGGGATGTAAATTGCCAACAGCCACTCTGGAGAAGTGTATGGTGTTTCCTGAAACATCTACAAAACAAAGCAACAGAGCCTAGGGCACTTCCACTTATGGTCCTATAGCTTAGGGAAATTAAAATCAAAAAGACACAGCCACCCCAAAGTTTGGGACGGCTCTGTTTACAAGAACCTCGTTTACGGTACAAGTTCAATATCACAGAAAGCGAAAAATGGATAAAGAATTTGTGGTACTTACGTACAATGCAATATCACTCAGCAATGAAATCTATGTCATCAGGCCCGTAGCAGCATAATGAGTGGATTCAGGTACGATGATTCTAAGTGAAATAAGTCACACAGAAAAAGAAACATCATAAGATATCACTACTACACGGAATGTAAACTTGGCTACACAGGAACTGAATTACAAAACAGAACAGGGTCTCAAATGTAGAAAACCAACTTATGCTTGCTTAAGGGGAAAGGTGAGTTGGGGTGCTGCATAAAACCAGAGATTGAAATTAGCACAGATACCGTTCCATAAGCCAAATATGTAATAGACAAGAGCTACTCCTTGCTCAACGAAGTGGACTCAACACCCCATATTAAACGCCTAAGAATATACCTGACTAGTAAGAATCTTAAAACCTATGGATTTATATGTCTCCGAAAGAGAATCAAGCGTGTGTACAGCGCAATAAACGCAGCAGTGAAAGGATTGGTGAGGATCGGTGAGCAAATGCATACTCTTTGAAGCCATATTGCATGGTACCCATTCCATGGGTCTCAACTCACCAGGTTTAAGGGATTCTTCCTTCAGCTAAAACATGCATGTGGAACCCAGAGTATGATCCACCGTGTGATTGGGAAACGTGTTCAAAGGTGTCTCAGGTTTCGTCCCCTGGTACTCCGGTGAAACATTCCAGACGCTTTACTTACTCTCTCCCCACTTGGAGAGTCAGTGCCTTTAACCTCCTGTTTGGCCCAGTTTGCAATTTCTGCGGAAAATGAACAGGAATAGGGAGAACCAATGAGAGACTAGCTGGAGGTGTCTGGACGGGCAAATTTAACTCTCATTTCCCACCAGGAAGAGGAATTAACCAAAGGCTCAGCGTGCGGTGCCGGAACCACACTAGGGCATGAAGCAATCCTGCGGTGTTGCGGCCAGTTCACAAGAAAGCGAGTTGAAGAAAGGAGCTCAGGGGCACTGTCATTCACAAACCTGCAGAGTTATAAATGACAGCTATCGTCCAAAAATATATTGGAGCAAGGCTGCCAAGAGGACCTGAAAGCGGGGCAGAATTGCAGGAAACCGATTTCAGGAGGTAGACTGGAATTGCCTGTAAAGCATAGGAAAAGAGGCAGAACGTCCACAATGATGCACTTGGCCAAAAAGGGCGTATGCGTTTTTTCCTGAATATATTCAGGAAAAAACGCATACGCACTTTTTGGCCAACCAAGCAAGCTTGCAAAGGAAATCTGCACTACAATGAAGTCTCACTGCCCCCCGGTCAAAAGGGCCATCTGATAAAAGTGTAAAATCCAGAAAGGCAGGACAGGCCATGGAGAACTGGGAGCCTTGTTGTGCTGATGGGCGGGATGTAAATTGCCAACAGTCACTCTGGAGAAGTGTATGGTGTTTCCTGAAACATCTACAAAACAAAGCAACAGAGCCTAGGGCAATTCCACTTATGGTCCTATAGCTTAGGGAAATTAAAATCAAAAAGACACAGCCACCCCAAAGTTTGGGACGGCTCTGTTTACAAGAACCTCGTTTACGGTACAAGTTCAATATCACAGAAAGCGAAAAATGGATAAAGAAGTTGTGGTACTTACGTACAATGCAATATCACTCAGCAATGAAATCTATGTCATCAGGCCCGTAGCAGCATAATGAGTGGATTCAGGTACGATGATTCTAAGTGAAATAAGTCACACAGAAAAAGAAACATCATAAGATATCACTACTACACGGAATGTAAACTTGGCTACACAGGAACTGAATTACAAAACAGAACAGGGTCTCAAATGTAGAAAACCAACTTATGCTTGCTTAAGGGGAAAGGTGAGTTGGGGTGCTGCATAAAACCAGAGATTGAAATTAACACAGATACCGTTCCATAAGCCAAATATGTAATAGACAAGAGCTACTCCTTGCTCAACGAAGTGGACTCAACACCCCATATTAAACGCCTAAGAATATACCTGACTAGTAAGAATCTTAAAACCTATGGATTTATATGTCTCCGAAAGAGAATCAAGCGTGTGTACAGCGGCATAAACGCAGCAGTGATAGGATTGGTGAGGATCGGTGAGCAAATGCAGACCCTTTGAAGTCATATTGCATGGTACCCATTCCAAGGGTCTCAACTCTCCAGGTTTAAGGGATTCTTCCTTCAGCTAAAACATGCATGTGGAACCCAGCCTATGATCCACCGTGTGATTGGGAAACGTGTTCAAAGGTGTCTCAGTTTTCGTCCCCTGGTACTCGGGTTCAACATTCCAGACGCTTTACTAACTCTCTCCCCACTTGGAGAGTCAGTGCCTTTAACCTCCTGTTTGGCCCAGTTTGCAATTTCTGCGGAAAATGAACAGGAATAGGGAGGACCAATGAGAGACTAGCTGGAGGTGTCTGGACGGGCAAATTTAACTCTCATTTCCCACCAGGAAGAGGAATTAACCAAAGGCTCAGCGTGCCGTGCCGGAACCACACTAGGGCCTGAAGCAATCCTGCGGTGTTGCGGCCAGCTCACAAGAAAGCGAGTTGAAGAAAGGAGCTCAGGGGCACTGTCACTCACAAACCTGCAGAGTTATAAATGACAGCTATCGTCCAAAAATATATTGAAGTAAGGCTGCCAAGAGGACTTGAAAGCGGGGCAGAATTGCAGGAAACCGATTTCAGGAGGTAGCCTGGAATTGCATGTAAAGCACAGGAAAAGAGGCAGAACGTCCACAATGATGCACTTGGCCAAAAAGGGCGTATGCGTTTTTTCCTGAATATATTCAGGAAAAAACGCATACGCCCTTTTTGGCCAACCAAGCAAGCTTGCAAATGAAATCTGCACTACAATGAAGTCTCACTGCCCCCCGGTCAAAAGGGCCATCTGAAAAAAGTGTAAAATCCAGAAAGGCAGGACAGGCCATGGAGAACTGGGAGCCTTGTTATGCTGATGGGCGGGATGTAAATTGCCAACAGCCACTCTGGAGAAGTGTATGGTGTTTCCTGAAACATCTACAAAACAAAGCAACAGAGCCTAGGGCACTTCCACTTATGGTCCTATAGCTTAGGGAAATTAAAATCAAAAAGACACAGCCACCCCAAAGTTTGGGACGGCTCTGTTTACAAGAACCTCGTTTACGGTACAAGTTCAATATTGCAGAAAGCGAAAAATGGATAAAGAAGTTGTAGTACTTACATACAATGCAATATCACTCAGCAATGAAATCTATGTCATCAGGCCCGTAGCAGCATAATGAGTGGATTCAGGTACGATGATTCTAAGTGAAACAAGTCACACAGAAAAAGAAACATCATAAGATATCACTACTACACGGAATGTAAACTTGGCTACACAGGAACTGAATTACAAAACAGAACAGGGTCTCAAATGTAGAAAACCAACTTATGCTTGCTTAAGGGGAAAGGTGAGTTGGGGTGCTGCATAAAACCAGAGATTGAAATTAGCACAGATACCGTTCCATAAGCCAAATATGTAATAGACAAGAGCTACTCCTTGCTCAACGAAGTGGACTCAACACCCCATATTAAACGCCTAAGAATATACGTGACTAGTAAGAATCTTAAAACCTATGGATTTATATGTCTCCGAAAGAGAATCAAGCGTGTGTACAGCGCAATAAACGCAGCAGTGATAGGATTGGTGAGGATCGGTGAGCAAATGCAGACCCTTTGAAGTCATATTGCATGGTACCCATTCCATGGGTCTCAACTCTCCAGGTTTAAGGGATTCTTCCTTCAGCTAAAACATGCATGTGGAACCCAGCCTATGATCCACCGTGAGATTGGGAAACGTGTTCAAAGGTGTCTCAGTTTTCGTCCCCTGGTACTCGGGTGCAACATTCCAGACGCTTTACTAACTCTCTCCCCACTTGGAGAGTCAGTGCCTTTAACCTCCTGTTTGGCCCAGTTTGCAGTTTCTGCGGAAAATGAACAGGAATAGGGAGAACCAATGAGAGACTAGCTGGAGGTGTCTGGATGGACAAATTTAACTCTCATTTCCCACCAGGAAGAGGAATTAACCAAAGGCTCAGCGTGCCGTGCCGGAACCACACTAGAGCCTGAAGCAATCCTGCGGTGTTGCGGCCAGCTCACAAGAAAGCGAGTTGAAGAAAGGAGCTCAGGGGCACTGTCACTCACAAACCTGCAGAGTTATAAATGACAACTATCGTCCAAAAATATATTGAAGTTAGGCTGCCAAGAGGACTTGAAAGCGGGGCAGAATTGCAGGAAACCGATTTCAGGAGGTAGACTGGAATTGCATATAAAGCACAGGAAAAGAGGCAGAACGTCCACAATGATGCACTTGGCCAAAAAGGGCGTATGCGTTTTTTCCTGAATATATTCAGGAAAAAACGCATACGCCCTTTTTGGCCAACAAAGCAAGCTTGCAAAGGAAATCTGCACTACAATGAAGTCTCACTGCCCCCCGGTCAAAAGGGCCATCTGAAAAAAGTGTAAAATCCAGAAAGGCAGGACAGGCCATGGAGAACTGGGAGCCTTGTTATGCTGATGGGCGGGATGTAAATTGCCAACAGCCACTCTGGAGAAGTGTATGGTGTTTCCTGAAACATCTACAAAACAAAGCAACAGAGCCTAGGGCACTTCCACTTATGGTCCTATAGCTTAGGGAAATTAAAATCATAAGACACAGCCACCCCAAAGTTTGGGACGGCTCTGTTTACAAGAACCTCGTTTACGGTACAAGTTCAATATTGCAGAAAGCGAAAAATGGATAAAGAAGTTGTAGTACTTACATACAATGCAATATCACTCAGCAATGAAATCTATGTCATCAGGCCCGTAGCAGCATAATGAGTGGATTCAGGTACGATGATTCTAAGTGAAACAAGTCACACAGAAAAAGAAACATCATAAGATATCACTACTACATGGAATGTAAACTTGGCTACCCAGGAACTGAATTACAAAACAGAACAGGGTCTCAAATGTAGAAAACCAACTTATGCTTGCTTAAGGGGAAAGGTGAGTTGGGGTGCTGCATAAAACCAGAGATTGAAATTAGCACAGATACCGTTCCATAAGCCAAATATGTAATAGACAAGAGCTACTCCTTGCTCAACGAAGTGGACTCAACACCCCATATTAAACGCCTAAGAATATACCTGACTAGTAAGAATCTTAAAACCTATGGATTTATATGTCTCCGAAAGAGAATCAAGCGTGTGTACAGCGGCATAAATGCAGCAGTGATAGGATTGGTGAGGATCGGTGAGCAAATGCAGACCCTTTGAAGTCATATTGCATGGTACCCATTCCATGGGTCTCAACTCTCCAGGTTTAAGGGATTCTTCCTCCAGCTAAAACATGCATTTGGAACCCACAGTATGATCCACTGTGTGATTGGGAAACATGTTCAAAGGTGTCTCAGGTTTCGTCCCCTGGTACTCGGGTGAAACATTCCAGACGCTTTACTAACTCTCTCCCCACTTGGAGAGTCAGTGCCTTTAACCTCCTGTTTGGCCCAGTTTGCAATTTCTGCGGAAAATGAACAGGAATAGGGAGAACCAATGAGAGACTAGCTGGAGGTGTCTGGACGGGCAAATTTAACTCTCATTTCCCACCAGGAAGAGGAATTAACCAAAGGCTCAGCGTGCGGTGCCGGAACCACACTAGGGCATGAAGCAATCCTGCGGTGTTGCGGCCAGTTCACAAGAAAGCGAGTTGAAGAAAGGAGCTCAGGGGCACTGTCATTCACAAACCTGCAGAGTTATAAATGACAGCTATCGTCCAAAAATATATTGGAGCAAGGCTGCCAAGAGGACTTGAAAGCGGGGCAGAATTGCAGGAAACCGATTTCAGGAGGTAGACTGGAATTGCCTGTAAAGCATAGGAAAAGAGGCAGAACGTCCACAATGATGCACTTGGCCAAAAAGGGCGTATGCGTTTTTTCCTGAATATATTCAGGAAAAAACGCATACGCACTTTTTGGCCAACCAAGCAAGCTTGCAAAGGAAATCTGCACTACAATGAAGTCTCACTGCCCCCCGGTCAAAAGGGCCATCTGATAAAAGTGTAAAATCCAGAAAGGCAGGACAGGCCATGGAGAACTGGGAGCCTTGTTGTGCTGATGGGCGGGATGTAAATTGCCAACAGTCACTCTGGAGAAGTGTATGGTGTTTCCTGAAACATCTACAAAACAAAGCAACAGAGCCTAGGGCAATTCCACTTATGGTCCTATAGATTAGGGAAATTAAAATCAAAAAGACACAGCCACCCCAAAGTTTGGGACGGCTCTGTTTACAAGAACCTCGTTTACGGTACAAGTTCAATATCGCAGAAAGCGAAAAATGGATAAAGAAGTTGTGGTACTTACGTACAATGCAATATCACTCAGCAATGAAATCTATGTCATCAGGCCCGTAGCAGCATAATGAGTGGATTCAGGTACGATGATTCTAAGTGAAATAAGTCACACAGAAAAAGAAACATCATAAGATATCACTACTACACGGAATGTAAACTTGGCTACACAGGAACTGAATTACAAAACAGAACAGGGTCTCAAATGTAGAAAACCAACTTATGCTTGCTTAAGGGGAAAGGTGAGTTGGGGTGCTGCATAAAACCAGAGATTGAAATTAGCACAGATACCGTTCCATAAGCCAAATATGTAATAGACAAGAGCTACTCCTTGCTCAACGAAGTGGACTCAACACCCCATATTAAACGCCTAAGAATATACCTGACTAGTAAGAATCTTAAAACCTATGGATTTATATGTCTCCGAAAGAGAATCAAGCGTGTGTACAGCGGCATAAACGCAGCAGTGATAGGATTGGTGAGGATCGGTGAGCAAATGCAGACCCTTTGAAGTCATATTGCATGGTACCCATTCCAAGGGTCTCAACTCTCCAGGTTTAAGGGATTCTTCCTTCAGCTAAAACATGCATGTGGAACCCAGCCTATGATCCACCGTGTGATTGGGAAACGTGTTCAAAGGTGTCTCAGTTTTCGTCCCCTGGTACTCGGGTTCAACATTCCAGACGCTTTACTAACTCTCTCCCCACTTGGAGAGTCAGTGCCTTTAACCTCCTGTTTGGCCCAGTTTGCAATTTCTGCGGAAAATGAACAGGAATAGGGAGGACCAATGAGAGACTAGCTGGAGGTGTCTGGACGGGCAAATTTAACTCTCATTTCCCACCAGGAAGAGGAATTAACCAAAGGCTCAGCGTGCCGTGCCGGAACCACACTAGGGCCTGAAGCAATCCTGCGGTGTTGCGGCCAGCTCACAAGAAAGCGAGTTGAAGAAAGGAGCTCAGGGGCACTGTCACTCACGAACCTGCAGAGTTATAAATGACAGCTATCGTCCAAAAATATATTGGAGTAAGGCTGCCAAGAGGACTTGAAAGCGGGGCAGAATTGCAGGAAACCGATTTCAGGAGGTAGACTGGAATTGCATGTAAAGCACAGGAAAAGAGGCAGAACGTCCACAATGATGCACTTGGCCAAAAAGGGCGTATGCGTTTTTTCCTGAATATATTCAGGAAAAAACGCATACGCCCTTTTTGGCCAACCAAGCAAGCTTGCAAAGGAAATCTGCACTACAATGAAGTCTCACTGCCCCCCGGTCAAAAGGGCCATCTGAAAAAAGTGTAAAATCCAGAAAGGCAGGACAGGCCATGGAGAACTGGGAGCCTTGTTATGCTGATGGGCGGGATGTAAATTGCCAACAGCCACTCTGGAGAAGTGTATGGTGTTTCCTGAAACATCTACAAAACAAAGCAACAGAGCCTAGGGCACTTCCACTTATGGTCCTATAGCTTAGGGAAATTAAAATCAAAAAGACACAGCCACCCCAAAGTTTGGGACGGCTCTGTTTACAAGAACCTCGTTTACGGTACAAGTTCAATATTGCAGAAAGCGAAAAATGGATAAAGAATTTGTAGTACTTACATACAATGCAATATCACTCAGCAATGAAATCTATGTCATCAGGCCCGTAGCAGCATAATGAGTGGATTCAGGTACGATGATTCTAAGTGAAACAAGTCACACAGAAAAAGAAACATCATAAGATATCACTACTACACGGAATGTAAACTTGGCTACACAGGAACTGAATTACAAAACAGAACAGGGTCTCAAATGTAGAAAAGCAACTTATGCTTGCTTAAGGGGAAAGGTGAGTTGGGGTGCTGCATAAAACCAGAGATTGAAATTAGCACAGATACCGTTCCATAAGCCAAATATGTAATAGACAAGAGCTACTCCTTGCTCAACGAAGTGGACTCAACACCCCATATTAAACGCCTAAGAATATACGTGACTAGTAAGAATCTTAAAACCTATGGATTTATATGTCTCCGAAAGAGAATCAAGCGTGTGTACAGCGCAATAAACGCAGCAGTGATAGGATTGGTGAGGATCGGTGAGCAAATGCAGACCCTTTGAAGTCATATTGCATGGTACCCATTCCATGGGTCTCAACTCTCCAGGTTTAAGGGATTCTTCCTTCAGCTAAAACATGCATGTGGAACCCAGCCTATGATCCACCGTGAGATTGGGAAACGTGTTCAAAGGTGTCTCAGTTTTTGTCCCCTGGTACTCGGGTGCAACATTCCAGACGCTTTACTAACTCTCTCCCCACTTGGAGAGTCAGTGCCTTTAACCTCCTGTTTGGCCCAGTTTGCAGTTTCTGCGGAAAATGAACAGGAATAGGGAGAACCAATGAGAGACTAGCTGGAGGTGTCTGGATGGACAAATTTAACTCTCATTTCCCACCAGGAAGAGGAATTAACCAAAGGCTCAGCGTGCCGTGCCGGAACCACACTAGAGCCTGAAGCAATCCTGCGGTGTTGCGGCCAGCTCACAAGAAAGCGAGTTGAAGAAAGGAGCTCAGGGGCACTGTCACTCACAAACCTGCAGAGTTATAAATGACAACTATCGTCCAAAAATATATTGAAGTTAGGCTGCCAAGAGGACTTGAATGCGGGGCAGAATTGCAGGAAACCGATTTCAGGAGGTAGACTGGAATTGCATGTAAAGCACAGGAAAAGAGGCAGAACGTCCACAATGATGCACTTGGCCAAAAAGGGCGTATGCGTTTTTTCCTGAATATATTCAGGAAAAAACGCATACGCCCTTTTTGGCCAACCAAGCAAGCTTGCAAAGGAAATCTGCACTACAATGAAGTCTCACTGCCCCCCGGTCAAAAGGGCCATCTGAAAAAAGTGTAAAATCCAGAAAGGCAGGACAGGCCATGGAGAACTGGGAGCCTTGTTATGCTGATGGGCGGGATGTAAATTGCCAACAGCCACTCTGGAGAAGTGTATGGTGTTTCCTGAAACATCTACAAAACAAAGCAACAGAGCCTAGGGCACTTCCACTTATGGTCCTATAGCTTAGGGAAATTAAAATCATAAGACACAGCCACCCCAAAGTTTGGGACGGCTCTGTTTACAAGAACCTCGTTTACGGTACAAGTTCAATATTGCAGAAAGCGAAAAATGGATAAAGAAGTTGTAGTACTTACATACAATGCAATATCACTCAGCAATGAAATCTATGTCATCAGGCCCGTAGCAGCATAATGAGTGGATTCAGGTACGATGATTCTAAGTGAAACAAGTCACACAGAAAAAGAAACATCATAAGATATCACTACTACATGGAATGTAAACTTGGCTACCCAGGAACTGAATTACAAAACAGAACAGGGTCTCAAATGTAGAAAACCAACTTATGCTTGCTTAAGGGGAAAGGTGAGTTGGGGTGCTGCATAAAACCAGAGATTGAAATTAGCACAGATACTGTTCCATAAGCCAAATATGTAATAGACAAGAGCTACTCCTTGCTCAACGAAGTGGACTCAACACCCCATATTAAACGCCTAAGAATATACCTGACTAGTAAGAATCTTAAAACCTATGGATTTATATGTCTCCGAAAGAGAATCAAGCGTGTGTACAGCGGCATAAATGCAGCAGTGATAGGATTGGTGAGGATCGGTGAGCAAATGCAGACCCTTTGAAGTCATATTGCATGGTACCCATTCCATGGGTCTCAACTCTCCAGGTTTAAGGGATTCTTCCTCCAGCTAAAACATGCATTTGGAACCCACAGTATGATCCACTGTGTGATTGGGAAACATGTTCAAAGGTGTCTCAGGTTTCGTCCCCTGGTACTCGGGTGAAACATTCCAGACGCTTTACTAACTCTCTCCCCACTTGGAGAGTCAGTGCCTTTAACCTCCTGTTTGGCCCAGTTTGCAATTTCTGCGGAAAATGAACAGGAATAGGGAGAACCAATGAGAGACTAGCTGGAGGTGTCTGGACGGGCAAATTTAACTCTCATTTCCCACCAGGAAGAGGAATTAACCAAAGGCTCAGCGTGCGGTGCCGGAACCACACTAGGGCATGAAGCAATCCTGCGGTGTTGCGGCCAGTTCACAAGAAAGCGAGTTGAAGAAAGGAGCTCAGGGGCACTGTCATTCACAAACCTGCAGAGTTATAAATGACAGCTATCGTCCAAAAATATATTGGAGCAAGGCTGCCAAGAGGACTTGAAAGCGGGGCAGAATTGCAGGAAACCGATTTCAGGAGGTAGACTGGAATTGCCTGTAAAGCATAGGAAAAGAGGCAGAACGTCCACAATGATGCACTTGGCCAAAAAGGGCGTATGCGTTTTTTCCTGAATATATTCAGGAAAAAACGCATACGCACTTTTTGGCCAACCAAGCAAGCTTGCAAAGGAAATCTGCACTACAATGAAGTCTCACTGCCCCCCGGTCAAAAGGGCCATCTGATAAAAGTGTAAAATCCAGAAAGGCAGGACAGGCCATGGAGAACTGGGAGCCTTGTTGTGCTGATGGGCGGGATGTAAATTGCCAACAGTCACTCTGGAGAAGTGTATGGTGTTTCCTGAAACATCTACAAAACAAAGCAACAGAGCCTAGGGCAATTCCACTTATGGTCCTATAGATTAGGGAAATTAAAATCAAAAAGACACAGCCACCCCAAAGTTTGGGACGGCTCTGTTTACAAGAACCTCGTTTACGGTACAAGTTCAATATCGCAGAAAGCGAAAAATGGATAAAGAAGTTGTGGTACTTACGTACAATGCAATATCACTCAGCAATGAAATCTATGTCATCAGGCCCGTAGCAGCATAATGAGTGGATTCAGGTACGATGATTCTAAGTGAAATAAGTCACACAGAAAAAGAAACATCATAAGATATCACTACTACACGGAATGTAAACTTGGCTACACAGGAACTGAATTACAAAACAGAACAGGGTCTCAAATGTAGAAAACCAACTTATGCTTGCTTAAGGGGAAAGGTGAGTTGGGGTGCTGCATAAAACCAGAGATTGAAATTAGCACAGATACCGTTCCATAAGCCAAATATGTAATAGACAAGAGCTACTCCTTGCTCAACGAAGTGGACTCAACACCCCATATTAAACGCCTAAGAATATACCTGACTAGTAAGAATCTTAAAACCTATGGATTTATATGTCTCCGAAAGAGAATCAAGCGTGTGTACAGCGGCATAAACGCAGCAGTGATAGGATTGGTGAGGATCGGTGAGCAAATGCAGACCCTTTGAAGTCATATTGCATGGTACCCATTCCAAGGGTCTCAACTCTCCAGGTTTAAGGGATTCTTCCTTCAGCTAAAACATGCATGTGGAACCCAGCCTATGATCCACCGTGTGATTGGGAAACGTGTTCAAAGGTGTCTCAGTTTTCGTCCCCTGGTACTCGGGTTCAACATTCCAGACGCTTTACTAACTCTCTCCCCACTTGGAGAGTCAGTGCCTTTAACCTCCTGTTTGGCCCAGTTTGCAATTTCTGCGGAAAATGAACAGGAATAGGGAGGACCAATGAGAGACTAGCTGGAGGTGTCTGGACGGGCAAATTTAACTCTCATTTCCCACCAGGAAGAGGAATTAACCAAAGGCTCAGCGTGCCGTGCCGGAACCACACTAGGGCCTGAAGCAATCCTGCGGTGTTGCGGCCAGCTCACAAGAAAGCGAGTTGAAGAAAGGAGCTCAGGGGCACTGTCACTCACGAACCTGCAGAGTTATAAATGACAGCTATCGTCCAAAAATATATTGGAGTAAGGCTGCCAAGAGGACTTGAAAGCGGGGCAGAATTGCAGGAAACCGATTTCAGGAGGTAGACTGGAATTGCATGTAAAGCACAGGAAAAGAGGCAGAACGTCCACAATGATGCACTTGGCCAAAAAGGGCGTATGCGTTTTTTCCTGAATATATTCAGGAAAAAACGCATACGCCCTTTTTGGCCAACCAAGCAAGCTTGCAAAGGAAATCTGCACTACAATGAAGTCTCACTGCCCCCCGGTCAAAAGGGCCATCTGAAAAAAGTGTAAAATCCAGAAAGGCAGGACAGGCCATGGAGAACTGGGAGCCTTGTTATGCTGATGGGCGGGATGTAAATTGCCAACAGCCACTCTGGAGAAGTGTATGGTGTTTCCTGAAACATCTACAAAACAAAGCAACAGAGCCTAGGGCACTTCCACTTATGGTCCTATAGCTTAGGGAAATTAAAATCAAAAAGACACAGCCACCCCAAAGTTTGGGACGGCTCTGTTTACAAGAACCTCGTTTACGGTACAAGTTCAATATTGCAGAAAGCGAAAAATGGATAAAGAATTTGTAGTACTTACATACAATGCAATATCACTCAGCAATGAAATCTATGTCATCAGGCCCGTAGCAGCATAATGAGTGGATTCAGGTACGATGATTCTAAGTGAAACAAGTCACACAGAAAAAGAAACATCATAAGATATCACTACTACACGGAATGTAAACTTGGCTACACAGGAACTGAATTACAAAACAGAACAGGGTCTCAAATGTAGAAAAGCAACTTATGCTTGCTTAAGGGGAAAGGTGAGTTGGGGTGCTGCATAAAACCAGAGATTGAAATTAGCACAGATACCGTTCCATAAGCCAAATATGTAATAGACAAGAGCTACTCCTTGCTCAACGAAGTGGACTCAACACCCCATATTAAACGCCTAAGAATATACGTGACTAGTAAGAATCTTAAAACCTATGGATTTATATGTCTCCGAAAGAGAATCAAGCGTGTGTACAGCGCAATAAACGCAGCAGTGATAGGATTGGTGAGGATCGGTGAGCAAATGCAGACCCTTTGAAGTCATATTGCATGGTACCCATTCCATGGGTCTCAACTCTCCAGGTTTAAGGGATTCTTCCTTCAGCTAAAACATGCATGTGGAACCCAGCCTATGATCCACCGTGAGATTGGGAAACGTGTTCAAAGGTGTCTCAGTTTTTGTCCCCTGGTACTCGGGTGCAACATTCCAGACGCTTTACTAACTCTCTCCCCACTTGGAGAGTCAGTGCCTTTAACCTCCTGTTTGGCCCAGTTTGCAGTTTCTGCGGAAAATGAACAGGAATAGGGAGAACCAATGAGAGACTAGCTGGAGGTGTCTGGATGGACAAATTTAACTCTCATTTCCCACCAGGAAGAGGAATTAACCAAAGGCTCAGCGTGCCGTGCCGGAACCACACTAGAGCCTGAAGCAATCCTGCGGTGTTGCGGCCAGCTCACAAGAAAGCGAGTTGAAGAAAGGAGCTCAGGGGCACTGTCACTCACAAACCTGCAGAGTTATAAATGACAACTATCGTCCAAAAATATATTGAAGTTAGGCTGCCAAGAGGACTTGAATGCGGGGCAGAATTGCAGGAAACCGATTTCAGGAGGTAGACTGGAATTGCATGTAAAGCACAGGAAAAGAGGCAGAACGTCCACAATGATGCACTTGGCCAAAAAGGGCGTATGCGTTTTTTCCTGAATATATTCAGGAAAAAACGCATACGCCCTTTTTGGCCAACCAAGCAAGCTTGCAAAGGAAATCTGCACTACAATGAAGTCTCACTGCCCCCCGGTCAAAAGGGCCATCTGAAAAAAGTGTAAAATCCAGAAAGGCAGGACAGGCCATGGAGAACTGGGAGCCTTGTTATGCTGATGGGCGGGATGTAAATTGCCAACAGCCACTCTGGAGAAGTGTATGGTGTTTCCTGAAACATCTACAAAACAAAGCAACAGAGCCTAGGGCACTTCCACTTATGGTCCTATAGCTTAGGGAAATTAAAATCATAAGACACAGCCACCCCAAAGTTTGGGACGGCTCTGTTTACAAGAACCTCGTTTACGGTACAAGTTCAATATTGCAGAAAGCGAAAAATGGATAAAGAAGTTGTAGTACTTACATACAATGCAATATCACTCAGCAATGAAATCTATGTCATCAGGCCCGTAGCAGCATAATGAGTGGATTCAGGTACGATGATTCTAAGTGAAACAAGTCACACAGAAAAAGAAACATCATAAGATATCACTACTACATGGAATGTAAACTTGGCTACACAGGAACTGAATTACAAAACAGAACAGGGTCTCAAATGTAGAAAACCAACTTATGCTTGCTTAAGGGGAAAGGTGAGTTGGGGTGCTGCATAAAACCAGAGATTGAAATTAGCACAGATACCGTTCCATAAGCCAAATATGTAATAGACAAGAGCTACTCCTTGCTCAACGAAGTGGACTCAACACCCCATATTAAACGCCTAAGAATATACCTGACTAGTAAGAATCTTAAAACCTATGGATTTATATGTCTCCGAAAGAGAATCAAGCGTGTGTACAGCGCAATAAACGCAGCAGTGAAAGGATTGGTGAGGATCGGTGAGCAAATGCATACTCTTTGAAGCCATATTGCATGGTACCCATTCCATGGGTCTCAACTCTCCAGGTTTAAGGGATTCTTCCTTCAGCTAAAACATGCATGTGGAACCCAGAGTATGATCCACCGTGTGATTGGGAAACGTGTTCAAAGGTGTTACAGGTTTCGTCCCCTGGTACTCGGGTGCAACATTCCAGATGCTTTACTTACTCTCTCCCCACTTGGAGAGTCAGTGCCTTTAACCTCCTGTTTGGCCCAGTTTGCAATTTCTGTGGAAAATGAACAGGAATAGGGAGAACCAATGAGAGACTAGCTGGAGGTGTCTGGACGGGCAAATTTAACTCTCATTTCCCACCAGGAAGAGGAATTAACCAAAGGCTCAGCGTGCCGTGCCGGAACCACACTAGGGCCTGAAGCAATCCTGCGGTGTTGCGGCCAGCTCACAAGAAAGCGAGTTGAAGAAAGGAGCTCAGGGGCACTGTCACTCACAAACCTGCAGAGTTATAAATGACAGCTATCATCCAAAAATATGTTGAAGTAAGGCTGCCAAGAGGACTTGAATGCGGGGCAGAATTGCAGGAAACCGATTTCAGGAGGTAGACTGGAATTGCATGTAAAGCACAGGAAAAGAGGCAGAACGTCCACAATGATGCACTTGGCCAAAAAGGGCGTATGCGTTTTTTCCTGAATATATTCAGGAAAAAACGCATACGCCCTTTTTGGCCAACAAAGCAAGCTTGCAAATGAAATCTGCACTACAATGAAGTCTCACTGCCCCCCGGTCAAAAGGGCCATCTGAAAAAAGTGTAAAATCCAGAAAGGCAGGACAGGCCATGGAGAACTGGGAGCCTTGTTATGCTGATGGGCGGGATGTAAATTGCCAACAGCCACTCTGGAGAAGTGTATGGTGTTTCCTGAAACATCTACAAAACAAAGCAACAGAGCCTAGGGCACTTCCACTTATGGTCCTATAGCTTAGGGAAATTAAAATCAAAAAGACACAGCCACCCCAAAGTTTGGGACGGCTCTGTTTACAAGAACCTCGTTTATGGTACAAGTTCAATATCACAGAAAGCGAAAAATGGATAAAGAATTTGTGGTACTTACGTACAATGCAATATCACTCAGCAATGAAATCTATGTCATCAGGCCCATAGCAGCATAATGAGTGGATTCAGGTACTATGATTCTAAGTGAAATAAGTCACACAGAAAAAGAAACATCATAAGATATCACTACTACACGGAATGTAAACTTGGCTACACAGGAACTGAATTACAAAACAGAACAGGGTCTCAAATGTAGAAAACCAACTTATGCTTGCTTAAAGGGAAAGGTGAGTTGGGGTGCTGCATAAAACCAGAGATTGAAATTAGCACAGATACCGTTCCATAAGCCAAATATGTAATAGACAAGAGCTACTCCTTGCTCAACGAAGTGGACTCAACACCCCATATTAAACGCCTAAGAATATACCTGACTAGTAAGAATCTTAAAACCTATGGATTTATATGTCTCCGAAAGAGAATCAAGCGTGTGTACAGTGCAATAAACGCAGCAGTGAAAGGATTGGTGAGGATCGGTGAGCAAATGCACACTCTTTGAAGCCATATTACATGGTACCCATTCCATGGGTCTCAACTCTCCAGGTTTAAGGGATTCTTCCTCCAGCTAAAACATGCATTTGGAACCCACAGTATGATCCACTGTGTGATTGGGAAACGTGTTCAAAGGTGTCTCAGGTTTCGTCCCCTGGTACTCGGGTGAAACATTCCAGACGCTTTACTAACTCTCTCCCCACTTGGAGAGTCAGTGCCTTTAACCTCCTGTTTGGCCCAGTTTGCAATTTCTGCGGAAAATGAACAGGAATAGGGAGAACCAATGAGAGACTAGCTGGAGGTGTCTGGACGGGCAAATTTAACTCTCATTTCCCACCAGGAAGAGGAATTAACCAAAGGCTCAGCGTGCCGTGCCAGAACCACACTAGGGCCTGAAGCAATCCTGCGGTGTTGCGGCCAGCTCACAAGAAAGCGAGTTGAAGAAAGGAGCTCAGGGGCACTGTCACTCACAAACCTGCAGAGTTATAAATGACAGCTATCGTCCAAAAATATATTGAAGTAAGGCTGCCAAGAGGACTTGAAAGCGGGGCAGAATTGCAGGAAACCGATTTCAGGAGGTAGACTGGAATTGCATGTAAAGCACAGGAAAAGAGGCCGAACGTCCACAATGATGCACTTGGCCAAAAAGGGCGTATGCGTTTTTTCCTGAATATATTCAGGAAAAAACGCATACGCACTTTTTGGCCAACCAAGCAAGCTTGCAAAGGAAATCTGCACTACAATGAAGTCTCACTGCCCCCCGGTCAAAAGGGCCATCTGAAAAAAGTGTAAAATCCAGAAAGGCAGGACAGGCCATGGAGAACTGGGAGCCTTGTTATGCTGATGGGCGGGATGTAAATTGCCAACAGCCACTCTGGAGAAGTGTATGGTGTTTCCTGAAACATCTAAAAAACAAAGCAACAGAGCCTAGGGCACTTCCACTTATGGTCCTATAGCTTAGGGAAATTAAAATCCAAAAGACACAGCCACCCCGAAGTTTGGGACGGCTCTGTTTACAAGAACCTCGTTTACGGTACAAGTTCAATATCGCAGAAAGCGAAAAATGGATAAAGAAGTTGTAGTACTTACATACAATGCAATATCACTCAGCAATGAAATCTATGTCATCAGGCCCGTAGCAGCATAATGAGTGGTTTCAGGTACGCTGATTCTAAGTGAAACAAGTCACACAGAAAAAGAAACATCTTAACATATCACTACTACACGGAATGTAAACTTGGCTACACAGGAACTGAATTACAAAACAGAACAGGGTCTCAAATGTAGAAAACCAACTTATGCTTGCTTAAGGGGAAAGGTGAGTTGGGGTGCTGCATAAAACCAGAGATTGAAATTAGCACAGATACCGTTCCATAAGCCAAATATGTAATAGACAAGAGCTACTCCTTGCTCAACGAAGTGGACTCAACACCCCATATTAAACGCCTAAGAATATACCTGACTAGTAAGAATCTTAAAACCTATGGATTTATATGTCTCCGAAAGAGAATCAAGCGTGTGTACAGCGCAATAAACGCAGCAGTGATAGGATTGGTGAGGATCGGTGAGCAAATGCAGACCCTTTGAAGTCATATTGCATGGTACCCATTCCATGGGTCTCAACTCTCCAGGTTTAAGGGATTCTTCCTTCAGCTAAAACATGCATGTGGAACCCAGCCTATGATCCACCGTGAGATTGGGAAACGTGTTCAAAGGTGTCTCAGTTTTCGTCCCCTGGTACTCGGGTGCAACATTCCAGACGCTTTACTAACTCTCTCCCCACTTGGAGAGTCAGTGCCTTTAAACTCCTGTTTGGCCCAGTTTGCAGTTTCTGCGGAAAATGAACAGGAATAGGGAGAACCAATGAGAGACTAGCTGGAGGTGTCTGGGTGGACAAATTTAACTCTCATTTCCTACCAGGAAGAGGAATTAACCAAAGGCTCAGCGTGCCGTGCCGGAACCACACTAGAGCCTGAAGCAATCCTGCGGTGTTGCGGCCAGCTCACAAGAAAGCGAGTTGAAGAAAGGAGCTCAGGGGCACTGTCACTCACAAACCTGCAGAGTTATAAATGACAGCTATCGTCCAAAAATATATTGAAGTAAGGCTGCCAAGAGGACTTGAAAGCGGGGCAGAATTGCAGGAAACCGATTTCAGGAGGTAGACTGGAATTGCATGTAAAGCACAGGAAAAGAGGCAGAACGTCCACAATGATGCACTTGGCCAAAAAGGGCGTATGCGTTTTTTCCTGAATATATTCAGGAAAAAACACATACGCCCTTTTTGGCCAACCAAGCAAGCTTGCAAATGAAATCTGCACTACAATGAAGTCTCACTGCCCCCCGGTCAAAAGGGCCATCTGAAAAAAGTGTAAAATCCAGAAAGGCAGGACAGGCCATGGAGAACTGGGAGCCTTGTTATGCTGATGGGCGGGATGTAAATTGCCAACAGCCACTCTGGAGAAGTGTATGGTGTTTCCTGAAACATCTACAAAACAAAGCAACAGAGCCTAGGGCACTTCCACTTATGGTCCTATAGCTTAGGGAAATTAAAATCATAAGACACAGCCACCCCAAAGTTTGGGACGGCTCTGTTTACAAGAACCTCGTTTACGGTACAAGTTCAATATTGCAGAAAGCGAAAAATGGATAAAGAAGTTGTAGTACTTACATACAATGCAATATCACTCAGCAATGAAATCTATGTCATCAGGCCCGTAGCAGCATAATGAGTGGATTCAGGTACGATGATTCTAAGTGAAACAAGTCACACAGAAAAAGAAACATCATAAGATATCACTACTACATGGAATGTAAACTTGGCTACCCAGGAACTGAATTACAAAACAGAACAGGGTCTCAAATGTAGAAAACCAACTTATGCTTGCTTAAGGGGAAAGGTGAGTTGGGGTGCTGCATAAAACCAGAGATTGAAATGAGCACAGATACCGTTCCATAAGCCAAATATGTAATAGACAAGAGCTACTCCTTGCTCAACGAAGTGGACTCAACACCCCATATTAAACGCCTAAGAATATACCTGACTAGTAAGAATCTTAAAACCTATGGATTTATATGTCTCCGAAAGAGAATCAAGCGTGTGTACAGCGGCATAAATGCAGCAGTGATAGGATTGGTGAGGATCGGTGAGCAAATGCAGACCCTTTGAAGTCATATTGCATGGTACCCATTCCATGGGTCTCAACTCTCCAGGTTTAAGGGATTCTTCCTCCAGCTAAAACATGCATTTGGAACCCACAGTATGATCCACTGTGTGATTGGGAAACATGTTCAAAGGTGTCTCAGGTTTCGTCCCCTGGTACTCGGGTGAAACATTCCAGACGCTTTACTAACTCTCTCCCCACTTGGAGAGTCAGTGCCTTTAACCTCCTGTTTGGCCCAGTTTGCAGTTTCTGCGGAAAATGAACAGGAATAGGGAGAACCAATGAGAGACTAGCTGGAGGTGTCTGGGTGGACAAATTTAACTCTCATTTCCTACCAGGAAGAGGAATTAACCAAAGGCTCAGCGTGCCGTGCCGGAACCACACTAGAGCCTGAAGCAATCCTGCGGTGTTGCGGCCAGCTCACAAGAAAGCGAGTTGAAGAAAGGAGCTCAGGGGCACTGTCACTCACAAACCTGCAGAGTTATAAATGACAGCTATCGTCCAAAAATATATTGAAGTAAGGCTGCCAAGAGGACTTGAAAGCGGGGCAGAATTGCAGGAAACCGATTTCAGGAGGTAGACTGGAATTGCATGTAAAGCACAGGAAAAGAGGCAGAACGTCCACAATGATGCACTTGGCCAAAAAGGGCGTATGCGTTTTTTCCTGAATATATTCAGGAAAAAACACATACGCCCTTTTTGGCCAACCAAGCAAGCTTGCAAATGAAATCTGCACTACAATGAAGTCTCACTGCCCCCCGGTCAAAAGGGCCATCTGAAAAAAGTGTAAAATCCAGAAAGGCAGGACAGGCCATGGAGAACTGGGAGCCTTGTTATGCTGATGGGCGGGATGTAAATTGCCAACAGCCACTCTGGAGAAGTGTATGGTGTTTCCTGAAACATCTACAAAACAAAGCAACAGAGCCTAGGGCACTTCCACTTATGGTCCTATAGCTTAGGGAAATTAAAATCATAAGACACAGCCACCCCAAAGTTTGGGACGGCTCTGTTTACAAGAACCTCGTTTACGGTACAAGTTCAATATTGCAGAAAGCGAAAAATGGATAAAGAATTTGTAGTACTTACATACAATGCAATATCACTCAGCAATGAAATCTATGTCATCAGGCCCGTAGCAGCATAATGAGTGGATTCAGGTACGATGATTCTAAGTGAAACAAGTCACACAGAAAAAGAAACATCATAAGATATCACTACTACATGGAATGTAAACTTGGCTACCCAGGAACTGAATTACAAAACAGAACAGGGTCTCAAATGTAGAAAACCAACTTATGCTTGCTTAAGGGGAAAGGTGAGTTGGGGTGCTGCATAAAACCAGAGATTGAAATGAGCACAGATACCGTTCCATAAGCCAAATATGTAATAGACAAGAGCTACTCCTTGCTCAACGAAGTGGACTCAACACCCCATATTAAACGCCTAAGAATATACCTGACTAGTAAGAATCTTAAAACCTATGGATTTATATGTCTCCGAAAGAGAATCAAGCGTGTGTACAGCGGCATAAATGCAGCAGTGATAGGATTGGTGAGGATCGGTGAGCAAATGCAGACCCTTTGAAGTCATATTGCATGGTACCCATTCCATGGGTCTCAACTCTCCAGGTTTAAGGGATTCTTCCTCCAGCTAAAACATGCATTTGGAACCCACAGTATGATCCACTGTGTGATTGGGAAACATGTTCAAAGGTGTCTCAGGTTTCGTCCCCTGGTACTCGGGTGAAACATTCCAGACGCTTTACTAACTCTCTCCCCACTTGGAGAGTCAGTGCCTTTAACTTCCTGTTTGGCCCAGTTTGCAATTTCTGCGGAAAATGAACAGGAATAGGGAGAACCAATGAGAGACTAGCTGGAGGTGTCTGGACGGGCAAATTTAACTCTCATTTCCCACCAGGAAGAGGAATTAACCAAAGGCTCAGCGTGCCGTGCCGGAACCACACTAGGGCCTGAAGCAATCCTGCGGTGTTGCGGCCAACTCACAAGAAAGCGAGTTGAAGAAAGGAGCTCAGGGGCACTGTCACTCACAAACCTGCAGAGTTATAAATGACAGCTATCGTCCAAAAATATATTGAAGTAAGGCTGCCAAGAGGACTTGAAAGCGGGGCAGAATTGCAGGAAACCGATTTCAGGAGGTAGACTGGAATTGCATGTAAAGCACAGGAAAAGAGGCAGAACGTCCACAATGATGCACTTGGCCAAAAAGGGCGTATGCGTTTTTTCCTGAATATATTCAGGAAAAAATGCATACGCCCTTTTTGGCCAACCAAGCAAGCTTGCAAAGGAAATCTGCTCTACAATGAAGTCTCACTGCCCCCCGGTCAAAAGGGCCATCTGAAAAAAGTGTAAAATCCAGAAAGGCAGGACAGGCCATGGAGAACTGGGAGCCTTGTTATGCTGATGGGCGGGATGTAAATTGCTAACAGCCACTCTGGAGAAGTGTATGGTGTTTCCTGAAACATCTAAAAAACAAAGCAACAGAGCCTAGGGCACTTCCACTTATGGTCCTATAGCTTAGGGAAATTAAAATCCAAAAGACACAGCCACCCCGAAGTTTGGGACGGCTCTGTTTACAAGAACCTCGTTTACGGTACAAGTTCAATATCGCAGAAAGCGAAAAATGGATAAAGAAGTTGTAGTACTTACATACAATGCAATATCACTCAGCAATGAAATCTATGTCATCAGGCCCGTAGCAGCATAATGAGTGGTTTCAGGTACGCTGATTCTAAGTGAAACAAGTCACACAGAAAAAGAAACATCATAAGATATCACTACTACACGGAATGTAAACTTGGCTACACAGGAACTGAATTACAAAACAGAACAGGGTCTCAAATGTAGAAAACCAACTTATGTTTGCTTAAGGGGAAAGGTGAGTTGGGGTGCTGCATAAAACCAGAGATTGAAATTAGCACAGATACCGTTCCATAAGCCAAATATGTAATAGACAAGAGCTACTCCTTGCTCAACGAAGTGGACTCAACACCCCATATTAAACGCCTAAGAATATACCTGACTAGTAAGAATCTTAAAACCTATGGATTTATATGTCTCCGAAAGAGAATCAAGCGTGTGTACAGCGCAATAAACGCAGCAGTGATAGGATTGGTGAGGATCGGTGAGCAAATGCAGACCCTTTGAAGTCATATTGCATGGTACCCATTCCATGGGTCTCAACTCTCCAGGTTTAAGGGATTCTTCCTTCAGCTAAAACATGCATGTGGAACCCAGCCTATGATCCACCGTGAGATTGGGAAACGTGTTCAAAGGTGTCTCAGTTTTCGTCCCCTGGTACTCGGGTGCAACATTCCAGACGCTTTACTAACTCTCTCCCCACTTGGAGAGTCAGTGCCTTTAACCTCCTGTTTGGCCCAGTTTGCAGTTTCTGCGGAAAATGAACAGGAATAGGGAGAACCAATGAGAGACTAGCTGGAGGTGTCTGGACGGACAAATTTAACTCTCATTTCCTACCAGGAAGAGGAATTAACCAAAGGCTCAGCGTGCCGTGCCGGAACCACACTAGAGCCTGAAGCAATCCTGCGGTGTTGCGGCCAGCTCACAAGAAAGCGAGTTGAAGAAAGGAGCTCAGGGGCACTGTCACTCACAAACCTGCAGAGTTATAAATGACAGCTATCGTCCAAAAATATATTGAAGTTAGGCTGCCAAGAGGACTTGAAAGCGGGGCAGAATTGCAGGAAACCGATTTCAGGAGGTAGACTGGAATTGCATGTAAAGCACAGGAAAAGAGGCAGAACGTCCACAATGATGCACTTGGCCAAAAAGGGCGTATGCGTTTTTTCCTGAATATATTCAGGAAAAAACGCATACGCCCTTTTTGGCCAACCAAGCAAGCTTGCAAATGAAATCTGCACTACAATGAAGTCTCACTGCCCCCCGGTCAAAAGGGCCATCTGAAAAAAGTGTAAAATCCAGAAAGGCAGGACAGGCCATGGAGAACTGGGAGCCTTGTTATGCTGATGGGCGGGATGTAAATTGCCAACAGCCACTCTGGAGAAGTGTATGGTGTTTCCTGAAACATCTACAAAACAAAGCAACAGAGCCTAGGGCACTTCCACTTATGGTCCTATAGCTTAGGGAAATTAAAATCATAAGACACAGCCACCCCAAAGTTTGGGACGGCTCTGTTTACAAGAACCTCGTTTACGGTACAAGTTCAATATTGCAGAAAGCGAAAAATGGATAAAGAATTTGTAGTACTTACATACAATGCAATATCACTCAGCAATGAAATCTATGTCATCAGGCCCATAGCAGCATAATGAGTGGATTCAGGTACGATGATTCTAAGTGAAACAAGTCACACAGAAAAAGAAACATCATAAGATATCACTACTACATGGAATGTAAACTTGGCTACCCAGGAACTGAATTACAAAACAGAACAGGGTCTCAAATGTAGAAAACCAACTTATGCTTGCTTAAGGGGAAAGGTGAGTTGGGGTGCTGCATAAAACCAGAGATTGAAATTAGCACAGATACCGTTCCATAAGCCAAATATGTAATAGACAAGAGCTACTCCTTGCTCAACGAAGTGGACTCAACACCCCATATTAAACGCCTAAGAATATACCTGACTAGTAAGAATCTTAAAACCTATGGATTTATATGTCTCCGAAAGAGAATCAAGCGTGTGTACAGCGGCATAAATGCAGCAGTGATAGGATTGGTGAGGATCGGTGAGCAAATGCAGACCCTTTGAAGTCATATTGCATGGTACCCATTCCATGGGTCTCAACTCTCCAGGTTTAAGGGATTCTTCCTTCAGCTAAAACATGCATGTGGAACCCAGAGTATGATCCACCGTGTGATTGGGAAACGTGTTCAAAGGTGTCTCAGGTTTCGTCCCCTGGTACTCGGGTGCAACATTCCAGATGCTTTACTTACTCTCTCCCCACTTGGAGAGTCAGTGCCTTTAACCTCCTGTTTGGCCCAGTTTGCAATTTCTGCGGAAAATGAACAGGAATAGGGAGAACCAATGAGAGACTAGCTGGAGGTGTCTGGACGGGCAAATTTAACTCTCATTTCCCACCAGGAAGAGGAATTAACCAAAGGCTCAGTGTGCCGTGCCGGAACCACACTAGGGCCTGAAGCAATCCTGCGGTGTTGCGGCCAACTCACAAGAAAGCGAGTTGAAGAAAGGAGCTCAGGGGCACTGTCACTCACAAACCTGCAGAGTTATAAATGACAGCTATCGTCCAAAAATATGTTGAAGTAAGGCTGCCAAGAGGACTTGAAAGCGGGGCAGAATTGCAGGAAACCGATTTCAGGAGGTAGACTGGAATTGCATGTAAAGCACAGGAAAAGAGGCAGAACGTCCACAATGATGCACTTGGCCAAAAAGGGCGTATGCGTTTTTTCCTGAATATATTCAGGAAAAAATGCATACGCCCTTTTTGGCCAACCAAGCAAGCTTGCAAAGGAAATCTGCTCTACAATGAAGTCTCACTGCCCCCCGGTCAAAAGGGCCATCTGAAAAAAGTGTAAAATCCAGAAAGGCAGGACAGGCCATGGAGAACTGGGAGCCTTGTTATGCTGATGGGCGGGATGTAAATTGCTAACAGCCACTCTGGAGAAGTGTATGGTGTTTCCTGAAACATCTAAAAAACAAAGCAACAGAGCCTAGGGCACTTCCACTTATGGTCCTATAGCTTAGGGAAATTAAAATCCAAAAGACACAGCCACCCCGAAGTTTGGGACGGCTCTGTTTACAAGAACCTCGTTTACGGTACAAGTTCAATATCGCAGAAAGCGAAAAATGGATAAAGAAGTTGTAGTACTTACATACAATGCAATATCACTCAGCAATGAAATCTATGTCATCAGGCCCGTAGCAGCATAATGAGTGGTTTCAGGTACGCTGATTCTAAGTGAAACAAGTCACACAGAAAAAGAAACATCATAAGATATCACTACTACACGGAATGTAAACTTGGCTACACAGGAACTGAATTACAAAACAGAACAGGGTCTCAAATGTAGAAAACCAACTTATGTTTGCTTAAGGGGAAAGGTGAGTTGGGGTGCTGCATAAAACCAGAGATTGAAATTAGCACAGATACCGTTCCATAAGCCAAATATGTAATAGACAAGAGCTACTCCTTGCTCAACGAAGTGGACTCAACACCCCATATTAAACGCCTAAGAATATACCTGACTAGTAAGAATCTTAAAACCTATGGATTTATATGTCTCCGAAAGAGAATCAAGCGTGTGTACAGCGTAATAAACGCAGCAGTGATAGGATTGGTGAGGATCGGTGAGCAAATGCAGACCCTTTGAAGTCATATTGCATGGTACCCATTCCATGGGTCTCAACTCTCCAGGTTTAAGGGATTCTTCCTTCAGCTAAAACATGCATGTGGAACCCAGCCTATGATCCACCGTGAGATTGGGAAACGTGTTCAAAGGTGTCTCAGTTTTCGTCCCCTGGTACTCGGGTGCAACATTCCAGACGCTTTACTAACTCTCTCCCCACTTGGAGAGTCAGTGCCTTTAACCTCCTGTTTGGCCCAGTTTGCAGTTTCTGCGGAAAATGAACAGGAATAGGGAGAACCAATGAGAGACTAGCTGGAGGTGTCTGGACGGACAAATTTAACTCTCATTTCCTACCAGGAAGAGGAATTAACCAAAGGCTCAGCGTGCCGTGCCGGAACCACACTAGAGCCTGAAGCAATCCTGCGGTGTTGCGGCCAGCTCACAAGAAAGCGAGTTGAAGAAAGGAGCTCAGGGGCACTGTCACTCACAAACCTGCAGAGTTATAAATGACAGCTATCGTCCAAAAATATATTGAAGTTAGGCTGCCAAGAGGACTTGAAAGCGGGGCAGAATTGCAGGAAACCGATTTCAGGAGGTAGACTGGAATTGCATGTAAAGCACAGGAAAAGAGGCAGAACGTCCACAATGATGCACTTGGCCAAAAAGGGCGTATGCGTTTTTTCCTGAATATATTCAGGAAAAAACGCATACGCCCTTTTTGGCCAACCAAGCAAGCTTGCAAATGAAATCTGCACTACAATGAAGTCTCACTGCCCCCCGGTCAAAAGGGCCATCTGAAAAAAGTGTAAAATCCAGAAAGGCAGGACAGGCCATGGAGAACTGGGAGCCTTGTTATGCTGATGGGCGGGATGTAAATTGCCAACAGCCACTCTGGAGAAGTGTATGGTGTTTCCTGAAACATCTACAAAACAAAGCAACAGAGCCTAGGGCACTTCCACTTATGGTCCTATAGCTTAGGGAAATTAAAATCATAAGACACAGCCACCCCAAAGTTTGGGACGGCTCTGTTTACAAGAACCTCGTTTACGGTACAAGTTCAATATTGCAGAAAGCGAAAAATGGATAAAGAATTTGTAGTACTTACATACAATGCAATATCACTCAGCAATGAAATCTATGTCATCAGGCCCGTAGCAGCATAATGAGTGGATTCAGGTACGATGATTCTAAGTGAAACAAGTCACACAGAAAAAGAAACATCATAAGATATCACTACTACATGGAATGTAAACTTGGCTACCCAGGAACTGAATTACAAAACAGAACAGGGTCTCAAATGTAGAAAACCAACTTATGCTTGCTTAAGGGGAAAGGTGAGTTGGGGTGCTGCATAAAACCAGAGATTGAAATTAGCACAGATACCGTTCCATAAGCCAAATATGTAATAGACAAGAGCTACTCCTTGCTCAACGAAGTGGACTCAACACCCCATATTAAACGCCTAAGAATATACCTGACTAGTAAGAATCTTAAAACCTATGGATTTATATGTCTCCGAAAGAGAATCAAGCGTGTGTACAGCGGCATAAATGCAGCAGTGATAGGATTGGTGAGGATCGGTGAGCAAATGCAGACCCTTTGAAGTCATATTGCATGGTACCCATTCCATGGGTCTCAACTCTCCAGGTTTAAGGGATTCTTCCTCCAGCTAAAACATGCATTTGGAACCCACAGTATGATCCACTGTGTGATTGGGAAACATGTTCAAAGGTGTCTCAGGTTTCGTCCCCTGGTACTCGGGTGCAACATTCCAGACGCTTTACTAACTCTCTCCCCACTTGGAGAGTCAGTGCCTTTAACCTCCTGTTTGGCCCAGTTTGCAATTTCTGCGGAAAATGAACAGGAATAGGGAGAACCAATGAGAGACTAGCTGGAGGTGTCTGGACGGGCAAATTTAACTCTCATTTCCCACCAGAAAGAGGAATTAACCAAAGGCTCAGCGTGCCGTGCCGGAACCACACTAGGGCCTGAAGCAATCCTGCGGTGTTGCGGCCAACTCACAAGAAAGCGAGTTGAAGAAAGGAGCTCAGGGGCACTGTCACTCACAAACCTGCAGAGTTATAAATGACAGCTATCGTCCAAAAATATATTGAAGTAAGGCTGCCAAGAGGACTTGAAAGCGGGGCAGAATTGCAGGAAACCGATTTCAGGAGGTAGACTGGAATTGCATGTAAAGCACAGGAAAAGAGGCAGAACGTCCACAATGATGCACTTGGCCAAAAAGGGCGTATGCGTTTTTTCCTGAATATATTCAGGAAAAAACGCATACGCACTTTTTGGCCAACCAAGCAAGCTTGCAAATGAAATCTGCACTACAATGAAGTCTCACTGCCCCCCGGTCAAAAGGGCCATCTGAAAAAAGTGTAAAATCCAGAAAGGCAGGACAGGCCATGGAGAACTGGGAGCCTTGTTATGCTGATGGGCGGGATGTAAATTGCCAACAGCCACTCTGGAGAAGTGTATGGTGTTTCCTGAAACATCTAAAAAACAAAGCAACAGAGCCTAGGGCACTTCCACTTATGGTCCTATAGCTTAGGGAAATTAAAATCCAAAAGACACAGCCACCCCGAAGTTTGGGACGGCTCTGTTTACAAGAACCTCGTTTACGGTACAAGTTCAATATCGCAGAAAGCGAAAAATGGATAAAGAAGTTGTAGTACTTACATACAATGCAATATCACTCAGCAATGAAATCTATGTCATCAGGCCCGTAGCAGCATAATGAGTGGTTTCAGGTACGCTGATTCTAAGTGAAACAAGTCACACAGAAAAAGAAACATCATAAGATATCACTACTACACGGAATGTAAACTTGGCTACACAGGAACTGAATTACAAAACAGAACAGGGTCTCAAATGTAGAAAACCAACTTATGCTTGCTTAAGGGGAAAGGTGAGTTGGGGTGCTGCATAAAACCAGAGATTGAAATTAGCACAGATACCGTTCCATAAGCCAAATATGTAATAGACAAGAGCTACTCCTTGCTCAACGAAGTGGACTCAACACCCCATATTAAACGCCTAAGAATATACCTGACTAGTAAGAATCTTAAAACCTATGGATTTATATGTCTCCGAAAGAGAATCAAGCGTGTGTACAGCGCAATAAACGCAGCAGTGATAGGATTGGTGAGGATCGGTGAGCAAATGCAGACCCTTTGAAGTCATATTGCATGGTACCCATTCCATGGGTCTCAACTCTCCAGGTTTAAGGGATTCTTCCTTCAGCTAAAACATGCATGTGGAACCCAGCCTATGATCCACCGTGAGATTGGGAAACGTGTTCAAAGGTGTCTCAGTTTTCGTCCCCTGGTACTCGGGTGCAACATTCCAGACGCTTTACTAACTCTCTCCCCACTTGGAGAGTCAGTGCCTTTAACCTCCTGTTTGGCCCAGTTTGCAGTTTCTGCGGAAAATGAACAGGAATAGGGAGAACCAATGAGAGACTAGCTGGAGGTGTCTGGACGGACAAATTTAACTCTCATTTCCTACCAGGAAGAGGAATTAACCAAAGGCTCAGCGTGCCGTGCCGGAACCACACTAGAGCCTGAAGCAATCCTGCGGTGTTGCGGCCAGCTCACAAGAAAGCGAGTTGAAGAAAGGAGCTCAGGGGCACTGTCACTCACAAACCTGCAGAGTTATAAATGACAGCTATCGTCCAAAAATATATTGAAGTTAGGCTGCCAAGAGGACTTGAAAGCGGGGCAGAATTGCAGGAAACCGATTTCAGGAGGTAGACTGGAATTGCATGTAAAGCACAGGAAAAGAGGCAGAACGTCCACAATGATGCACTTGGCCAAAAAGGGCGTATGCGTTTTTTCCTGAATATATTCAGGAAAAAACGCATACGCCCTTTTTGGCCAACCAAGCAAGCTTGCAAATGAAATCTGCACTACAATGAAGTCTCACTGCTCCCCGGTCAAAAGGGCCATCTGAAAAAAGTGTAAAATCCAGAAAGGCAGGACAGGCCATGGAGAACTGGGAGCCTTGTCATGCTGATGGGCGGGATGTAAATTGCCAACAGCCACTCTGGAGAAGTGTATGGTGTTTCCTGAAACATCTACAAAACAAAGCAACAGAGCCTAGGGCACTTCCACTTATGGTCCTATAGCTTAGGGAAATTAAAATCATAAGACACAGCCACCCCAAAGTTTGGGACGGCTCTGTTTACAAGAACCTCGTTTACGGTACAAGTTCAATATTGCAGAAAGCGAAAAATGGATAAAGAATTTGTAGTACTTACATACAATGCAATATCACTCAGCAATGAAATCTATGTCATCAGGCCCGTAGCAGCATAATGAGTGGATTCAGGTACGATGATTCTAAGTGAAACAAGTCACACAGAAAAAGAAACATCATAAGATATCACTACTACATGGAATGTAAACTTGGCTACCCAGGAACTGAATTACAAAACAGAACAGGGTCTCAAATGTAGAAAACCAACTTATGCTTGCTTAAGGGGAAAGGTGAGTTGGGGTGCTGCATAAAACCAGAGATTGAAATTAGCACAGATACCGTTCCATAAGCCAAATATGTAATAGACAAGAGCTACTCCTTGCTCAACGAAGTGGACTCAACACCCCATATTAAACGCCTAAGAATATACCTGACTAGTAAGAATCTTAAAACCTATGGATTTATATGTCTCCGAAAGAGAATCAAGCGTGTGTACAGCGGCATAAATGCAGCAGTGATAGGATTGGTGAGGATCGGTGAGCAAATGCAGACCCTTTGAAGTCATATTGCATGGTACCCATTCCATGGGTCTCAACTCTCCAGGTTTAAGGGATTCTTCCTCCAGCTAAAACATGCATTTGGAACCCACAGTATGATCCACTGTGTGATTGGGAAACATGTTCAAAGGTGTCTCAGGTTTCGTCCCCTGGTACTCGGGTGAAACATTCCAGACGCTTTACTAACTCTCTCCCCACTTGGAGAGTCAGTGCCTTTAACTTCCTGTTTGGCCCAGTTTGCAATTTCTGCGGAAAATGAAGAGGAATAGGGAGAACCAATGAGAGACTAGCTGGAGGTGTCTGGACGGGCAAATTTAACTCTCATTTCCCACCAGGAAGAGGAATTAACCAAAGGCTCAGCGTGCCGTGCCGGAACCACACTAGGGCCTGAAGCAATCCTGCGGTGTTGCGGCCAACTCACAAGAAAGCGAGTTGAAAAAAGGAGCTCAGGGGTACTGTCACTCACAAACCTGCAGAGTTATAAATGACAGCTATCGTCCAAAAATATATTGAAGTAAGGCTGCCAAGAGGACTTGAAAGCGGGGCAGAATTGCAGGAAACCGATTTCAGGAGGTAGACTGGAATTGCATGTAAAGCACAGGAAAAGAGGCAGAACGTCCACAATGATGCACTTGGCCAAAAAGGGCGTATGCGTTTTTTCCTGAATATATTCAGGAAAAAACGCATACGCCCTTTTTGGCCAACCAAGCAAGCTTGCAAAGGAAATCTGCACTACAATGAAGTCTCACTGCCCCCCGGTCAAAAGGGCCATCTGAAAAAAGTGTAAAATCCAGAAAGGCAGGACAGGCCATGGAGAACTGGGAGCCTTGTTATGCTGATGGGCGGGATGTAAATTGCCAACAGCCACTCTGGAGAAGTGTATGGTGTTTCCTGAAACATCTAAAAAACAAAGCAACAGAGCCTAGGGCACTTCCACTTATGGTCCTATAGCTTAGGGAAATTAAAATCCAAAAGACACAGCCACCCCGAAGTTTGGGACGGCTCTGTTTACAAGAACCTCGTTTACGGTGCAAGTTCAATATCGCAGAAAGCGAAAAATGGATAAAGAAGTTGTAGTACTTACATACAATGCAATATCACTCAGCAATGAAATCTATGTCATCAGGCCCGTAGCAGCATAATGAGTGGTTTCAGGTACGCTGATTCTAAGTGAAACAAGTCACACAGAAAAAGAAACATCATAAGATATCACTACTACACGGAATGTAAACTTGGCTACACAGGAACTGAATTACAAAACAGAACAGGGTCTCAAATGTAGAAAACCAACTTATGCTTGCTTAAGGGGAAAGGTGAGTTGGGGTGCTGCATAAAACCAGAGATTGAAATTAGCACAGATACCGTTCCATAAGCCAAATATGTAATAGACAAGAGCTACTCCTTGCTCAACGAAGTGGACTCAACACCCCATATTAAACGCCTAAGAATATACCTGACTAGTAAGAATCTTAAAACCTATGGATTTATATGTCTCCGAAAGAGAATCAAGCGTGTGTACAGCGCAATAAACGCAGCAGTGATAGGATTGGTGAGGATCGGTGAGCAAATGCAGACCCTTTGAAGTCATATTGCATGGTACCCATTCCATGGGTCTCAACTCTCCAGGTTTAAGGGATTCTTCCTTCAGCTAAAACATGCATGTGGAACCCAGCCTATGATCCACCGTGAGATTGGGAAACGTGTTCAAAGGTGTCTCAGTTTTCGTCCCCTGGTACTCGGGTGCAACATTCCAGACGCTTTACTAACTCTCTCCCCACTTGGAGAGTCAGTGCCTTTAACCTCCTGTTTGGCCCAGTTTGCAGTTTCTGCGGAAAATGAACAGGAATAGGGAGAACCAATGAGAGACTAGCTGGAGGTGTCTGGACGGACAAATTTAACTCTCATTTCCTACCAGGAAGAGGAATTAACCAAAGGCTCAGCGTGCCGTGCCGGAACCACACTAGAGCCTGAAGCAATCCTGCGGTGTTGCGGCCAGCTCACAAGAAAGCGAGTTGAAGAAAGGAGCTCAGGGGCACTGTCACTCACAAACCTGCAGAGTTATAAATGACAGCTATCGTCCAAAAATATATTGAAGTTAGGCTGCCAAGAGGACTTGAAAGCGGGGCAGAATTGCAGGAAACCGATTTCAGGAGGTAGACTGGAATTGCATGTAAAGCACAGGAAAAGAGGCAGAACGTCCACAATGATGCACTTGGCCAAAAAGGGCGTATGCGTTTTTTCCTGAATATATTCAGGAAAAAACGCATACGCCCTTTTTGGCCAACCAAGCAAGCTTGCAAATGAAATCTGCACTACAATGAAGTCTCACTGCTCCCCGGTCAAAAGGGCCATCTGAAAAAAGTGTAAAATCCAGAAAGGCAGGACAGGCCATGGAGAACTGGGAGCCTTGTTATGCTGATGGGCGGGATGTAAATTGCCAACAGCCACTCTGGAGAAGTGTATGGTGTTTCCTGAAACATCTACAAAACAAAGCAACAGAGCCTAGGGCACTTCCACTTATGGTCCTATAGCTTAGGGAAATTAAAATCATAAGACACAGCCACCCCAAAGTTTGGGACGGCTCTGTTTACAAGAACCTCGTTTACGGTACAAGTTCAATATTGCAGAAAGCGAAAAATGGATAAAGAATTTGTAGTACTTACATACAATGCAATATCACTCAGCAATGAAATCTATGTCATCAGGCCCGTAGCAGCATAATGAGTGGATTCAGGTACGATGATTCTAAGTGAAACAAGTCACACAGAAAAAGAAACATCATAAGATATCACTACTACATGGAATGTAAACTTGGCTACCCAGGAACTGAATTACAAAACAGAACAGGGTCTCAAATGTAGAAAACCAACTTATGCTTGCTTAAGGGGAAAGGTGAGTTGGGGTGCTGCATAAAACCAGAGATTGAAATTAGCACAGATACCGTTCCATAAGCCAAATATGTAATAGACAAGAGCTACTCCTTGCTCAACGAAGTGGACTCAACACCCCATATTAAACGCCTAAGAATATACCTGACTAGTAAGAATCTTAAAACCTATGGATTTATATGTCTCCGAAAGAGAATCAAGCGTGTGTACAGCGGCATAAATGCAGCAGTGATAGGATTGGTGAGGATCGGTGAGCAAATGCAGACCCTTTGAAGTCATATTGCATGGTACCCATTCCATGGGTCTCAACTCTCCAGGTTTAAGGGATTCTTCCTCCAGCTAAAACATGCATTTGGAACCCACAGTATGATCCACTGTGTGATTGGGAAACATGTTCAAAGGTGTCTCAGGTTTCGTCCCCTGGTACTCGGGTGAAACATTCCAGACGCTTTACTAACTCTCTCCCCACTTGGAGAGTCAGTGCCTTTAACTTCCTGTTTGGCCCAGTTTGCAATTTCTGCGGAAAATGAACAGGAATAGGGAGAACCAATGAGAGACTAGCTGGAGGTGTCTGGACGGGCAAATTTAACTCTCATTTCCCACCAGGAAGAGGAATTAACCAAAGGCTCAGCGTGCCGTGCCGGAACCACACTAGGGCCTGAAGCAATCCTGCGGTGTTGCGGCCAACTCACAAGAAAGCGAGTTGAAAAAAGGAGCTCAGGGGTACTGTCACTCACAAACCTGCAGAGTTATAAATGACAGCTATCGTCCAAAAATATATTGAAGTAAGGCTGCCAAGAGGACTTGAAAGCGGGGCAGAATTGCAGGAAACCGATTTCAGGAGGTAGACTGGAATTGCATGTAAAGCACAGGAAAAGAGGCAGAACGTCCACAATGATGCACTTGGCCAAAAAGGGCGTATGCGTTTTTTCCTGAATATATTCAGGAAAAAACGCATACGCCCTTTTTGGCCAACCAAGCAAGCTTGCAAAGGAAATCTGCACTACAATGAAGTCTCACTGCCCCCCGGTCAAAAGGGCCATCTGAAAAAAGTGTAAAATCCAGAAAGGCAGGACAGGCCATGGAGAACTGGGAGCCTTGTTATGCTGATGGGCGGGATGTAAATTGCCAACAGCCACTCTGGAGAAGTGTATGGTGTTTCCTGAAACATCTAAAAAACAAAGCAACAGAGCCTAGGGCACTTCCACTTATGGTCCTATAGCTTAGGGAAATTAAAATCCAAAAGACACAGCCACCCCGAAGTTTGGGACGGCTCTGTTTACAAGAACCTCGTTTACGGTACAAGTTCAATATCGCAGAAAGCGAAAAATGGATAAAGAAGTTGTAGTACTTACATACAATGCAATATCACTCAGCAATGAAATCTATGTCATCAGGCCCGTAGCAGCATAATGAGTGGTTTCAGGTACGCTGATTCTAAGTGAAACAAGTCACACAGAAAAAGAAACATCATAAGATATCACTACTACACGGAATGTAAACTTGGCTACACAGGAACTGAATTACAAAACAGAACAGGGTCTCAAATGTAGAAAACCAACTTATGCTTGCTTAAGGGGAAAGGTGAGTTGGGGTGCTGCATAAAACCAGAGATTGAAATTAGCACAGATACCGTTCCATAAGCCAAATATGTAATAGACAAGAGCTACTCCTTGCTCAACGAAGTGGACTCAACACCCCATATTAAACGCCTAAGAATATACCTGACTAGTAAGAATCTTAAAACCTATGGATTTATATGTCTCCGAAAGAGAATCAAGCGTGTGTACAGCGCAATAAACGCAGCAGTGATAGGATTCGTGAGGATCGGTGAGCAAATGCAGACCCTTTGAAGTCATATTGCATGGTACCCATTCCATGGGTCTCAACTCTCCAGGTTTAAGGGATTCTTCCTTCAGCTAAAACATGCATGTGGAACCCAGCCCTTGATCCACCGTGAGATTGGGAAACGTGTTCAAAGGTGTCTCAGTTTTCGTCCCCTGGTACTCGGGTGCAACATTCCAGACGCTTTACTAACTCTCTCCCCACTTGGAGAGTCAGTGCCTTTAACCTCCTGTTTGGCCCAGTTTGCAGTTTCTGCGGAAAATGAACAGGAATAGGGAGAACCAATGAGAGACTAGCTGGAGGTGTCTGGACGGACAAATTTAACTCTCATTTCCTACCAGGAAGAGGAATTAACCAAAGGCTCAGCGTGCCGTGCCGGAACCACACTAGAGCCTGAAGCAATCCTGCGGTGTTGCGGCCAGCTCACAAGAAAGCGAGTTGAAGAAAGGAGCTCAGGGGCACTGTCACTCACAAACCTGCAGAGTTATAAATGACAGCTATCGTCCAAAAATATATTGAAGTTAGGCTGCCAAGAGGACTTGAAAGCGGGGCAGAATTGCAGGAAACCGATTTCAGGAGGTAGACTGGAATTGCATGTAAAGCACAGGAAAAGAGGCAGAACGTCCACAATGATGCACTTGGCCAAAAAGGGCGTATGCGTTTTTTCCTGAATATATTCAGGAAAAAACGCATACGCCCTTTTTGGCCAACCAAGCAAGCTTGCAAAGGAAATCTGCACTACAATGAAGTCTCACTGCCCCCCGGTCAAAAGGGCCATCTGAAAAAAGTGTAAAATCCAGAAAGGCAGGACAGGCCATGGAGAACTGGGAGCCTTGTTATGCTGATGGGCGGGATGTAAATTGCCAACAGCCACTCTGGAGAAGTGTATGGTGTTTCCTGAAACATCTACAAAACAAAGCAACAGAGCCTAGGGCACTTCCACTTATGGTCCTATAGCTTAGGGAAATTAAAATCATAAGACACAGCCACCCCAAAGTTTGGGACGGCTCTGTTTACAAGAACCTCGTTTACGGTACAAGTTCAATATTGCAGAAAGCGAAAAATGGATAAAGAATTTGTAGTACTTACATACAATGCAATATCACTCAGCAATGAAATCTATGTCATCAGGCCCGTAGCAGCATAATGAGTGGATTCAGGTACGATGATTCTAAGTGAAACAAGTCACACAGAAAAAGAAACATCATAAGATATCACTACTACATGGAATGTAAACTTGGCTACCCAGGAACTGAATTACAAAACAGAACAGGGTCTCAAATGTAGAAAACCAACTTATGCTTGCTTAAGGGGAAAGGTGAGTTGGGGTGCTGCATAAAACCAGAGATTGAAATTAGCACAGATACCGTTCCATAAGCCAAATATGTAATAGACAAGAGCTACTCCTTGCTCAACGAAGTGGACTCAACACCCCATATTAAACGCCTAAGAATATACCTGACTAGTAAGAATCTTAAAACCTATGGATTTATATGTCTCCGAAAGAGAATCAAGCGTGTGTACAGCGGCATAAATGCAGCAGTGATAGGATTGGTGAGGATCGGTGAGCAAATGCAGACCCTTTGAAGTCATATTGCATGGTACCCATTCCATGGGTCTCAACTCTCCAGGTTTAAGGGATTCTTCCTCCAGCTAAAACATGCATTTGGAACCCACAGTATGATCCACTGTGTGATTGGGAAACATGTTCAAAGGTGTCTCAGGTTTCGTCCCCTGGTACTCGGGTGAAACATTCCAGACGCTTTACTAACTCTCTCCCCACTTGGAGAGTCAGTGCCTTTAACTTCCTGTTTGGCCCAGTTTGCAATTTCTGCGGAAAATGAACAGGAATAGGGAGAACCAATGAGAGACTAGCTGGAGGTGTCTGGACGGGCAAATTTAACTCTCATTTCCCACCAGGAAGAGGAATTAACCAAAGGCTCAGCGTGCCGTGCCGGAACCACACTAGGGCCTGAAGCAATCCTGCGGTGTTGCGGCCAACTCACAAGAAAGCGAGTTGAAGAAAGGAGCTCAGGGGCACTGTCACTCACAAACCTGCAGAGTTATAAATGACAGCTATCGTCCAAAAATATATTGAAGTAAGGCTGCCAAGAGGACTTGAAAGCGGGGCAGAATTGCAGGAAACCGATTTCAGGAGGTAGACTGGAATTGCATGTAAAGCACAGGAAAAGAGGCAGAACGTCCACAATGATGCACTTGGCCAAAAAGGGCGTATGCGTTTTTTCCTGAATATATTCAGGAAAAAACGCATACGCCCTTTTTGGCCAACCAAGCAAGCTTGCAAAGGAAATCTGCACTACAATGAAGTCTCACTGCCCCCCGGTCAAAAGGGCCATCTGAAAAAAGTGTAAAATCCAGAAAGGCAGGACAGGCCATGGAGAACTGGGAGCCTTGTTATGCTGATGGGCGGGATGTAAATTGCCAACAGCCACTCTGGAGAAGTGTATGGTGTTTCCTGAAACATCTAAAAAACAATGCAACACAGCCTAGGGCACTTCCACTTATGGTCCTATAGCTTAGGGAAATTAAAATCCAAAAGACACAGCCACCCCGAAGTTTGGGACGGCTCTGTTTACAAGAACCTCGTTTACGGTACAAGTTCAATATCGCAGAAAGCGAAAAATGGATAAAGAAGTTGTAGTACTTACATACAATGCAATATCACTCAGCAATGAAATCTATGTCATCAGGCCCGTAGCAGCATAATGAGTGGTTTCAGGTACGCTGATTCTAAGTGAAACAAGTCACACAGAAAAAGAAACATCATAAGATATCACTACTACACGGAATGTAAACTTGGCTACACAGGAACTGAATTACAAAACAGAACAGGGTCTCAAATGTAGAAAACCAACTTATGCTTGCTTAAGGGGAAAGGTGAGTTGGGGTGCTGCATAAAACCAGAGATTGAAATTAGCACAGATACCGTTCCATAAGCCAAATATGTAATAGACAAGAGCTACTCCTTGCTCAACGAAGTGGACTCAACACCCCATATTAAACGCCTAAGAATATACCTGACTAGTAAGAATCTTAAAACCTATGGATTTATATGTCTCCGAAAGAGAATCAAGCGTGTGTACAGCGCAATAAATGCAGCAGTGATAGGATTGGTGAGGATCGGTGAGCAAATGCAGACCCTTTGAAGTCATATTGCATGGTACCCATTCCATGGGTCTCAACTCTCCAGGTTTAAGGGATTCTTCCTTCAGCTAAAACATGCATGTGGAACCCAGCCTATGATCCACCGTGAGATTGGGAAACGTGTTCAAAGGTGTCTCAGTTTTCGTCCCCTGGTACTCGGGTGCAACATTCCAGACGCTTTACTAACTCTCTCCCCACTTGGAGAGTCAGTGCCTTTAACCTCCTGTTTGGCCCAGTTTGCAGTTTCTGCGGAAAATGAACAGGAATAGGGAGAACCAATGAGAGACTAGCTGGAGGTGTCTGGACGGGCAAATTTAACTCTCATTTCCCACCAGGAAGAGGAATTAACCAAAGGCTCAGTGTGCCGTGCCGGAACCACACTAGGGCCTGAAGCAATCCTGCGGTGTTGCGGCCAGCTCACAAGAAAGCGAGTTGAAGAAAGGAGCTCAGGGGCACTGTCACTCACAAACCTGCAGAGTTATAAATGACAGCTATCGTCCAAAAATATGTTGAAGTAAGGCTGCCAAGAGGACTTGAATGCGGGGCAGAATTGCAGGAAACCGATTTCAGGAGGTAGACTGGAATTGCATGTAAAGCACAGGAAAAGAGGCAGAACGTCCACAATGATGCACTTGGCCAAAAAGGGCGTATGCGTTTTTTCCTGAATATATTCAGGAAAAAACGCATACGCCCTTTTTGGCCAACCAAGCAAGCTTGCAAATGAAATCTGCACTACAATGAAGTCTCACTGCCCCCAGGTCAAAAGGGCCATCTGAAAAAAGTGTAAAATCCAGAAAGGCAGGACAGGCCATGGAGAACTGGGAGCCTTGTTATGCTGATGGGCGGGATGTAAATTGCCAACAGCCACTCTGGAGAAGTGTATGGTGTTTCCTGAAACATCTACAAAACAAAGCAACAGAGCCTAGGGCACTTCCACTTATGGTCCTATAGCTTAGGGAAATTAAAATCAAAAAGACACAGCCACCCCAAAGTTTGGGACGGCTCTGTTTACAAGAACCTCGTTTACGGTACAAGTTCAATATCACAGAAAGCGAAAAATGGATAAAGAATTTGTGGTACTTACGTACAATGCAATATCACTCAGCAATGAAATCTATGTCATCAGGCCCATAGCAGCATAATGAGTGGATTCAGGTACTATGATTCTAAGTGAAACAAGTCACACAGAAAAAGAAACATCATAAGATATCACTACTACACGGAATGTAAACTTGGCTACACAGGAACTGAATTACAAAACAGAACAGGGTCTCAAATGTAGAAAACCAACTTATGCTTGCTTAAGGGGAAAGGTTAGTCGGGGTGCTGCATAAAACCAGAGATTGAAATTAGCACAGATACCGTTCCATAAGCCAAATATGTAATAGACAAGAGCTACTCCTTGCTCAACGAAGTGGACTCAACACCCCATATTAAACGCCTAAGAATATACCTGACTAGTAAGAATCTTAAAACCTATGGATTTATATGTCTCCGAAAGAGAATCAAGCGTGTGTACAGTGCAATAAACACAGCAGTGAAAGGATTTGTGAGGATCGGTGAGCAAATGCACACTCTTTGAAGCCATATTGCATGGTACCCATTCCATGGGTCTCAACTCTCCAGGTTTAAGGGATTCTTCCTCCAGCTAAAACATGCATTTGGAACCCACAGTATGATCCACCATGTGATTGGGAAACGTGTTCAAAGGTGTCTCAGGTTTCGTCCCCTGGTACTCGGGTGAAACATTCCAGACGCTTTACTAACTCTCTCCCCACTTGGAGAGTCAGTGCCTTTAACCTCCTGTTTGGCCCAGTTTGCAATTTCTGCGGAAAATGAACAGGAATAGGGAGAACCAATGAGAGACTAGCTGGAGGTGTCTGGACGGGCAAATTTAACTCTCATTTCCCACCAGGAAGAGGAATTAACGAAAGGCTCAGCGTGCCGTGCCGGAACCACACTAGGGCCTGAAGCAATCCTGCGGTGTTGCGGCCAGCTCACAAGAAAGCGAGTTGAAGAAAGGAGCTCAGGGGCACTGTCACTCACAAACCTGCAGAGTTATAAATGACAGCTATCGTCCAAAAATATATTGAAGTAAGGCTGCCAAGAGGACTTGAAAGCGGGGCAGAATTGCAGGAAACCGATTTCAGGAGGTAGACTGGAATTGCATGTAAAGCACAGGAAAAGAGGCCGAACGTCCACAATGATGCACTTGGCCAAAAAGGGCGTATGCGTTTTTTCCTGAATATATTCAGGAAAAAACGCATACGCACTTTTTGGCCAACCAAGCAAGCTTGCAAATGAAATCTGCACTACAATGAAGTCTCACTGCTCCCCGGTCAAAAGGGCCATCTGAAAAAAGTGTAAAATCCAGAAAGGCAGGACAGGCCATGGAGAACTGGGAGCCTTGTTATGCTGATGGGCGGGATGTAAATTGCCAACAGCCACTCTGGAGAAGTGTATGGTGTTTCCTGAAACATCTACAAAACAAAGCAACAGAGCCTAGGGCACTTCCACTTATGGTCCTATAGCTTAGGGAAATTAAAATCAAAAAGACACAGCCACCCCAAAGTTTGGGACGGCTCTGTTTACAAGAACCTCGTTTACGTTACAAGTTCAATATTGCAGAAAGCGAAAAATGGATAAAGAAATTGTAGTACTTACATACAATGCAATATCACTCAGCAATGAAATCTATGTCATCAGGACCGTAGCAGCATAATGAGTGGATTCAGGTACGCTGATTCTAAGTGAAACAAGTCACACAGAAAAAGAAACATCATAAGATATCACTACTACACGGAATGTAAACTTGGCTACCCAGGAACTGAATTACAAAACAGAACAGGGTCTCAAATGTAGAAAACCTACTTATGCTTGCTTAAGGGGAAAGGTGAGTTGGGGTGCTGCATAAAACCAGAGATTGAAAACAGCACAGATACCGTTCCATAAGCCAAATATGTAATAGACAAGAGTTACTCCTTGCTCAACGAAGTGGACTCAACACCCCATATTAAGCGCCTAAGAATATACCTGACTAGTAAGAATCTTAAAACCTATGGATTTATATGTCTCCGAAAGAGAATCAAGCGTGTGTACAGCGCAATAAACGCAGCAGTGTAAGGACTGGTGAGGATCGGTGAGCAAATGCATACTCTTTGAAGCCATATTGCATGGTACCCATTCCAAGGGTCTCAACTCTCCAGGTTTAAGGGATTCTTCCTTCAGCTAAAACATGCATGTGGAACCCAGAGTATGATCCACCGTGTGATTGGGAAACGTGTTCAAAGGTGTCTCAGGTTTCGTCCCCTGGTACTCGGGTGCAACATTCCAGATGCTTTACTTACTCTCTCCCCACTTGGAGAGTCAGTGCCTTTAACCTCCTGTTTGGTCGAGTTTGCAATTTCTGCGGAAAATGAACAGGAATAGGGAGAACCAATGAGAGACTAGCTGGAGGTGTCTGGACGGGCAAATTAAACTCTCATTTCCCACCAGGAAGAGGAATTAACCAAAGGCTCAGTGTGCGGTGCCGGAACCACACTAGGGCATGAAGCAATCCTGCGGTGTTACGGACAGCTCACAAGAAAGCGAGTTGAAGAAAGGAGCTCAGGGGCACTGTCACTCACAAACATTCAGAGTTATAAATGACAGCTATCGTCCAAAAATATATTGAAGTAAGGCTGCCAAGAGGACTTGAAAGCGGGGCAGAATTGCAGGAAACCGATTTCAGGAGGTAGACTGGAATTGCATGTAAAGCACAGGAAAAGAGGCAGAACGTCCACAATGATGCACTTGGCCAAAAAGGGCGTATGCGTTTTTTCCTGAATATATTCAGGAAAAAACGCATACGCCCTTTTTGGCCAACCAAGCAAGCTTGCAAAGGAAATCTGCACTACAATGAAGTCTCACTGCCCCCCGGTCAAAAGGGCCATCTGAAAAAAGTGTAAAATCCAGAAAGGCAGGACAGGCCATGGAGAACTGGGAGCCTTGTTATGCTGATGGGCGGGATGTAAATTGCCAACAGCCACTCTGGAGAAGTGTATGGTGTTTCCTGAAACATCTACAAAACAAAGCAACAGAGCCTAGGGCACTTCCACTTATGGTCCTATAGCTTAGGGAAATTAAAATCATAAGACACAGCCACCCCAAAGTTTGGGATGGCTCTGTTTACAAGAACCTCGTTTACGGTACAAGTTCAAAATTGCAGAAAGTGAAAAATGGATAAAGAAGTTGTGGTACTTACGTACAATACAATATCACTCAGCAATGACATCTATGTCATCAGGCCCGTAGCAGCATAATGAGTGGATTCAGGTATGATGATTCTAACTGAAATAAGTCACACAGAAATAGAAACATCATAAGATATCACTAATACATGGAATGTAAACTTGGCTACACAGGAACTGGATTACAAAACAGAACAGGGTCTCAAATTTAGAAAACCAACATATGCTTGCTTAAGGGGAAAGGTGAGTTGGGGTGCTGCATAAAACCAGAGATTGAAATGAGCACAGATAAAGTTCCTTAAGCCAAATATGGAATAGACAAGAGCTACTCCTTGCTCAACGAAATGGACTCAACACCCCATATTAAACGCCTAAGAATGTACCTGACTAGTAAGTATCTTAAAACCTATGGATTGCTATGTCTCCGAAAGAGAATCAAGCGTGTGTACAGGGGCATAAACGCAGCAGTGATAGGATTGGAGAGGTTCGGTGAGCAAATGAAGACCCTTTGAAGTCATATTGCATGGTACCCATTCCACGGGTCTCAACTCTCCAGGTTTAAGGGATTCTTCCTTCAGCTAAAACATGCATGTGGAACCCAGAGTATGATCCACCGTGTGATTGGGAAACGTGTTCAAAGGTGTCTCAGTTTTCGTCCCCTGGTACTCGGGTGCAACATTCCAGACGCTTTACTAACTCTCTCCCCACTTGGAGAGTCAGTGCCTTTAACCTCCTGTTTGGCCCAGTTTGCAATTTCTGCGGAAAATGAACAGGAATAGGGAGAACCAATGAGAGACTAGCTGGAGGTGTCTGGACGGGCAAATTTAACTCTCATTGCCCACCAGGAAGAGGAATTAACCAAAGGCTCAGTGTGCGGTGCCGGAACCACACTAGGGCATGAAGCAATCCTGCGGTGTTGCGGACAGCTCACAAGAAAGCGAGTTGAAGAAAGGAGCTCAGGGGCACTGTCACTCACAAACATGCAGAATTATAAATGACAGCTATCGTCCAAAAATATATTGAAGTAAGGCTGCCAAGAGGACTTGAAAGCGGGGCAGAATTGCAGGAAACCGATTTCAGGAGGTAGACTGGAATTGCATGTAAAGCACAGGAAAAGAGGCAGAACGTCCACAATGATGCACTTGGCCATAAAGGGCGTATGCGTTTTTTCCTGAATATATTCAGGAAAAAACGCATACGCCCTTTTTGGCCAACCAAGCAAGCTTGCAAAGGAAATCTGCACTACAATGAAGTCTCACTGCCCCCTGGTCAAAAGGGCCATCTGAAAAAAGTGTAAAATCCAGAAAGGCAGGACAGGCCATGGAGAACTGGGAGCCTTGTTATGCTGATGGGCGGGATGTAAATTGCCAACAGCCACTCTGGAGAAGTGTATGGTGTTTCCTGAAACATCTACAAAACAAAGCAACAGAGCCTAGGGCACTTCCACTTATGGTCCTATAGCTTAGGGAAATTAAAATCAAAAAGACACAGCCACCCCAAAATTTGGGACGGCTCTGTTTACAAGAACTTCGTTTACGGTACAAGTTCAATATCGCAGAAAGCGAAAAATGGATAAAGAAGTTGTGGTACTTACGTACAATGCAATATCACTCAGCAATGAAATCTATGTCATCAGGCCCGTAGCAGCATAATGAGTGGATTCAGGTATGATGATTCTAAGTGAAATAAGTCACACAGAAAAAGAAACATCATAAGATATCACTACTACACGGAATGTAAACTTGGCTACACAGGAACTGAATTACAAAACAGAACAGGGTCTCAAATGTAGAAAACCAACTTATGCTTGCTTAAGGGGAAAGGTGAGTTGGGGTGCTGCATAAAACCAGAGATTGAAATTAGCACAGATACCGTTCCATAAGCCAAATATGTAATAGACAAGAGCTACTCCTTGCTCAACGAAGTGGACTCAACACCCCATATTAAACGCCTAAGAATATACCTGACTAGTAAGAATCTTAAAACCTATGGATTTATATGTCTCCGAAAGAGAATCAAGCGTGTGTACAGCGGCATAAACGAAGCAGTGATAGGATTGGTGAGGATCGGTGAGCAAATGCAGACCCTTTGAAGTCATATTGCATGGTACCCATTCCATGGGTCTCAACTCTCCAGGTTTAAGGGATTCTTCCTTCAGCTAAAACATGCATGTGGAACCCAGCCTATGATCCACCGTGTGATTGGGAAACGTGTTCAAAGGTGTCTCAGTTTTCGTCCCCTGGTACTTGGGTGCAACATTCCAGACGCTTTACTAACTCTCTCCCCACTTGGAGAGTCAGTGCCTTTAACCTCCTGTTTGGCCCAGTTTGCAATTTCTGCGGAAAATGAACAGGAATAGGGAGAACCAATGAGAGACTAGCTGGAGGTGTCTGGACGGGCAAATTTAACTCTCATTTCCCACCAGGAAGAGGAATTAACCAAAGGCTCAGCGTGCCGTGCCAGAACCACACTAGGGCATGAAGCAATCCTGCGGTGTTGCGGCCAGCTCACAAGAAAGCGAGTTGAAGAAAGGAGCTTAGGGGCACTGTCATTCACAAACCTGCAGAGTTATAAATGACAGCTATCGTCCAAAAATATATTGGAGTAAGGCTGCCAAGAGGACTTGAAAGCGGGGCAGAATTGCAGGAAACCGATTTCAGGAGGTAGACTGGAATTGCATGTAAAGCATAGGAAAAGAGGCAGAACGTCCACAATGATGCACTTGGCCAAAAAGGGCGTATGCGTTTTTTCCTTTCAGGAAAAAACGCATACGCACTTTTTGGCCAACCAAGCAAGCTTGCAAAGGAAATCTGCACTACAATGAAGTCTCACTGCCCCCCGGTCAAAAGGGCCATCTGAAAAAAGTGTAAAATCCAGAAAGTCAGGACAGGCCATGGAGAACTGGGAGCCTTGTTATGCTGATGGGCGGGATGTAAATTGCCAACAGCCACTCTGGAGAAGTGTATGGTGTTTCCTGAAACATCTAAAAAACAAAGCAACAGAGCCTAGGGCACTTCCACTTATGGTCCTATAGCTTAGGGAAATGAAAATCAAAAAGACACAGCCACCCCAATGTTTGGGACGGCTCTGTTTACAAGAACCTCGTTTACGGTACAAGTTCAAAATTGCAGAAAGTGAAAAATGGATAAAGAAGTTGTGGTACTTACGTACAATACAATATCACTCAGCAATGACATCTATGTCATCAGGCCCGTAGCAGCATAATGAGTGGATTCAGGTATGATGATTCTAACTGAAATAAGTCACTCAGAAATAGAAACATCATAAGATATCACTAATACATGGAATGTAAACTTGGCTACACAGGAACTGGATTACAAAACAGAACAGGGTCTCAAATTTAGAAAACCAACATATGCTTTCTTAAGGGGAAAGGTGAGTTGGGGTGCTGCATAAAACCAGAGATTGAAATGAGCACAGATAAAGTTCCTTAAGCCAAATATGGAATAGACAAGAGCTACTCCTTGCTCAACGAAATGGACTCAACACCCCATATTAAACGCCTAAGAATGTACCTGACTAGTAAGTATCTTAAAACCTATGGATTGCTATGTCTCCGAAAGAGAATCAAGCGTGTGTACAGGGGCATAAACGCAGCAGTGATAGGATTGGAGAGGTTCGGTGAGCAAATGAAGACCCTTTGAAGTCATATTGCATGGTACCCATTCCACGGGTACCAACTCTCCAGGTTTAAGGGATTCTTCCTTCAGCTAAAACATGCATGTGGAACCCAGAGTATGATCCACCGTGTGATTGGGAAACGTGTTCAAAGGTGTCTCAGTTTTCATCCCCTGGTACTCGGGTGCAACATTCCAGACGCTTTACTAACTCTCTCCCCACTTGGAGAGTCAGTGCCTTTAACCTCCTGTTTGGCCCAGTTTGCAATTTCTGCGGAAGATGAACAGGAATAGGGAGAAACAATGAGAGACTAGCTGGAGGTGTCTGGACGGGCAAATTTAACTCTCATTGCCCACCAGGAAGAGGAATTAACCAAAGGCTCAGTGTGCGGTGCCGGAACCACACTAGGGCATGAAGCAATCCTGCGGTGTTACGGACAGCTCACAAAAAGCGAGTTGAAGAAAGGAGCTCAGGGGCACTGTCACTCACAAACATGCAGAGTTATAAATGACAGCTATCGTCCAAAAATATATTGAAGTAAGGCTGCCAAGAGGACTTGAAAGCGGGGCAGAATTGCAGGAAACCGATTTCAGGAGGTAGACTGGAATTGCATGTAAAGCACAGGAAACGAGGCAGAACGTCCACAATGATGCACTTGGCCAAAAAGGGCGTATGCGTTTTTTCCTGAATATATTCAGGAAAAAACGCATACGCCCTTTTTGGCCAACCAAGCAAGCTTGCAAATGAAATCTGCACTACAATGAAGTCTCACTGCCCCCCCGGTCAAAAGGGCCATCTGAAAAAAGTGTAAAATCCAGAAAGGCAGAACAGGCCATGGAGAACTGGGAGCCTTGTTATGCTGATCGGTGGGATGTAAATTGCCAACAGCCACTCTGGAGAAGTGTATGGTGTTTCCTGAAACATCTAAAAAACAAAGCAACAGAGCCTAGGGCACTTCCACTTATGGTCCTATAGCTTAGGGAAATTAAAATCAAAAAGACACAGCCACCCCAAAGTTTGGGACGGCTCTGTTTACAAGAACCTCGTTTACGGTACAAGTTCAATATCACAGAAAGCGAAAAATGGATAAAGAATTTGTGGTACTTACGTACAATGCAATATCACTCAGCAATGAAATCTATGTCATCAGGCCCGTAGCAGCATAATGAGTGGATTCAGGTACGATGATTCTAAGTGAAATAAGTCACACAGAAAAAGAAACATCATAAGATATCACTACTACACGGAATGTAAACTTGGCTACACAGGAACTGAATTACAAAACAGAACAGGGTCTCAAATGTAGAAAACCAACTTATGTTTGCTTAAGGGGAAAGGTGAGTTGGGGTGCTGCATAAAACCAGAGATTGAAATTAGCACAGATACCGTTCCATAAGCCAAATATGTAATAGACAAGAGCTACTCCTTGCTCAACGAAGTGGACTCAACACCCCATATTAAACGCCTAAGAATATACCTGACTAGTAAGAATCTTAAAACCTATGGATTTATATGTCTCCGAAAGAGAATCAAGCGTGTGTACAGCGCAATAAACGCAGCAGTGAAAGGATTGGTGAGGATCGGTGAGCAAATGCATACTCTTTGAAGCCATATTGCATGGTACCCATTCCATGGGTCTCAACTCTCCAGGTTTAAGGGATTCTTCCTTCAGCTAAAACATGCATGTGGAACCCAGAGTATGATCCACCGTGTGATTGGGAAACGTGTTCAAAGGTGTCTCAGGTTTCGTCCCCTCGTACTCGGGTGCAACATTCCAGACGCTTTACTTACTCTCTCCCCACTTGGAGAGTCAGTGCCTTTAAACTCCTGTTTGGCCCAGTTTGCAATTTCTGCGGAAAATGAACAGGAATAGGGAGAACCAATGAGAGACTAGCTGGAGGTGTCTGGACGGGCAAATTTAACTCTCATTTCCCACCAGGAAGAGGAATTAACCAAAGGCTCAGCGTGCGGTGCCGGAACCACACTAGGGCATGAAGCAATCCTGCGGTGTTGCGGCCAGCTCACAAGAAAGCGAGTTGAAGAAAGTAGCTCAGGGGCACTGTCATTCACAAACCTGCAGAGTTATAAATGACAGCTATCGTCCAAAAATATATTGGAGTAAGGCTGCCAAGAGGACTTGAAAGCGGGGCAGAATTGCAGGAAACCGATTTCAGGAGGTAGACTGGAATTGCATGTAAAGCATAGGAAAAGAGGCAGAACGTCCACAATGATGCAATTGGCCAAAAAGGGCGTATGCGTTTTTTCCTGAATATATTCAGGAAAAAACGCATACGCCCTTTTTGGCCAACCAAGCAAGCTTGCAAAGGAAATCTGCACTACAATGAAGTCTCACTGCCCCCCGGTCAAAAGGGCCATCTGAAAAAAGTGTAAAATCAAGAAAGGCAGGACAGGCCATGGAGAACTGGGAGCCTTGTTATGCTGATGGGCGGGATGTAAATTGCCAACAGCCACTCTGGAGAAGTGTATGGTGTTTCCTGAAACATCTACAAAACAAAGCAACAGAGCCTAGGGCACTTCCACTTATGGTCCTATAGCTTAGGGAAATTAAAATCAAAAAGACACAGCCACCCCAAAATTTGGGACGGCTCTGTTTACAAGAACCTCGTTTACGGTACAAGTTCAATATCGCAGAAAGCGAAAAATGGATAAAGAAGTTGTGGTACTTACGTACAATGCAATATCACTCAGCAATGAAATCTATGTCATCAGGCCCGTAGCAGCATAATGAGTGGATTCAGGTATGATGATTCTAAGTGAAATAAGTCACACAGAAAAAGAAACATCATAAGATATCACTACTACACGGAATGTAAACTTGGCTACACAGGAACTGAATTACAAAACAGAACAGGGTCTCAAATGTAGAAAACCAACTTATGCTTGCTTAAGGGGAAAGGTGAGTTGGGGTGCTGCATAAAACCAGAGATTGAAATTAGCACAGATACCGTTCCATAAGCCAAATATGTAATAGACAAGAGCTACTCCTTGCTCAACGAAGTGGACTCAACACCCCATATTAAACGCCTAAGAATATACCTGACTAGTAAGAATCATAAAACCTATGGATTTATATGTCTCCGAAAGAGAATCAAGCGTGTGTACAGCGCAATAAACGCAGCAGTGAAAGGAATGGTGAGGATCGGTGAGCAAATGCATACTCTTTGAAGCCATATTGCATGGTACCCATTCCATGGGTCTCAACTCTCCAGGTTTAAGGGATTCTTCCTTCAGCTAAAACATGCATGTGGAACCCAGAGTATGATCCACCGTGTGATTGGGAAACGTGTTCAAAGGTGTCTCAGGATTCGTCCCCTGGTACTCGGGTGCAACATTCCAGATGCTTTACTTACTCTCTCCCCACTTGGAGAGTCAGTGCCTTTAAACTCCTGTTTGGCCCAGTTTGCAATTTCTGCGGAAAATGAACAGGAATAGGGAGAACCAATGAGAGACTAGCTGGAGGTGTCTGGACGGGCAAATTTAACTCTCATTTCCCACCAGGAAGAGGAATTAACCAAAGGCTCAGCGTGCCGTGCCAGAACCACACTAGGGCATGAAGCAATCCTGCGGTGTTGCGGCCAGCTCACAAGAAAGCGAGTTGAAGAAAGGAGCTCAGGGGCACTGTCATTCACAAACCTGCAGAGTTATAAATGACAGCTATCGTCCAAAAATATATTGGAGTAAGGCTGCCAAGAGGACTTGAAAGCGGGGCAGAATTGCAGGAAACCGATTTCAGGACGTAGACTGGAATTGCATGTAAAGCATAGGAAAAGAGGCAGAACGTCCACAATGATGCAATTGGCCAAAAAGGGCGTATGCGTTTTTTCCTGAATATATTCAGGAAAAAACGCATACGCCCTTTTTGGCCAACCAAGCAAGCTTGCAAAGGAAATCTGCACTACAATGAAGTCTCACTGCCCCCCGGTCAAAAGGGCCATCTGAAAAAAGTGTAAAATCCAGAAAGGCAGGACAGGCCATGGAGAACTGGGAGCCTTGTTATGCTGATGGGCGGGATGTAAATTGCCAACAGCCACTCTGGAGAAGTGTATGGTGTTTCCTGAAACATCTACAAAACAAAGCAACAGAGCCTAGGGCACTTCCACTTATGGTCCTATAGCTTAGGGAAATTAAAATCAAAAAGACACAGCCACCCCAAAGTTTGGGACGGCTCTGTTTACAAGAACCTCGTTTACGGTACAAGTTCAAAATTGCAGAAAGTGAAAAATGGATAAAGAAGTTGTGGTACTTACGTACAATACAATATCACTCAGCAATGACATCTATGTCATCAGGCCCGTAGCAGCATAATGAGTGGATTCAGGTATGATGATTCTAACTGAAATAAGTCACACAGAAAAAAAACATCATAAGATATCACTAATACATGGAATGTAAACTTGGCTACACAGGAACTGGTTTACAAAACAGAACAGGGTCTCAAATTTAGAAAACCAACATATGCTTGCTTAAGGGGAAAGGTGAGTTGGGGTGCTGCATAAAACCAGAGATTGAAATGAGCACAGATAAAGTTCCTTAAGCCAAATATGGAATAGACAAGAGCTACTCCTTGCTCAACGAAATGGACTCAACACCCCATATTAAACGCCTAAGAATGTACCTGACTAGTAAGTATCTTAAAACCTATGGATTGCTATGTCTCCGAAAGAGAATCAAGCGTGTGTACATGGGCATAAACGCAGCAGTGATAGGATTGGAGAGGTTCGGTGAGCAAATGAAGACCCTTTGAAGTCATATTGCATGGTACCCATTCCACGGGTCTCAACTCTCCAGGTTTAAGGGATTCTTCCTTCTGCTAAAACATGCATGTGGAACCCAGAGTATGATCCACCGTGTGATTGGGAAACGTGTTCAAAGGTGTCTCAGTTTTCGTCCCCTGGTACTCGGGTGCAACATTCCAGACGCTTTACTAACTCTCTCCCCACTTGGAGAGTCAGTGCCTTTAAACTCCTGTTTGGCCCAGTTTGCAATTTCTGCGGAAAATAAACAGGAATAGGGAGAACCAATGAGAGAATAGCTGGAGGTGTCTGGACGGGCAAATTTAACTCTCATTTCCCACCAGGAAGAGGAATTAACCAAAGGCTCAGTGTGCGGTGCCGGAACCACACTAGGGCATGAAACAATCCTGCGGTGTTGCGGACAGCTCACAAGAAAGCGAGTTGAAGAAAGGAGCTCATTGGCACTGTCATTCACAGACCTGCAGAGTTATAAATGACAGCTATCGTCCAAAAATATATTGAAGTAAGGCTGCCAAGAGGACTTGAAAGCGGGGCAGAATTGCAGGAAACCGATTTCAGGAGGTAGACTGGAATTGCATGTAAAGCACAGGAAAAGAGGCAGAACGTCCACAATGATGCACTTGGCCAAAAAGGGCGTATGCGTTTTTTCCTGAATATATTCAGGAAAAAACGCATACGCCCTTTTTGGCCAACCAAGCAAGCTTGCAAAAGAAATCTGCACTACAATGAAGTCTCACTGCCCCCCGGTCAAAAGGGCCATCTGAAAAAAGTGTAAAATCCAGAAAGGCAGGACAGGCCATGGAGAACTGGGAGCCTTGTTATGCTGATGGGCGGGATGTAAATTGCCAACAGCCACTCTGGAGAAGTGTATGGTGTTTCCTGAAACATCTACAAAACAAAGCAACAGAGCCTAGGGCACTTCCACTTATGGTCCTATAGCTTAGGGAAATTAAAATCAAAAAGACACAGCCACCCCAAAGTTTGGGACGGCTCTGTTTACAAGAACCTCGTTTACGGTACAAGTTCAAAATTGCAGAAAGTGAAAAATGGATAAAGAATTTGTGGTACTTACGTACAATGCAATATCACTCAGCAATGAAATCTATGTCATCAGGCCTGTAGCAGCATAATGAGTGGATTCAGGTACGATGATTCTAAGTGAAATAAGTCACACAGAAAAAGAAACATCATAAGATATCACTACTACACGGAATGTAAACTTGGCTACACAGGAACTGAATTACAAAACAGAACAGGGTCTCAAATGTAGAAAACCAACTTATGCTTGCTTAAGGGGAAAGGTGAGTTGGGGTGCTGCATAAAACCAGAGATTGAAATTAGCACAGATACCGTTCCATAAGCCAAATATGTAATAGACAAGAGCTACTCCTTGCTCAACGAAGTGGACTCAACACCCCATATTAAACGCCTAAGAATATACCTGACTAGTAAGAATCTTAAAACCTATGGATTTATATGTCTCCGAAAGAGAATCAAGCGTGTGTACAGCGCAATAAACGCAGCAGTGAAAGGATTGGTGAGGATCGGTGAGCAAATGCATACTCTTTGAAGCCATATTGCATGGTACCCATTCCATGGGTCTCAACTCTCCAGGTTTAAGGGATTCTTCCTTCAGCTAAAACATGCATGTGGAACCCAGAGTATGATCCACCGTGTGATTGGGAAACGTGTTCAAAGGTGTCTCAGGTTTCGTCCCCAGGTACTCGGGTGCAACATTCCAGACGCTTTACTTACTCTCTCCCCACTTGGAGAGTCAGTGCCTTTAACTTCCTGTTTGGCCCAGTTTGCAATTTCTGCGGAAAATGAACAGGAATAGGGAGAACCAATGAGAGACTAGCTGGAGGTGTCTGGAGGGGCAAATTTAACTCTCATTTCCCACCAGGAAGAGGAATTAACCAAAGGCTCAGCGTGCGGTGCCGGAACCACACTAGGGCATGAAGCAATCCTGCGGTGTTGCGGCCAGCTCACAAGAAAGCGAGTTGAAGAAAGGAGCTCAGGGGCACTGTCATTCACAAACCTGCAGAGTTATAAATGACAGCTATCGTCCAAAAATATATTGGAGCAAGGCTGCCAAGAGGACTTGAAAGGGGGGCAGAATTGCAGGAAACCGATTTCAGGAGGTAGACTGGAATTGCATGTAAAGCATAGGAAAAGAGGCAGAACGTCCACAATGATGCACTTGGCCAAAAAGGGCGTATGCGTTTTTTCCTGAATATATTCAGGAAAAAACGCATACGCCCTTTTTGGCCAACCAAGCAAGCTTGCAAAGGAAATCTGCACTACAATGAAGTCTCACTGCCCCCCGGTCAAAAGGGCCATCTGATAAAAGTGTAAAATCCAGAAAGGCAGGACAGGCCATGGAGAACTGGGAGCCTTGTTGTGCTGATGGGCGGGATGTAAATTGCCAACAGTCACTCTGGAGAAGTGTATGGTGTTTCCTGAAACATCTACAAAACAAAGCAACAGAGCCTAGGGCAATTCCACTTATGGTCCTATAGCTTAGGGAAATTAAAATCAAAAAGACACAGCCACCCCAAAGTTTGGGACGGCTCTGTTTACAAGAACCTCGTTTACGGTACAAGTTCAATATCACAGAAAGCGAAAAATGGATAAAGAAGTTGTGGTACTTACGTACAATGCAATATCACTCAGCAATGAAATCTATGTCATCAGGCCCGTAGCAGCATAATGAGTGGATTCAGGTACGATGATTCTAAGTGAAATAAGTCACACAGAAAAAGAAACATCATAAGATATCACTACTACACGGAATGTAAACTTGGCTACACAGGAACTGAATTACAAAACAGAACAGGGTCTCAAATGTAGAAAACCAACTTATGCTTGCTTAAGGGGAAAGGTGAGTTGGGGTGCTGCATAAAACCAGAGATTGAAATGAGCACAGATACCGTTCCATAAGCCAAATATGTAATAGACAAGAGCTACTCCTTGCTCAACGAAGTGGACTCAACACCCCATATTAAACGCCTAAGAATATACCTGACTAGTAAGAATCTTAAAACCTATGGATTTATATGTCTCCGAAAGAGAATCAAGCGTGTGTACAGCGGCATAAACGCAGCAGTGATAGGATTGGTGAGGATCGGTGAGCAAATGCATACCCTTTGAAGTCATATTGCATGGTACCCATTCCAAGGGTCTCAACTCTCCAGGTTTAAGGGATTCTTCCTTCAGCTAAAACATGCATGTGGAACCCAGCCTATGATCCACCGTGTGATTGGGAAACGTGTTCAAAGGTGTCTCAGTTTTCGTCCCCTGGTACTCGGGTTCCACATTCCAGACGCTTTACTAACTCTCTCCCCACTTGGAGAGTCAGTGCCTTTAACCTCCTGTTTGGCCCAGTTTGCAATTTCTGCGGAAAATGAACAGGAATAGGGAGAACCAATGAGAGACTAGCTGGAGGTGTCTGGACGGGCAAATTTAACTCTCATTTCCCACCAGGAAGAGGAATTAACCAAAGGCTCAGCGTGCCGTGCCGGAACCACACTAGGGCCTGAAGCAATCCTGCGGTGTTGCGGCCAGCTCACAAGAAAGCGAGTTGAAGAAAGGAGCTCAGGGGCACTGTCACTCACAAACCTGCAGAGTTATAAATGACAGCTATCTTCCAAAAATATATTGAAGTAAGGCTGCCAAGAGGACTTGAAAGCGGGGCAGAATTGCAGGAAACCGATTTCAGGAGGTAGACTGGAATTGCATGTAAAGCACAGGAAAAGAGGCAGAACGTCCACAATGATGCACTTGGCCAAAAAGGGCGTATGCGTTTTTTCCTGAATATATTCAGGAAAAAACGCATACGCCCTTTTTGGCCAACCAAGCAAGCTTGCAAAGGAAATCTGCACTACAATGAAGTCTCACTGCCCCCCGGTCAAAAGGGCCATCTGAAAAAAGTGTAAAATCCAGAAAGGCAGGACAGGCCATGGAGAACTGGGAGCCTTGTTATGCTGATGGGCGGGATGTAAATTGCCAACAGCCACTCTGGAGAAGTGTATGGTGTTTCCTGAAACATCTACAAAACAAAGCAACAGAGCCTAGGGCACTTCCACTTATGGTCCTATAGCTTAGGGAAATTAAAATCAAAAAGACACAGCCACCCCAAAGTTTGGGACGGCTCTGTTTACAAGAACCTCGTTTATGGTACAAGTTCAATATTGCAGAAAGCGAAAAATGGATAAAGAAGTTGTAGTACTTACATACAATGCAATATCACTCAGCAATGAAATCTATGTCATCAGGCCCGTAGCAGCATAATGAGTGGATTCAGGTACGATGATTCTAAGTGAAACAAGTCACACAGAAAAAGAAACATCATAAGATATCACTACTACACGGAATGTAAACTTGGCTACACAGGAACTGAATTACAAAACAGAACAGGGTCTCAAATGTAGAAAACCAACTTATGCTTGCTTAAGGGGAAAGGTGAGTTGGGGTGCTGCATAAAACCAGAGATTGAAATTAGCACAGATACCGTTCCATAAGCCAAATATGTAATAGACAAGAGCTACTCCTTGCTCAACGAAGTGGACTCAACACCCCATATTAAACGCCTAAGAATATACCTGACTAGTAAGAATCTTAAAACCTATGGATTTATATGTCTCCGAAAGAGAATCAAGCGTGTGTACAGCGCAATAAACGCAGCAGTGATAGGATTGGTGAGGATCGGTGAGCAAATGCAGACCCTTTGAAGTCATATTGCATGGTACCCATTCCATGGGTCTCAACTCTCCAGGTTTAAGGGATTCTTCCTTCAGCTAAAACATGCATGTGGAACCCAGCCTATGATCCACCGTGAGATTGGGAAACGTGTTCAAAGGTGTCTCAGTTTTCGTCCCCTGGTACTCGGGTGCAACATTCCAGACGCTTTACTAACTCTCTCCCCACTTGGAGAGTCAGTGCCTTTAACCTCCTGTTTGGCCCAGTTTGCAGTTTCTGCGGAAAATGAACAGGAATAGGGAGAACCAATGAGAGACTAGCTGGAGGTGTCTGGACGGACAAATTTAACTCTCATTTCCCACCAGGAAGAGGAATTAACCAAAGGCTCAGCGTGCCGTGCCGGAACCACACTAGAGCCTGAAGCAATCCTGCGGTGTTGCGGCCAGCTCACAAGAAAGCGAGTTGAAGAAAGGAGCTCAGGGGCACTGTCACTCACAAACCTGCAGAGTTATAAATGACAGCTATCGTCCAAAAATATATTGAAGTAAGGCTGCCAAGAGGACTTGAAAGCGGGGCAGAATTGCAGGAAACCGATTTCAGGAGGTAGACTGGAATTGCATGTAAAGCACAGGAAAAGAGGCAGAACGTCCACAATGATGCACTTGGCCAAAAAGGGCGTATGCGTTTTTTCCTGAATATATTCAGGAAAAAACGCATACGCCCTTTTTGGCCAACCAAGCAAGCTTGCAAATGAAATCTGCACTACAATGAAGTCTCACTGCCCCCCGGTCAAAAGGGCTATCTGAAAAAAGTGTAAAATCCAGAAAGGCAGGACAGGCCATGGAGAACTGGGAGCCTTGTTATGCTGATGGGCGGGATGTAAATTGCCAACAGCCACTCTGGAGAAGTGTATGGTGTTTCCTGAAACATCTACAAAACAAAGCAACAGAGCCTAGGGCACTTCCACTTATGGTCCTATAGCTTAGGGAAATTAAAATCATAAGACACAGCCACCCCAAAGTTTGGGACGGCTCTGTTTACAAGAACCTCGTTTACGGTACAAGTTCAATATTGCAGAAAGCGAAAAATGGATAAAGAATTTGTAGTACTTACATACAATGCAATATCACTCAGCAATGAAATCTATGTCATCAGGCCCGTAGCAGCATAATGAGTGGATTCAGGTACGATGATTCTAAGTGAAACAAGTCACACAGAAAAAGAAACATCATAAGATATCACTACTACATGGAATGTAAACTTGGCTACCCAGGAACTGAATTACAAAACAGAACAGGGTCTCAAATGTAGAAAACCAACTTATGCTTGCTTAAGGGGAAAGGTGAGTTGGGGTGCTGCATAAAACCAGAGATTGAAATTAGCACAGATACCGTTCCATAAGCCAAATATGTAATAGACAAGAGCTACTCCTTGCTCAACGAAGTGGACTCAACACCCCATATTAAACGCCTAAGAATATACCTGACTAGTAAGAATCTTAAAACCTATGGATTTATATGTCTCCGAAAGAGAATCAAGCGTGTGTACAGCGCAATAAACGCAGCAGTGAAAGGATTGGTGAGGATCGGTGAGCAAATGCATACTCTTTGAAGCCATATTGCATGGTACCCATTCCATGGGTCTCAACTCTCCAGGTTTAAGGGATTCTTCCTTCAGCTAAAACATGCATGTGGAACCCAGAGTATGATCCACCGTGTGATTGGGAAACGTGTTCAAAGGTGTCTCAGGTTTCGTCCCCTGGTACTCGGGTGCAACATTCCAGATGCTTTACTTACTCTCTCCCCACTTGGAGAGTCAGTGCCTTTAAACTCCTGTTTGGCCCAGCTTGCAATTTCTGTGGAAAATGAACAGGAATAGAGAGAACCAATGAGAGACTAGCTGGAGGTGTCTGGACGGGCAAATTTAACTCTCATTTCCCACCAGGAAGAGGAATTAACCAAAGGCTCAGCGTGCCGTGCCGGAACCACACTAGGGCCTGAAGCAATCCTGCGGTGTTGCGGCCAGCTCACAAGAAAGCGAGTTGAAGAAAGGAGCTCAGGGGCACTGTCACTCACAAACCTGCAGAGTTATAAATGACAGCTATCGTCCAAAAATATGTTGAAGTAAGGCTGCCAAGAGGACTTGAAAGCGGGGCAGAATTGCAGGAAACCGATTTCAGGAGGTAGACTGGAATTGCATGTAAAGCACAGGAAAAGAGGCAGAACGTCCACAATGATGCACTTGGCCAAAAAGGGCGTATGCGTTTTTTCCTGAATATATTCAGGAAAAAACGCATACGCCCTTTTTGGCCAACCAAGCAAGCTTGCAAATGAAATCTGCACTACAATGAAGTCTCACTGCCCCCCGGTCAAAAGGGCCATCTGAAAAAAGTGTAAAATCCAGAAAGGCAGGACAGGCCATGGAGAACTGGGAGCCTTGTTATGCTGATGGGCGGGATGTAAATTGCCAACAGCCACTCTGGAGAAGTGTATGGTGTTTCCTGAAACATCTAAAAAACAATGCAACAGAGCCTAGGGCACTTCCACTTATGGTCCTATAGCTTAGGGAAATTAAAATCAAAAAGACACAGCCACCCCAAAGTTTGGGACGGCTCTGTTTACAAGAACCTCGTTTACGGTACAAGTTCAATATTGCAGAAAGCGAAAAATGGATAAAGAAATTGTAGTACTTACATACAATGCAATATCACTCAGCAATGAAATCTATGTCATCAGGCCCGTAGCAGCATAATGAGTGGATTCAGGTACGCTGATTCTAAGTGAAACAAGTCACACAGAAAAAGAAACATCATAAGATATCACTACTACACGGAATGTAAACTTGGCTACCCAGGAACTGAATTACAAAACAGAACAGGGTCTCAAATGTAGAAAACCTACTTATGCTTGCTTAAGGGGAAAGGTGAGTTGGGGTGCTGCATAAAACCAGAGATTGAAAATAGCACAGATACCGTTCCATAAGCCAAATATGTAATAGACAAGAGTTACTCCTTGCTCAACGAAGTGGACTCAACACCCCATATTAAACGCCTAAGAATATACCTGACTAGTAAGAATCTTAAAACCTATGGATTTATATGTCTCCGAAAGAGAATCAAGCGTGTGTACAGCGCAATAAACGCAGCAGTGATAGGATTGGTGAGGATCGGTGAGCAAATGCAGACCCTTTGAAGTCATGTTGCATGGTACCCATTCCATGGGTCTCAACTCTCCAGGTTTAAGGGATTCTTCCTTCAGCTAAAACATGCATGTGGAACTCAGCCTATGATCCACCGTGTGATTGGGAAACGTGTTCAAAGGTGTCTCAGTTTTCGTCCCCTGGTACTCGGGTGCAACATTCCAGACGCTTTACTTACTCTCTCCCCACTTGGAGAGTCAGTGCCTTTAACCTCCTGTTTGGCCCAGTTTGCAATTTCTGCGGAAAATGAACAGGAATAGGGAGAACCAATGAGAGACTAGCTGGAGGTGTCTGGACGGGCAAATTTAACTCTCATTTCCCACCAGGAAGAGGAATTAACCAAAGGCTCAGCGTGCCGTGCCGGAACCACACTAGGGCCTGAAGCAATCCTGCGGTGTTGCGGCCAGCTCACAAGAAAGCGAGTTGAAGAAAGGAGCTCAGGGGCACTGTCACTCACAAACCTGCAGAGTTATAAATGACACCTATCGTCCAAAAATATATTGAAGTAAGGCTGCCAAGAGGACTTGAAAGCGGGGCAGAATTGCAGGAAACCGATTTCAGGAGGTAGACTGGAATTGCATGTAAAGCATAGGAAAAGAGGCAGAACGTCCACAATGATGCACTTGGCCAAAAAGGGCGTATGCGTTTTTTCCTGAATATATTCAGGAAAAAACGCATACGCCCTTTTTGGCCAACCAAGCAAGCTTGCAAATGAAATCTGCACTACAATGAAGTCTCACTGCCCCCCGGTCAAAAGGGCCATCTGAAAAAAGTGTAAAATCCAGAAAGGCAGGACAGGCCATGGAGAACTGGGAGCCTTGTTATGCTGATGGGCGGGATGTAAATTGCCAACAGCCACTCTGGAGAAGTGTATGGTGTTTCCTGAAACATCTACAAAACAAAGCAACAGAGCCTAGGGCACTTCCACTTATGGTCCTATAGCTTAGGGAAATTAAAATCAAAAAGACACAGCCACCCCAAAGTTTGGGACGGCTCAGTTTACAAGAACCTCGTTTACGGTACAAGTTCAATATTGCAGAAAGCGAAAAATGGATAAAGAAATTGTAGTACTTACATACAATGCAATATCACTCAGCAATGAAATCTATGTCATCAGGCCCGTAGCAGCATAATGAGTGGATTCAGGTACGCTGATTCTAAGTGAAACAAGTCACACAGAAAAAGAAACATCATAAGATATCACTACTACACGGAATGTAAACTTGGCTACCCAGGAACTGAATTACAAAACAGAACAGGGTCTCAAATGTAGAAAACCTACTTATGCTTGCTTAAGGGGAAAGGTGAGTTGGGGTGCTGCATAAAACCAGAGATTGAAAATAGCACAGATACCGTTCCATAAGCCAAATATGTAATAGACAAGAGTTACTCCTTGCTCAACGAAGTGGACTCAACACCCCATATTAAACGCCTAAGAATATACCTGACTAGTAAGAATCTTAAAACCTATGGATTTATATGTCTCCGAAAGAGAATCAAGCGTGTGTACAGCGCAATAAATGCAGCAGTGAAAGGACTGGTGAGGATCGGTGAGCAAATGCATACTCTTTGAAGCCATATTGCATGGTACCCATTCCAAGGGTCTCAACTCTCCAGGTTTAAGGGATTCTTCCTTCAGCTAAAACATGCATGTGGAACCCAGAGTATGATCCACCGTGTGATTGGGAAACGTGTTCAAAGGTGTCTCAGGTTTCGTCCCCTGGTACTCGGGTGCAACATTCCAGATGCTTTACTTACTCTCTCCCCACTTGGAGAGTCAGTGCCTTTAACCTCCTGTTTGGTCCAGTTTGCAATTTCTGCGGAAAATGAACAGGAATAGGGAGAACCAATGAGAGACTAGCTGGAGGTGTCTGGACGGGCAAATTTAACTCTCATTTCCAACCAGGAAGAGGAATTAACCAAAGGCTCAGCGTGCCGTGCCGGAACCATACTAGGGCATGAAGCAATCCTGCGGTGTTGCGGCCAGCTCACAAGAAAGCGAGTTGAAGAAAGGAGCTTAGGGGCACTGTCATTCACAAACCTGCAGAGTTATAAATGACAGCTATCGTCCAAAAATATATTGAAGTAAGGCTGCCAAGAGGACTTGAAAGCGGGGCAGAATTGCAGGAAACCGATTTCAGGAGGTAGACTGGAATTGCATGTAAAGCATAGGAAAAGAGGCAGAACGTCCACAATGATGCACTTGGCCAAAAAGGGCGTATGCGTTTTTTCCTGAATATATTCAGGAAAAAACGCATACGCCCTTTTTGGCCAACCAAGCAAGTTTGCAAAGGAAATCTGCACTACAATGAAGTCTCACTGCCCCCCGGTCAAAAGGGCCATCTGAAAAAAGTGTAAAATCCAGAAAGGCAGGACAGGCCATGGAGAACTGGGAGCCTTGTTATGCTGATGGGCGGGATGTAAATTGCCAACAGCCACTCTGGAGAAGTGTATGGTGTTTCCTGAAACATCTAAAAAACAAAGCAACAGAGCCTAGGGCAATTCCACTTATGGTCCTATAGTTTAGGGAAATTAAAATCAAAAAGACACAGCCACCCCAAAGTTTGGGACGGCTCTGTTTACAAGAACCTCGTTTACGGTACAAGTTCAATATCACAGAAAGCGAAAAATGGATAAAGAATTTGTGGTACTTACGTACAATGCAATATCACTCAGCAATGAAATCTATGTCATCAGGCCCGTAGCAGCATAATGAGTGGATTCAGGGACGATGATTCTAAGTGAAATAAGTCACACAGAAAAAGAAACATCATAAGATATCACTACTACACGGAATGTAAACTTGGCTACACAGGAACTGAATTACAAAACAGAACAGGGTCTCAAATGTAGAAAACCAACTTATGCTTGCTTAAGGGGAAAGGTGAGTTGGGGTGCTGCATAAAACCGGAGATTGAAATTAGCACAGATACCGTTCCATAAGCCAAATATGTAATAGACAAGAGCTACTCCTTGCTCAACGAAGTGGAGTCAACACACCATATTAAACGCCTAAGGATATACCTGACTAGTAAGAATCTTAAAACCTATGGATTTATATGTCTCCGAAAGAGAATCAAGCGTGTGTACAGCGCAATAAAAGCAGCAGTGAAAGGACTGTTGAGGATCGGTGAGCAAATGCATACTCTTTGAAGCCATATTGCATGGTACCCATTCCAAGGGTCTCAACTCTCCAGGTTTAAGGGATTCTTCCTTCAGCTAAAACATGCATGTGGAACCCAGAGTATGATCCACCGTGTGATTGGGAAACGTGTTCAAAGGTGTCTCAGGTTTCGTCCCCTGGTACTCGGGTGCAACATTCCAGATGCTTTACTTACTCTCTCCCCACTTGGAGAGTCAGTGCCTTTAACCTCCTGTTTGGCCCAGTTTGCAATTTCTGCGGAAAATGAACAGGAATAGGGAGAACCAATGAGAGACTAGCTGGAGGTGTCTGGACGGGCAAATTTAACTCTCATTTCCCACCAGGAAGAGGAATTAACCAAAGGCTCAGCGTGCCGTGCCGGAACCACACTAGGGCATGAAGCAATCCTGCGGTGTTGCGGCCAGCTCACAAGAAAGCGAGTTGAAGAAAGGAGCTTAGGGGCACTGTCATTCACAAACCTGCAGAGTTATAAATGACAGCTATCGTCCAAAAATATATTGGAGTAAGGCTGCCAAGAGGACTTGAAAGCGGGGCAGAATTGCAGGAAACCGATTTCAGGAGGTAGACTGGAATTGCATGTAAAGCATAGGAAAAGAGGCAGAACGTCCACAATGATGCACTTGGCCAAAAAGGGCGTATGCGTTTTTTCCTGAATATATTCAGGAAAAAACGCATACGCCCTTTTTGGCCAACCAAGCAAGCTTGCAAATGAAATCTGCACTACAATGAAGTCTCACTGCCCCCCGGTCAAAAGGGCCATCTGAAAAAAGTGTAAAATCCAGAAAGGCAGGACAGGCCATGGAGAACTGGGAGCCTTGTTATGCTGATGGGCGGGATGTAAATTGCCAACAGCCACTCTGGAGAACTGTATGGTGTTTCCTGAAACATCTACAAAACAAAGCAACAGAGCCTAGGGCACTTCCACTTATGGTCCTATAGCTTAGGGAAATTAAAATCAAAAAGACACAGCCACCCCAAAGTTTGGGACGGCTCTGTTTACAAGAACCTCGTTTACGGTACAAGTTCAATATCGCAGAAAGCGAAAAATGGATAAAGAAGTTGTGGTACTTACGTACAATGCAATATCACTCAGCAATGAAATCTATGTCATCAGGCCCGTAGCAGCATAATGAGTGGATTCAGGTACGATGATTCTAAGTGAAATAAGTCACACAGAAAAAGAAACATCATAAGATATCACTACTACACGGAATGTAAACTTGGCTACACAGGAACTGAATTACAAAACAGAACAGGGTCTCAAATGTAGAAAACCAACTTATGCTTGCTTAAGGGGAAAGGTGAGTTGGGGTGCTGCATAAAACCAGAGATTGAAATTAGCACAGATACCGTTCCATAAGCCAAATATGTAATAGACAAGAGCTACTCCTTGCTCAACGAAGTGGACTCAACACCCCATATTAAACGCCTAAGAATATACCTGACTAGTAAGAATCTTAAAACCTATGGATTGCTATGTCTCCGAAAGAGAATCAAGCGTGTGTACAGGGGCATAAACGCAGCAGTGATAGGATTGGAGAGGTTCGGTGAGCAAATGAAGACCCTTTGAAGTCATATTGCATGGTACCCATTCCACGGGTCTCAACTCTCCAGGTTTAAGGGATTCTTCCTTCAGCTAAAACATGCATGTGGAACCCAGAGTATGATCCACCGTGTGATTGGGAAACGTGTTCAAAGGTGTCTCAGTTTTCGACCCCTGGTACTCGGGTGCAACATTCCAGACGCTTTACTAACTCTCTCCCCACTTGGAGAGTCAGTGCCTTTAACCTCCTGTTTGGCCCAGTTTGCAATTTCTGCGGAAAATGAACAGGAATAGGGAGAACCAATGAGAGACTAGCTGGAGGTGTCTGGACGGGCAAATTTAACTCTCATTTCCCACCAGGAAGAGGAATTAACCAAAGGCGCAGCGTGCTGTGCCGGAACCACACTAGGGCCTGAAGCAATCCTGCGGTGTTGCGGCCAGCTCACAAGAAAGCGAGTTGAAGAAAGGAGCTCAGGGGCACTGTCACTCACAAACCTGCAGAGTTATAAATGACAGCTATCGTCCAAAAATATATTGAAGTAAGGCTGCCAAGAGGACTTGAAAGCGGGGCAGAATTGCAGGAAACCGATTTCAGGAGGTAGACTGGAATTGCATGTAAAGCACAGAAAAGAGGCAGAACGTCCACAATGATGCACTTGGCCAAAAAGGGCGTATGCGTTTTTTCCTGAATATATTCAGGAAAAAACGCATACGCCCTTTTTGGCCAACCAAGCAAGCTTGCAAATGAAATCTGCACTACAATGAAGTCTCACTGCCCCCCGGTCAAAAGGGCCATCTGAAAAAAGTGTAAAATCCAGAAAGGCAGGACAGGCCATGGAGAACTGGGAGCCTTGTTATGCTGATGGGCGGGATGTAAATTGCCAACAGCCACTCTGGAGAACTGTATGGTGTTTCCTGAAACATCTAAAAAACAAAGCAACAGAGCCTAGGGCACTTCCACTTATGGTCCTATAGCTTAGGGAATTTAAAATCAAAAAGACACAGCCACCCCAAAGTTTGGGACGGCTCTGTTTACAAGAACCTCGTTTACGGTACAAGTTCAATATCGCAGAAAGCGAAAAATGGATAAAGAATTTGTGGTACTTACGTACAATGCAATATCACTCAGCAATGAAATCTATGTCATCAGGCCCGTAGCAGCATAATGAGTGGATTCAGGTACGATGATTCTAAGTGAAATAAGTCACACAGAAAAAGAAACATCATAAGATATCACTACTACACGGAATGTAAACTTGGCTACACAGGAACTGAATTACAAAACAGAACAGGGTCTCAAATGTAGAAAACCAACTTATGCTTGCTTAAGGGGAAAGGTGAGTTGGGGTGCTGCATAAAACCAGAGATTGAAATGAGAACAGATACCGTTCCATAAGCCAAATATGTAATAGACAAGAGCTACTCCTTGCTCAACGAAGTGGACTCAACACCCCATATTAAACGCCTAAGAATATACCTGACTAGTAAGAATCTTAAAACCTATGGATTTATATGTCTCCGAAAGAGAATCAAGCGTGTGTACAGCGCAATAAACGCAGCAGTGAAAGGATTGGTGAGGATCGGTGAGCAAATGCAAACTCTTTGAAGCCATATTGCATGGTACCCATTCCATGGGTCTCAACTCTCCAGGTTTAAGGGATTCTTCCTTCAGCTAAAACATGCATGTGGAACCCAGAGTATGATCCACCGTGTGATTGGGAAACGTGTTCAAAGGTGTCTCAGGTTTCATCCGCTGGTACTCGGGTGCAACATTCCAGACGCTTTACTTACTCTCTCCCCACTTGGAGAGTCAGTGCCTTTAACCTCCTGTTTGGCCCAGTTTGCAATTTCTGCGGAAAATGAACAGGAATAGGGAGAACCAATGAGAGACTAGCTGGAGGTGTCTGAACGGGCAAATTTAACTCTCATTTCCCACCAGGAAGAGGAATTAACCAAAGGCTCAGCGTGCGGTGCCGGAACCACACTAGGGCATGAAGCAATCCTGCGGTGTTGCGGCCAGTTCACAAGAAAGCGAGTTGAAGAAAGGAGCTCAGGGGCACTGTCATTCACAAACCTGCAGAGTTATAAATGACAGCTATCGTCCAAAAATATATTGGAGTAAGGCTGCCAAGAGGACTTGAAAGCGGGGCAGAATTGCAGGAAACAGATTTCAGGAGGTAGACTGGAATTGCATGTAAAGCATAGGAAAAGAGGCAGAACGTCCACAATGATGCACTTGGCCAAAAAGGGCGTATGCGTTTTTTCCTGAATATATTCAGGAAAAAACGCATACGCATTTTTTGGCCAACCAAGCAAGCTTGCAAAGGAAATCTGCACTACAATGAAGTCTCACTGCCCCCCGGTCAAAAGGGCCATCTGAAAAAAGTGTAAAATCCAGAAAGGCAGGACAGGCCATGGAGAACTGGGAGCCTTGTTATGCTGATGGGCGGGATGTAAATTGCCAACAGCCACTCTGGAGAAGTGTATGGTGTTTCCTGAAACATCTAAAAAACAAAGCAACAGAGCCTAGGGCACTTCCACTTATGGTCCTATAGCTTAGGGAAATGAAAATCAAAAAGACACAGCCACCCCAAAGTTTGGGACGGCTCTGTTTACAAGAACCTCGTTTACGGTACAAGTTCAAAATTGCAGAAAGTGAAAAATGGATAAAGAAGTTGTGGTACTTACGTACAATACAATATCACTCAGCAATGACATCTATGTCATCAGGCCCGTAGCAGCATAATGAGTGGATTCAGGTATGATGATTCTAACTGAAATAAGTCACACAGAAATAGAAACATCATAAGATATCACTAATACATGGAATGTAAACTTGGCTACACAGGAACTGGATTACAAAACAGAACAGGGTCTCAAATTTAGAAAACCAACATATGCTTGCTTAAGGGGAAAGGTGAGTTGGGGTGCTGCATAAAACCAGAGATTGAAATGAGCACAGATAAAGTTCCTTAAGCCAAATATGGAATAGACAAGAGCTACTCCTTGCTCAACGAAATGGACTCAACACCCCATATTAAACGCCTAAGAATGTACCTGACTAGTAAGTATCTTAAAACCTATGGATTGCTATGTCTCCGAAAGAGAATCAAGCGTGTGTACAGGGGCATAAACGCAGCAGTGATAGGATTGGAGAGGTTCGGTGAGCAAATGAAGACCCTTTGAAGTCATATTGCATGGTACCCATTCCACGGGTCTCAACTCTCCAGGTTTAAGGGATTCTTCCTTCAGCTAAAACATGCATGTGGAACCCAGAGTATGATCCACCGTGTGATTGGGAAACGTGTTCAAAGGTGTCTCAGTTTTCGTCCCCTGGTACTCGGGTGCAACATTCCAGACGCTTTACTAACTCTCTCCCCACTTGGAGAGTCAGTGCCTTTAACCTCCTGTTTGGCCCAGTTTGCAATTTCTGCGGAAAATGAACTGGAATAGGGAGAACCAATGAGAGACTAGCTGGAGGTGTCTGGACGGGCAAATTTAACTCTCATTTCCCACCAGGAAGAGGAATTAACCAAAGGCGCAGCGTGCTGTGCCGGAACCACACTAGGGCCTGAAGCAATCCTGCGGTGTTGCGGCCAGCTCACAAGAAAGCGAGTTGAAGAAAGGAGCTCAGGGGCACTGTCACTCACAAACCTGCAGAGTTATAAATGACAGCTATCGTCCAAAAATATATTTTAGTAAGGCCGCCAAGAGGACTTGAAAGCGGGGCAGAATTGCAGGAAACCGATTTCAGGAGGTAGACTGGAATTGCATGTAAAGCACAGGAAAAGAGGCAGAACGTCCACAATGATGCACTTGGCCAAAAAGGGCGTATGCGTTTTTTCCTGAATATATTCAGGAAAAAACGCATACGTCCTTTTTGGCCAACCAAGCAAGCTTGCAAAGGAAATCTGCACTACAATGAAGCCTCAGTGCCCCCCGGTCAAAAGGGCCATCTGAAAAAAGTGTAAAATCGACAAAGGCAGGACAGGCCATGGAGAACTGGGAGCCTTGTTATGCTGATGGGCGGGATGTAAATTGCCAACAGCCACTCTGGAGAAGTGTATGGTGTTTCCTGAAACATCTACAAAACAAAGCAACAGAGCCTAGGGCACTTCCACTTATGGTCCTATAGCTTTGGGAAATTAAAATCAAAAAGACACAGCCACCCCAAAGTTTGGGACGGCTCTGTTTACAAGAACCTCGTTTACGGTACAAGTTCAATATCACAGAAAGCGAAAAATGGATAAAGAATTTGTGGTACTTACGTACAATGCAATATCACTCAGCAATGAAATCTATGTCATCAGGCCCGTAGCAGCATAATGAGTGGATTCAGGTACGATGATTCTAAGTGAAATAAGTCACACAGAAAAAGAAACATCATAAGATATCACTACTACACGGAATGTAAACTTGGCTACACAGGAACTGAATTACAAAACAGAACAGGGTCTCAAATGTAGAAAACCAACTTATGCTTGCTTAAGGGGAAAGGTGAGTTGGGGTGCTGCATAAAACCAGAGATTGAAATTAGCACAGATACCGTTCCATAAGCCAAATATGTAATAGACAAGAGCTACTCCTTGCTCAACGAAGTGGACTCAACACCCCATATTAAACGCCTAAGAATATACCTGACTAGTAAGAATCTTAAAACCTATGGATTTATATGTCTCCGAAAGAGAATTAAGCGTGTGTACAGCGGCATAAACGCAGCAGTGATAGGATTGGTGAGGTTCGGTTAGCAAATGCAGACCCTTTGAAGTCATATTGCATGGTACCCATTCCATGGGTCTCAACTCTCCAGGTTTAAGGGATTCTTCCTTCAGCTAAAACATGCATGTGGAACCCAGAGTATGATCCACCGTGTGATCAGGAAACGTGTTCCAATGTGTCTCAGTTTTCGTCCCCCGGTACTTGGGTGCAACATTCCAGACGCTTTACTAACACTCTCCCCACTTGGAGAGTCAGTGCCTTTAACCTCCTGTTTGGCCCAGTTTGCAATTTCTGCGGAAAATGAACAGGAAAAGGGAGAACCAATGAGAGACTAGCTGGAGGTGTCTGGACGGGCAAATTTAACTCTCATTTCCCACCAGGAAGTGTAATTAACCAAAGGCTCAGAGTGCAGTGCCGGAACCACACTAGGGCCTGAAGCAATCGTGCGGTGTTGCGGCCAGCTCACAAGAAAGCGAGTTGAAGAAAGAAGCTCAGGGGCACTGTCATTCACAAACCTGCAGAGTTATAAATGACAGCTATCGTCCAAAAATATATTGAAGTAAGGCCGCCAAGAGGACTCGAAAGTGGGGCAGAATTGCAGGAAACCGATTTCAGGAGGTAGATAGGAATTGCATTTAAAGCATAGGAAAAGAGACAGAACTTGGAAAATAATGCACTTGGCAAAAAAGGGCATATGTGTTTTATCCAGAGCTCTCATAACCGAGGGGAGGAGATTCCCAGCAGGCTCCAACTGCCACCTGAGGGCTCATGTTGTCAAGGCAACGTGAGCAAGCCAGGCAGGAGTTACCTCACAGCAGAGATCCCACCTCACAGAAGGGTGAGAAACCCAGCCAACATCAGAGTCTCACCATAGTGCCCACATCACCAAGGGGATGGGAACCAGGCAGGAGTGTCTTCACACCAGTGGGGCCACATCATCGAAAGGTGAGGTACTCAGCACATGTGTCCTCAAACCAGAGGACCCACATCACTAAGGGCCTCGGAGTGAGGCAGGCAGGAGTAGCCTCACAACACTGGGCCCATAGAATAAAAAAGTGAGGAATCCAGCAGTTGGAACCTCCCAGCAGGGGACCCAGAGCACCGAGGCTATGGGATCCAGGCCACAGTGAACTCACAGAAGAGGGCCCATTTCATGAAACTGAGCAACCCAGCCATTGGGACCTCAGAGCAGGAGGCCCACATCCCCATGGGGATATAAATCTGGTAGGAGTGTCCTCGCACCACTGAAAACGTATCAGAAAATTTTGGGAGACCAGCAGTTAGAGCCTGACGCCAGAGGACCCTCATCACCAAGGGAAGGAGGCTCCCAGCAGGCTCCAACGGCCACCAGAGGGCTGACGTCGCCAAGGCGATGTGTGCCAACCAGGCACGAATGACCTCACAGCAGAGGGCCCACCTCAGAGAAGTGTGACGAACCCAGTCAGGATCAGACTCGCACCAGAGGGCCCACATCACCAAATGGATTGGAACCAGGCAGGAGTGTCCTCACATGAGTAGGGCCACATCATCTAAAGGTGAGGAACCCAGAACACGTGGCTTCAAACCATAGGACACGCATCACCAAGGGGCTGGGGGTGAGGCAGGCAGGAGGAGCCTCACAACAGAGGGCCCAAAAATAAGGAAGGTGAGGAATCCAGCAGTTGCAACCTCCCAGCAGGCGGCCCAGAGCACAGAGGCTAGGGGATCCAAGCCAGAGTGAACTAACACCAGACAGCCCACATCATGAAACTGTGAGCAACCCAGACATTGGGACCTCAGAGCAGAAGGCCCACATCCCCATGGTGATGGGAACATGACAGGAGTGTCCTGGCATCACTGGGCTCACATCAGAAAACGTGGGGTGCTCAGAAGTTAGGGCCTGACGCTAGAGGGCACTCATCACCGAGGGGAGGAGGCTCCCAGCAGGCTCCAGCTGCCACCAGAGGGCCAACGTCACCAAGGCGATGTGTGCCAGCCCGGCAGGAGTGACCTCACAGCAGAGGCCCCACCTCACAGAAGGGTGAGGAACACAGCCAGGATCAGACTCTCACCAGAGGGCCCACATCACCAAGGGGAAGGGAATCAGGCAGGAGTGTCCCCACATCAGTGGGACAACATCATCGAAAGGTGAGGATCCCAGCACATGTAGCCTCAAACCAGAGGAACCACATCACCAAGGGGTTCGGAATGAGGCTGGCAGGACCGGCCTCACAACACAGGGTCCATAGAATATAAAAGTTGAGGAATCCAGCAGTTGGAACCTCCCAGCAAGCGGCCCAGAGCACCGAGGCTATGGGATCCAGGCCGCAGTGAACTCACAGCAGAGGGCCCACATCATGAACCTGTGAGCAGCCCAGCCGTTGGGACCTCAGAACAGAAGGCCCACATCCCCATTGGGATGGGAACCTGGCAGGAGTGGCTTCGCACCACTTAGCACATATCAGAAAATGTTAGGAGCCCAGCAGTTAGGGCCTGACGCCAGGGGGCCCTCATAACTGAGGGGAGGAGACTCCCAGCAGGTTCCAACTGCCAACAGAGGGCCCACGTCTACAAGGTGGCATGCGCCAGCCAGGCAGTAGTGACCTCACAACAGAGGGCCTATCTCACAGAAGGGTGAGGAACCGAGGTAGGATGAGACTCTTGCCAGAGGGCACACAACACCAAGGGGATGGGAACCAGTCAGGACTGTCCTCTCACCAGTGGGGCCACATCATCGAAAGGTGAGGAACCCAGCACATGCAGCCTCATATCAGAGGACATACATCACAAAGGGGATGGGAGTGAGGCAGGTAGGAGTAGCCTAAAAACAGAGGGCCCAAAGAATAAAAAAGGTGAGGAATCCAGCATTTGGAACCTCCCAGCAGGCGGCCGAGAGCACAGAAGCTATGGGATGCAGGCAGGAGTGAACTAACAGCAGAGAGCCCACATCATGAAACTGTGAGCAACCCAGGCGTTGGGACCTCAGAGCAGAAAGCCCACATCCCCATGGGGATGGGAACCTGACAGGAGTGTCCTGGCATCACTGGGCTCACATCAGAAAACGTGGGGAGCCCAGCAGTTAGGGCCTGATGCTAGAGGGCTGTCATCACCGAGGGCAGGAGGCTCCCAGCAGGTTCCATGTGCCAACAGAGGGCCCACGTCACCAAGGTGATGTGTGCAAGTCAGGTAGGATTGACCTCACAGCAGAGGGCCTACCTCACAGAAGAGTGAGGAACCCAGCCAGGATAAGACTGTCACCAGAAGGCCCACATCACCAAGGGGATGGGAACCAGGCAGGAGTGTCCTCACACCAGTGGGGCCACATCATTGAAAGTTGCGGAACCCAGCATATGTGGCCTCAAACCAGAGGACCCACATCACAAAGGGGATGCGAGTGAGGCAGGCAGGAGGAGCATCGCAACACAGGCCCCATAGAATACAAAAGTTGAGGAATCGAGCAGTTGGAACCTTCCAGCAGGCGGCCCAGAGCACAGAGGCTATGGCATCCAGGCCAGAGTGAACTAACAGCAGAGAGCCCACATCATGAAACTGTGAACAACCCAGCCGTTGGGACCTCAGAACAGAAGGCCCACATCCCAATGGGTATGTGAACCTGGATGGAGTGTCTTCGAACCACTGGGCGCACATCACAAAATGTGGGGAGCCCAGCCGTTAGGGCCTGATGCCAGAGGGCCCTCATCACCGAGGGGAGGAGGCTCCCAGCAGGCTCCAAGTGCCACCAGAGGGCTCATGTCCACAAGGCGAGGTGAGCAAGCCAGGCAGGAGTGACCTCACAGCAGACGGCCCACCTCACAGATGGGTGAAGAACCCAGCCAGGATCAGACTCTCAACAGAGGGCCCACATCACCAAGGGGATGTGAACCAGGCAGGAGTCTCCTAAGACCATTGGTCCCACATCATCGAAAGGTGAGGAACCCAGCACATGTGGCCTCAAACCAGAGGACACACATCACGAAGGGACTGGGAGTGAGGCAGGCAGGAGGATCCTCACAACAGAGGGCCTAAAAATTAAAAAAGTGAGGAATCCAGCAGTTGGAACCTTCCAGCAGGCGGCCAAGAGCACAGAGGCTATGGGATCCAGGCCACAGTGAACTAACACCAGAGAGCCCACATCATGAAACTGTGAACAACCCAGCCGTTGGAACGTCAGAGCAGAAGGCCCACATCCCCATGGAGATGGGAACCTAAGAGGAGTGCCCGAGCATCACTGGGCTCACTAAGAAAAGTTGGGGAGCCCAGGAGTTAGGGCTTGACATCAGAGGGCCCTCATCACAGAGGTGAGGAGGCTCCCAGCAGGGTCCAAGTGCCACCAGAGGGCTCATGTCAACAAGGCGAGGTGAGCAAGCCAGGCAAGAGTTACCTGATAGTAGAGGGCCCACCTCACAGATGATTGAGGAACCCAGCCAGGATCAGACTCTCACCAGAGGGCCCACATCACAAAGGGGATGGGAACCAGTCAGGATTATCCTCACACCAGTGGGGCCTCATCATCTTAACGTGAGGAACCCAGCACATGTGTCCTCAAACCAGAGGACCCACATCACAAAGGGCCTTGGAGTGAGGCAGGCAGGAGTAGCCTCACAACACAGGACACATAATATAAAATACGTGAGGATTCCAGCATTTAGACCTTCCAGCAGGCAGCTCAGAACACCGAGGCTATGGGATCCAGGCCACAGTGAACTCACAGCAGAGGGCCAACATCATAAAACTGTGAGCAACCCAGGCGTTGGGACCACAGAGCAGAAGGCCCACATCCCCATGGGAATGGGAATCTGGCTGGAGTGTCCTCGCACCACTGGGCGCACATCAGAAAATGTGGGGAGCCCACCATTTAGGGCCTGACGCCAGAGGGCCGTCATCACTGAGAGGAGGAGACACCCTGCACGCTCCAACTGCCACCAGAGGGCTCACGTCTCCAAGGTGACGTGTGCCAGCCAGTCAGGAGTGACCTCACAGCAGAGGGCCTACCTCACAGAACGTTGAGGAACCCAGCCAGGATTAGACTCTGGCCAGAGGGCCCACCTCACCAAGGGGATGGTAACCAGGCAGGAGTGTCCTCACACGAGTGGGGCCACATCATCGAAAGGTGAGGAACGCAGCACATGTGGCCTCAAGCTATAGGACAGTCATCACCAAGGGGCTGGCAGCGAGGCAGGCAGGAGGAGCCTCACAACAGAGGGCACATAGAATAAAAAAGTTGAGGAATCCAGCAGTTGGAACCTCCCAGCAGGCGGCTCAGAGCACCGATGATAAGGGATCCTTGCCGGAGTGAACTCACAGCAGAGGGCCCACATCATGGTACTGTGAGCAAGCCAGCCGTTTTGACCTCAGAGCAGAAGGCCCATATCCCCATGGGGATGCGAACCAGGCAAGAGTGTCCTCACTCACTTGGCGCACATCAGAAAATGTGGGGAGCCCAGCAGCTATGGCCTAAGGCAAGAGGGCCCTCATCACCGAGGGGAGGAGGATCCCAGCACACTCCAACTGCCACCAGAGGGCCCACGTCGCCAAGGTGACTTGTGCCAGACAGGCATGATTGACCTCACAGCAGAGGGCCCACCTCACAGAAGGGTGAGGAACCCAGCCAGGATCAGACTCTCACCTGAGGGCCCACATCAGCAAGGGGATGGGAACCAGTCAGGACTGTCTTCCCTCCAGTGGGGCCACATCATTGAAAGGTGCGGAACCCAGCACATGTGGCCTCAAATCAGAGGACACATATCACAAAGGGAATGGGAGTGAGGCAGGCAGGAGTAGCCTAAAAACAGAGGGCCCAAAGAATAAGAAAGGTGAGGAATCCAGCAGTTGGAACCTCCCAGCAGGCAGCCGAGAGCACAGAAGCTATGGGATGCAGGCAGGAGTGAACTAACAGCAGAGAGCCCACATCATGAAACTGTGAGCAACCCAGGCGTTGGGACCTCAGAGCAGAAGGCCCACATCCCAATGGGGATGTGAACCTGGATGGAGTGTCCTCGCACCACTGGGTCGCACATCACGAAATGTGGGGAGCACAGCTCTTAGGGCCTGACGCCAGAGGGCCCTCATCACCGAGGGGAGGAGGCTCCCAGCAGGCTCCAAGTGCCACCAGAGGGCTCATGTCCACAAGGCGAGGTGAGCAAGCCAGGGAGGAGTGACCTCACAGCAGACGGCCCACCTCACAGATGGGTGAAGAACCCAGCCAGGATCAGACTCTCAACAGAGGGCCCACATCACCAAGGGGATGTGAACCAGGCAGGAGTCTCCTAAGACCATTGGTCCCACATCATCGAAAGGTGAGGAACCCAGCACATGTGGCCTCAAACCAGAGGACACACATCACGAAGGGACTGGGAGTGAGGCAGGCAGGAGGATCCTCACAACAGAGGGCCCAAAAAATTAAAAAAGTGAGGAATCCAGCAGTTGGAACCTTCCAGCAGGCGGCCAAGAACACAGAGGCTATGGGATCCAGGCCACAGTGAACTAACACCAGAGAGCCCACATCATGAAACTGTGATCAACCCAGCCGTTGGAACGTCAGAGCAGAAGGCCCACATCCCCATGGAGATGGGAACCTAAGAGGAGTGCCCGAGCATCACTGGGCTCACTAAGAAAAGTTGGGGAGCCCAGCAGTTAGGGCCTGACGTCAGAGGGCCCTCATCACCGGGGGGCGGAGATTCCCAGCACGCTCCAACTGCCACCACACAGCTGACTTCACCAAGGCATTGTGTGCCAGCCATGCAGGAGTGACCTATCAGCAGAGGGTCTCCCTCACAGAAGGCTGAGGAACACAGCCAGGAACAGACTCTCACCAGGGGGTCCGCATAACCACGTGGATGAGAAGCAGGCAGGAGTGTCCTCACACTAGTGGGGCCACATCATCGAAAGGTGAGGAACCCAGCAAAGGTGGCCACAAACCAGAGGACCCACATCACCAGGGGGTTGAGAGTGAGGTAGGTGTCTGGACAGGCATATTTAACACTCATTTCCCACCAGGAAGAGGAATTAACCAAAGGCTCAGCGTGCCATGCCGGAACCACACTAGGGCCTGAAGCAATCCTGCGGTGTTGCGGCCAGCTCACAAGAAAGCGAGTTGAAGAAAGGAGCTCAGGGGCACTGTCATTCACAAACCTGCAGAGTTATAAATGACAGCTATCGTCCAAAAATATATTGAAGTAAGGCTGCCAAGAGGACTTGAAAGCGGGGCAGAATTGCAGGAAACCGATTTCAGGAGGTAGACTGGAATTGCATGTAAAGCATAGGAAAAGAGGCAGAACGTCCACAATGATGCACTTGGCCAAAAAGGGCGTATGCGTTTTTTCCTGAATATATTCAGGAAAAAACGCATACGCCCTTTTTGGCCAACCAAGTAAGCTTGCAAAGGAAATCTGCACTACAATGAAGTCTCACTGCCACCCGGTCAAAAGGGCCATCTGAAAAAAGTGTAAAATCCAGAAAGGCAGGACAGGCCATGGAGAACTGGGAGCCTTGTTATGCTGATGGGCGGGATGTAAATTGCCAACAGCCACTCGGGAGAAGTGTATGGTGTTTCCTGAAACATCTAAAAAACAAAGCAACAGAGCCTAGGGCACTTCCACTTATGGTCCTATACCTTAGGGCAATGAAAATCAAAAAGACACAGCCACCCCAAAGTTTGGGACGGCTCTGTTTACAAGAACCTCGTTTACGGTACAAGTTCAATATCGCAGAAAGTGAAAAATGGATGAAGAAGTTGTGGTACTTACGTAGAATACAATATCACTCAGCAATGACATCTATGTCATCAGGCCCGTAGCAGCATAATGAGTGGATTCAGGTATGATGATTCTAACTGAAATAAGTCACACAGAAAAAGAAACATCATAAGATATCACTAATACACGGAATGTAAACTTGGCTACACAGGACCTGGATTACAAAACAGAACAGGGTCTCAAATTTAGAAAACCAACATATGCTTGCTTAAGGGGAAAGGTGAGTTGGGGTGCTGCATAAAACCAGAGATTGAAATGAGCACAGATAATGTTCCTTAAGCCAAATATGGAATAGACAAGAGCTACTCCTTGCTCAACGAAATGGACTCAACACCCCATATTAAACGCCTAAGAATGTACCTGACTAGTAAGTATCGTAAAACCTATGGATTGCTATGTCTCCGAAACAGAATCAAGCGTGTGAACAGGGGCATAAACGCAGCAGTGATAGGATTGGAGAGGTTCGGTGAGCAAATGAAGACCCTTTGAAGTCATATTGCATGGTACCCATTCCACAGGTCTCAACTCTCCAGGTTTAAGGGATTCTTCCTTCAGCTAAAACATTCATGTGGAACCCAGAGTATGATCAACCGTGTGATCGGGAGACGTCATCAAATATGTCTCCGTTCTCGTCCCCTGGTACTCGGGTGCAACATTCCAGACGCTTTGCTAACACTCTCCCGACTTGGAGAGTCAGTGCCTTTAACCTCCTGTTTGGCCCAGTTTGCAATTTCTGCGGAAGATGAACAGGAATAGGGAGAACCAATGAGAGACTAGCTGGAGGTGTCTGGACGGGCAAATTTAACTCTCATTTCCCACCAGGAAGAGGAATTAACCAAAGGCTCAGCGTGCCGTGCCGGAACCAGATTAGGGCCTGAAGAAATCCTGCGGTGTTGCGGCCAGCTCACAAGAAAGCGAGTTGAAGAAAGGAGCTCAGGGGCACTGTCATTCACAAACCTGCAGAGTTATAAATGACAGCTATCGTCCAAAAATATACTGAAGTAAGGCTGCCAAGAGGACTTGAAAGCGGGGCAGAATTGCAGGAAACCGATTTCAGGAGGTACATTGGAATTGCATTTAAAGCATAGGAAAAGAGGCAGAACGTCCACAATGATGCACTTGGCCAAAAAGGACGTATGAGTTTTTTCCTGAATATATTCAGGAAAAAACGCATACGCCCTTTCTGGCCAACCAAGCAAGCTTGCAAAGGAAATCTGCACTACAATGAAATCTCACTTCCCCCCGGTCAAAAGGGCCATCTGAAAAAAGTGTAAAATCCAAAAAGTCAGGACAGGCCATGGAGAACTGGGAGACTGTTATGCTGATGGGCGGGATGTAAATTGCCAACAGCCACTCTGGAGAAGTGTATGGTGTTTCCTGAAACATCTACAAAACAAAGCAACAGAGCCTAGGGCACTTCCACTTATGGTCCTATAGCTTAGGGAAATGAAAATCAAAAAGACACAGCCACCCCAAAGTTTGGGACAGCTCTGTTTACAAGAACCTCGTTTACGGTACAAATTCAATATCACAGAAAGCGAAAAATGGATAAAGAAGTTGTGGTACTTACGTACAATGCAATATCACTCAGCAATGAGATCTATGTCATCAGGCCCATAGCAGCATAATGAGTGGATTCAGGTACGATGATTCTAAGTGAAATAAGTCACACAGAAAAAGAAACATCATAAGAGATCACTACTACACGGAATGTAAACTTGGCTACACAGGAACTGAATTACAAAACAGAACAGGGTCTCAAATGTAGAAAACCAACTTATGCTTGCTTAAGGGGAAAGGTGAGTTGGGGTGCTGCATAAAACCAGAGATTGAAATTAGCACAGATACCGTTCCATAAGCCAAATATGTAATAGACAAGAGCTACTCCTTGCTCAACGAAGTGGACTCAACACCCCATATTAAACGCCTAAGAATATACCTGACTAGTAAGAATCTTAAAACCTATGGATTTATATGTCTCCGAAAGAGAATCAAGCGTGTGTACAGCGGTATAAACGCAGCAGTGATAGGATTGGTGAGGATCGGTGAGCAAATGCAGACCCTTTGAAGTCATATTGCATGGTACCCATTCCATGGGTCTCAACTCTCCAGGTTTAAGGGATTCTTCCTTCAGCTAAAACATGCATGTGGAACCCAGCCTATGATCCACCGTGTGATTGGGAAACGTGTTTAAAGGTGTCTCAGTTTTCGTCCCCTGGTACTCGGGTGCAACATTCCAGACGCTTTACTAACTCTCTCCCCACTTGGAGAGTCAGTGCCTTTAACCTCCTGTTTGTCCCAGTTTGCAATTTCTGCGGAAGATTAACAAGAATATGGAGAACCAATGAGAGATCAGCTGGAGGTGTCTGGACGGGCAAATTTAACTCTCATTTCCCACCAGGAAGAGGAATTAACCAAAGGCTCAGCGTGCCGTGCCGGAACCAGATTAGGGCCTGAAGCAATCATGCGGTGTTGCGGCCAGCTCACAGGAAAGCGAGTTGAAGAAAGGAGCTCAGGGGCACTGTAATTCACAAACCTGCAGAGTTATAAATGACAGCTATCGTCCAAAAATATACTGAAGTAAGGCTGCCAAGAGGACTTGAAAGCGGGCCAGAATTGCAGGAAACCGATTTCAGGAGGTAGACTGGAATTGCATGTAAAGCATAGGAAAAGAGGCAGAACGTCCACAGTGATGCACTTGGCCAAAAAGACCGTATGCGTTTTTTCCTGAATATATTCAGGAAAAAACGCATACGCCCTTTTTGGCCAACCAAGCAAGCTTGCAAAGGAAATCTGCACTACAATGAAGTCTCACTGCCCCCCGGTCAAAAGGGCCATCTGAAAAAAGTGTAAAATCCAGAAAGGCAGGACAGGCCATGGAGAACTGGGAGCCTTGTTATGCTGATGGGCGGGATGTAAATTGCCAACAGCCACTCTGGAGAAGTGTATGGTGTTTCCTGAAACATCTAAAAAACAAAGCAACAGAGCCTAGGGCACTTCCACTTATGGTCCTATAGCTTAGGGAAATTAAAATCAAAAAGACACAGCCACCCCAAAGTTTGGGACGGCTCTGTTTAAAAGAACCTCGTTTACGGTACAAATTCAATATCACAGAAAGCGAAAAATGGATAAAGAAGTTGTGGTACTTACGTACAATGCAATATCACTCAGCAATGAGATCTATGTCATCAGGCCCATAGCAGCATAATGAGTGGATTCAGGTACGATGATTCTAAGTGAAATAAGTCACACAGAAAAAGAAACATCATAAGATATCACTACTACACGGAATGTAAACTTGGCTACACAGGAACTGAATTACAAAACAGAACAGGGTCTCAAATGTAGAAAACCAACTTATGCTTGCTTAAGGGGAAAGGTGAGTTGGGGTGCTGCATAAAACCACAGATTGAAATTAGCACAGATACCGTTCCATAAGCCAAATATGTAATAGACAAGAGCTACTCCTTGCTCAACGATGTGGACTCAACACCCCATATTAAACGCCTAAGAATATACCTGAGTAGTAAGAATCTTAAAACCTATGGATATATGTCTCCAAAAGAGAATCCAGAGTGTGTACAGTGCCATAAATGCAGCAGTGATAGGATTGGTGAGGATCGGTGAGCAAATGCAGACCCTTTGAAGTCATATTGCATGGTAACCATTCCATGGGTCTCAACTCTCCAGGTTTAAGGGATTGTTCCTTCAGCTAAAACATGCATGTGGAACCCAGTGTATGATCCACCGTGTGATCGGGAAACGTGTTCAAATGTGTCAGTTTTCGTCGCCTGGTACTCGGGTGCAACATTCCAGACGCTTTACTAACACTCTCCCCACTTAGAGAGTCAGTGCCTTTAACCTCCTGTTTGGCCCAGTTTGCAATTTCTGCGGAAAATGAACTGGAATAGGGAGAACCAATGAGAGAGTAATTGGAGGTTTCTGGACGGGCAAATTTAACTCTCATTTCCCACCAGGAAGAGGAATTAACCAAAGGCTCAGCGTGCCATGCCGGAACCACACTAGGGCCTGAAGCAATCCAGCGGTGTTGCGGACAGCTCACAAGAAAGCGAGTTGAAGAAAGGAGCTCAGGGGCACTGTCATTCACAGACCTGCAGAGTTATAAATGACAGCTATCGTCCAAAAATATATTGAAGTAAGGCTGCCAAGAGGACTTGAAAGCGGGGCAGAATTGCAGGAAACCGATTTCAGGAGGTAGACTGGAATTGCATGTAAAGCATAGGAAAAGAGGCAGAACGTCCACAATGATGCACTTGGCCAAAAAGGGCGTATGCGTTTTTTCCTGAATATATTCACGAAAAAACGCATACGCCCTTTTTGGCCAACCAAGCAAGCTTGCAAAGGAAATCTGAACTACAATGAAGTCTCACTGCCCCCCGGTCAAAAGGGCCATCTGAACAAAGTGTAAAATCCAGAAAGGCAGGACAGGCCATGGAGAACTGGGAGCCTTGTTATGCTGATGGGCGGGATGTAAATTGCCAACAGCCACTCTGGAGAAGTGTATGGTGTTTCCTGAAACATCTAAAAAACAAAGCAACAGACCCTAGGGCACTTCCACTTATGGTCCTATAGCTTAGGGAAATTAAAATCAAAAAGACACAGCCACCCCAAAGTTTGGGACGGCTCTGTTTACAAGAACCTCGTTTACGGTACAAGTTCAATATCACAGAAAGCGAAAAATGGATAAAGAATTTGTGGTACTTACGTACAATGCAATATCACTCAGCAATGAAATCTATGTCATCAGGCCCGTAGCAGCATAATGAGTGGATTCAGGTACGATGATTCTAAGTGAAATAAGTCACACAGAAAAAGAAACATCATAAGATATCACTACTACACGGAATGTAAACTTGGCAACACAGGAACTGAATTACAAAACAGAACAGGGTCTCAAATGTAGAAAACCAACTTATGCTTGCTTAAGGGGAAAGGTGAGTTGGGGTGCTGCATAAAACCAGAGATTGAAATTAGCACAGATACCGTTCCATAAGCCAAATATGTAATAGACAAGAGCTACTCCTTGCTCAACGAAGTGGACTCAACACCCCATATTAAACACCTAAGAATATACCTGACTAGTAAGAATCTTAAAACCTATGGATTTATATGTCTCCGAAAGAGAATCAAGCGTGTGTACAGCGGTATAAACGCAGCAGTGATAGGATTGTTGAGGATCGGTGAGCAAATGCAGACCCTTTGAAGTCATATTGCATGGTACCCATTCAATGGGTCTCAACTCTCCAGGTTTAAGGGATTCTTCCTTCAGCTAAAACATGCTTGTGGAACCCAGCCTATGATCCACCGTGTGATTGGGAAACGTGTTCAAAGGTGTCTCAGTTTTCGTCCCCTGGTACTCGGGTGCAACATTCCAGACGCTTTACTAACTCTCTCCCCACTTGGAGAGTCAGTGCCTTTAACCTCCTGTTTGGCCCAGTTTGCAATTTCTGCGGAAAATGAACAGGAATAGGGAGAACCAATGAGAGACTAGCTGGAGGTGTCTGGACGGGCAAATTTAACTCTCATTTCCCACCAGGAAGAGGAATTAACCAAAGGCTCAGCGTGCCGAGCTGGAACCACACTAGGGCCTTAAGCAATCCTGCGGTTTTGCGGACAGCTCACAAGAAAGCGAGTTGAAGAAAGGAGCTCAGGGGCACTGTCACTCTCAAACCTGCAGAGTTATAAATGACAGCTATCGTCCAAAAATATATTGAAGTAAGGCTGCCAAGAGGACTTGAAAGCGGGGCAGAATTGCAGGAAACCGATTTCAGGAGGTAGACTGGAATTGCATGTAAAGCACAGGAAAAGAGGCAGAACGTCCACAATGATGCACTTGGCCAAAAAGGGCGTATGCGTTTTTTCCTGAATATATTCAGGAAAAAACGCATACGCCCTTTTTGGCCAACCAAGCAAGCTTGCAAAGGAAATCTGCACTACAATAACTCTCACTTCCCCCAGATAAAAAAGGGCCATCTGAAAAAAGTGTAAAATCCAGAAAGGCAGGACAGGCCATGGAGAACTGGGAGCCTTGTTATGCTGATGGGCGGGATGTAAATTGCCAACAGCCACTCTGGAGAAGTGTATGGTGTTTCCTGAAACATCTAAAAAACAAAGCAACAGAGCCTAGGGCACTTCCACTTATGGTCCTATACCTTAGGGCAATGAAAATCAAAAAGACACAGCCACCCCAAAGTTTGGGACGGCTCTGTTTACAAGAACCTCGTTTACGGTACAAGTTCAATATCGCAGAAAGTGAAAAATGGATGAAGAAGTTGTGGTACTTACGTACAATACAATATCACTCAGCAATGACATCTATGTCATCAGGCCCGTAGCAGCATAATGAGTGGATTCAGGTATGATGATTCTAACTGAAATAAGTCACACAGAAAAAGAAACATCATAAGATATCACTAATACACGGAATGTAAACTTGGCTACACAGGAACTGGATTACAAAACAGAACAGGGTCTCAAATTTAGAAAACCAACATATGCTTGCTTAAGGGGAAAGGTGAGTTGGGGTGCTGCATAAAACCAGAGATTGAAATGAGCACAGATAATGTTCCTTAAGCCAAATATGGAATAGACAAGAGCTACTCCTTGCTCAACGAAATGGACTCAACACCCCATATTAAACGCCTAAGAATGTACCTGACTAGTAAGTATCGTAAAACCTATGGATTGCTATGTCTCCGAAACAGAATCAAGCGTGTGAACAGGGGCATAAACGCAGCAGTGATAGGATTGGAGAGGTTCGGTGAGCAAATGAAGACCCTTTGAAGTCATATTGCATGGTACCCATTCCACAGGTCTCAACTCTCCAGGTTTAAGGGATTCTTCCTTCAGCTAAAACATGCATGTGGAACCCAGAGTATGATCAACCGTGTGATCGGGAGACGTCATCAAATATGTCTCCGTTCTCGTCCCCTGGTACTCGGGTGCAACATTCCAGACGCTTTGCTAACACTCTCCCGACTTGGAGAGTCAGTGCCTTTAACCTCCTGTTTGGCCCAGTTTGCAATTTCTGCGGAAGATGAACAGGAATAGGGAGAACCAATGAGAGACTAGCTGGAGGTGTCTGGACGGGCAAATTTAACTCTCATTTCCCACCAGGAAGAGGAATTAACCAAAGGCTCAGCGTGCCGTGCCGGAACCAGATTAGGGCCTGAAGAAATCCTGCGGTGTTGCGGCCAGCTCACAAGAAAGCGAGTTGAAGAAAGGAGCTCAGGGGCACTGTAATTCACAAACCTGCAGAGTTATAAATGACAGCTATCGTCCAAAAATATACTGAAGTAAGGCTGCCAAGAGGACTTGAAAGCGGGGCAGAATTGCAGGAAACCGATTTCAGGAGGTACATTGGAATTGCATTTAAAGCATAGGAAAAGAGGCAGAACGTCCACAATGATGCACTTGGCCAAAAAGGACGTATGAGTTTTTTCCTGAATATATTCAGGAAAAAACGCATACGCCCTTTCTGGCCAACCAAGCAAGCTTGCAAAGGAAATCTGCACTACAATGAAATCTCACTTCCCCCCGGTCAAAAGGGCCATCTGAAAAAAGTGTAAAATCCAAAAAGTCAGGACAGGCCATGGAGAACTGGGAGACTGTTATGCTGATGGGCGGGATGTAAATTGCCAACAGCCACTCTGGAGAAGTGTATGGTGTTTCCTGAAACATCTACAAAACAAAGCAACAGAGCCTAGGGCACTTCCACTTATGGTCCTATAGCTTAGGGAAATGAAAATCAAAAAGACACAGCCACCCCAAAGTTTGGGACAGCTCTGTTTACAAGAACCTCGTTTACGGTACAAATTCAATATCACAGAAAGCGAAAAATGGATAAAGAAGTTGTGGTACTTACGTACAATGCAATATCACTCAGCAATGAGATCTATGTCATCAGGCCCATAGCAGCATAATGAATGGATTCAGGTACGATGATTCTAAGTGAAATAAGTCACACAGAAAAAGAAACATCATAAGAGATCACTACTACACGGAATGTAAACTTGGCTACACAGGAACTGAATTACAAAACAGAACAGGGTCTCAAATGTAGAAAACCAACTTATGCTTGCTTAAGGGGAAAGGTGAGTTTGGGTGCTGCATAAAACCACAGATTGAAATTAGCACAGATACCGTTCCATAAGCCAAATATGTAATAGACAAGAGCTACTCCTTGCTCAACGATGTGGACTCAACACCCCATATTAAACGCCTAAGAATATACCTGAGTAGAAAGAATCTTAAAACCTATGGATATATGTCTCCAAAAGAGAATCAAGAGTGTGTACAGTGCCATAAATGCAGCAGTGATAGGATTGGTGAGGATCGGTGAGCAAATGCATACTCTTTGAAGCCATATTGCATGGTACTCATTCCATGGGTCTCAACTCTCCAGGTTTAAGGGATTCTTCCTTCAGCTAAAACATGCATGTGGAACCCAGAGTATGATCCACCGTGTGATTGGGAAACGTGTTCAAAGGTGTCTCAGGTTTCGTCCCCTGGTACTCGGGTGCAACATTCCAGACGCTTTACTAACTCTCTCCCCACTTGGAGAGTCAGTGCCTTTAACCTCCTGTTTGGCCCAGTTTGCAATTTCTGCGGAAAATGAACAGGAATAGGGAGAACCAATGAGAGACTAGCTGGAGGTGTCTGGACGGGCAAATTTAACTCTCATTTCCCACCAGGAAGAGGAATTAACCAAAGGCTCAGCGTGCCGTGCCGGAACCACACTAGGGCCTGAAGCAATCCTGCGGTGTTGCGGCCAGCTCACAAGAAAGCAAGTTGAAGAAAGGAGCTCAGGGGCACTGTCATTCACAGACCTGCAGAGTTATAAATGACAGCTATCGTCCAAAAATATATTGAAGTAAGGCTGCCAAGAGGACTTGAAAGCGGGGCAGAATTGCAGGAAACCGATTTCAGGAGGTAGACTGGAATTGCATGTAAAGCATAGGAAAAGAGGCAGAACGTCCACAATGATGCACTTGGCCAAAAAGGGCGTATGCGTTTTTTCCTGAATATATTCAGGAAAAAACGCATACGCCCTTTTTGGCCAACCAAGCAAGCTTGCAAAGGAAATCTGAACTACAATGAAGTCTCACTGCCCCCCGGTCAAAAGGGCCGTCTGAACAAAGTGTAAAATCCAGAAAGGCAGGACAGGCCATGGAGAACTGGGAGCCTTGTTCTGCTGATGGGCGGGATGTAAATTGCCAACAGCCACTCTGGAGAAGTGTATGGTGTTTCCTGAAACATCTACAAAACAAAGCAACAGAGCCTAGGGCAATTCCACTTATGGTCCTATAGCTTAGGGAAATTAAAATCAAAAAGACACAGCCACCCCAAAGTTTGGGACGGCTCTGTTTACAAGAACCTCCTTTACGATACAAGTTCAATATCACAGAAAGCGAAAAATGGATAAAGAATTTGTGGTACTTACGTACAATGCAATATCACTCAGCAATGAAATCTATGTCATCAGGCCCGTAGCAGCATAATGAGTGGATTCAGGTACGATGATTCTAAGTGAAATAAGTCACACAGAAAAAGAAACATCATAAGATATCACTACTACACGGAATGTAAACTTGGCTACACAGGAACTGAATTACAAAACAGAACAGGGTCTCAAATGTAGAAAACCAACTTATGCTTGCTTAAGGGGAAAGGTGAGTTGGGGTGCTGCATAAAACCAGAGATTGAAATTAGCACAGATACCGTTCCATAAGCCAAATATGTAATAGACAAGAGCTACTCCTTGCTCAACGAAGTGGACTCAACACCCCATATTAAACGCCTAAGAATATACCTGACTAGTAAGAATCTTAAAACCTATGGATTTATATGTCTCCGAAAGAGAATCAAGCGTGTGTACAGCGGTATAAACGCAGCAGTGATAGGATTGGTGAGGATCAGTGAGCAAATGCAGACCCTTTGAAGTCATATTGCATGGTACCCATTCCATGGGTCTCAACTCTCCAGGTTTAAGGGATTCTTCCTTCAGCTAAAACATGCATGTGGAACCCAGCCTATGATCCACCGTGTGATTGGGAAACGTGTTTAAAGGTGTCTCAGTTTTCGTCCCCTGGTACTCGGGTGCAACATTCCAGACGCTTTACTAACTCTCTCCCCACTTGGAGAGTCAGTGCCTTTAACCTCCTGTTTGTCCCAGTTTGCAATTTCTGCGGAAGATTAACAAGAATATGGAGAACCAATGAGAGATCAGCTGGAGGTGTCTGGACGGGGAAATTTAACTCTTATTTCCCACCAGGAAGAGGAATTAACCAAAGGCTCAGCGTGCCGTGCCGGAACCAGATTAGGGCCTGAAGCAATCATGCGGTGTTGCGGCCAGCTCACAGGAAAGCGAGTTGAAGAAAGGAGCTCAGGGGCACTGTAATTCACAAACCTGCAGAGTTATAAATGACAGCTATCGTCCAAAAATATACTGAAGTAAGGCTGCCAAGAGGACTTGAAAGCGGGCCAGAATTGCAGGAAACCGATTTCAGGAGGTAGACTGGAATTGCATGTAAAGCATAGGAAAAGAGGCAGAACGTCCACAGTGATGCACTTGGCCAAAAAGACCGTATGCGTTTTTTCCTGAATATATTCAGGAAAAAACGCATACGCCCTTTTTGGCCAACCAAGCAAGCTTGCAAAGGAAATCTGCACTACAATGAAGTCTCACTGCCCCCCGGTCAAAAGGGCCATCTGAAAAAAGTGTAAAATCCAGAAAGGCAGGACAGGCCATGGAGAACTGGGAGCCTTGTTCTGCTGATGGGCGGGATGTAAATTGCCAACAGCCACTCTGGAGAAGTGTATGGTGTTTCCTGAAACATCTAAAAAACAAAGCAACAGAGCCTAGGGCACTTCCACTTATGGTCCTATAGCTTAGGGAAATGAAAATCAAAAAGACACAGCCACCCCAAAGTTTGGGACAGCTCTGTTTACAAGAACCTCGTTTACGGTACAAATTCAATATCACAGAAAGCGAAAAATGGATAAAGAAGTTGTGGTACTTACGTACAATGCAATATCACTCAGCAATGAGATCTATGTCATCAGGCCCATAGCAGCATAATGAGTGGATTCAGGTACGATGATTCTAAGTGAAATAAGTCACACAGAAAAAGAAACATCATAAGATATCACTACTACACGGAATGTAAACTTGGCTACACAGGAACTGAATTACAAAACAGAACAGGGTCTCAAATGTAGAAAACCAACTTATGCTTGCTTAAGGGGAAAGGTGAGTTGGGGTGCTGCATAAAACCACAGATTGAAATTAGCACAGATACCGTTCCATAAGCCAAATATGTAATAGACAAGAGCTACTCCTTGCTCAACGATGTGGACTCAACACCCCATATTAAACGCCTAAGAATATACCTGAGTAGTAAGAATCTTAAAACCTATGGATATATGTCTCCAAAAGAGAATCCAGAGTGTGTACAGTGCCATAAATGCAGCAGTGATAGGATTGGTGAGGATCGGTGAGCAAATGCAGACCCTTTGAAGTCATATTGCATGGTAACCTTTCCATGGGTCTCAACTCTCCAGGTTTAAGGGATTGTTCCTTCAGCTAAAACATGCATGTGGAACCCAGTGTATGATCCACCGTGTGATCGGGAAACGTGTTCAAATGTGTCAGTTTTCGTCGCCTGGTACTCGGGTGCAACATTCCAGACGCTTTACTAACACTCTCCCCACTTAGAGAGTCAGTGCCTTTAACCTCCTGTTTGGCCCAGTTTGCAATTTCTGCGGAAAATGAACTGGAATAGGGAGAACCAATGAGAGAGTAGCTGGAGGTTTCTGGACGGGCAAATTTAACTCTCATTTCCCACCAGGAAGAGGAATTAACCAAAGGCTCAGCGTGCCATGCCAGAACCACACTAGGGCCTGAAGCAATCCAGCGGTGTTGCGGACAGCTCACAAGAAAGCGAGTTGAAGAAAGGAGCTCAGGGGCACTGTCATTCACAGACCTGCAGAGTTATAAATGACAGCTATCGTCCAAAAATATATTGAAGTAAGGCTGCCAAGAGGACTTGAAAGCGGGGCAGAATTGCAGGAAACCGATTTCAGGAGGTAGACTGGAATTGCATGTAAAGCATAGGAAAAGAGGCAGAACGTCCACAATGATGCACTTGGCCAAAAAGGGCGTATGCGTTTTTTCCTGAATATATTCACGAAAAAACGCATACGCCCTTTTTGGCCAACCAAGCAAGCTTGCAAAGGAAATCTGAACTACAATGAAGTCTCACTGCCCCCCGGTCAAAAGGGCCATCTGAACAAAGTGTAAAATCCAGAAAGGCAGGACAGGCCATGGAGAACTGGGAGCCTTGTTATGCTGATGGGCGGGATGTAAATTGCCAACAGCCACTCTGGAGAAGTGTATGGTGTTTCCTGAAACATCTAAAAAACAAAGCAACAGACCCTAGGGCACTTCCACTTATGGTCCTATAGCTTAGGGAAATTAAAATCAAAAAGACACAGCCACCCCAAAGTTTGGGACGGCTCTGTTTACAAGAACCTCGTTTACGGTACAAGTTCAATATCACAGAAAGCGAAAAATGGATAAAGAATTTGTGGTACTTACGTACAATGCAATATCACTCAGCAATGAAATCTATGTCATCAGGCCCGTAGCAGCATAATGAGTGGATTCAGGTACGATGATTCTAAGTGAAATAAGTCACACAGAAAAAGAAACATCATAAGATATCACTACTACACGGAATGTAAACTTGGCTACACAGGAACTGAATTACAAAACAGAACAGGGTCTCAAATGTAGAAAACCAACTTATGCTTGCTTAAGGGGAAAGGTGAGTTGGGGTGCTGCATAAAACCAGAGATTGAAATTAGCACAGATACCGTTCCATAAGCCAAATATGTAATAGACAAGAGCTACTCCTTGCTCAACGAAGTGGACTCAACACCCCATATTAAACACCTAAGAATATACCTGACTAGTAAGAATCTTAAAACCTATGGATTTATATGTCTCCGAAAGAGAATCAAGCGTGTGTACAGCGGTATAAACGCAGCAGTGATAGGATTGTTGAGGATCGGTGAGCAAATGCAGACCCTTTGAAGTCATATTGCATGGTACCCATTCAATGGGTCTCAACTCTCCAGGTTTAAGGGATTCTTCCTTCAGCTAAAACATGCTTGTGGAACCCAGCCAATGATCCACCGTGTGATTGGGAAACGTGTTCAAAGGTGTCTCAGTTTTCGTCCCCTGGTACTCGAGTGCAACATTCCAGACGCTTTACTAACTCTCTCCCCACTTGGAGAGTCAGTGCCTTTAACCTCCTGTTTGGCCCAGTTTGCAATTTCTGCGGAAAATGAACAGGAATAGGGAGAACCAATGAGAGACTAGCTGGAGGTGTCTGGACGGGCAAATTTAACTCTCATTTCCCACCAGGAAGAGGAATTAACCAAAGGCTCAGCGTGCCGTGCTGGAACCACACTAGGGCCTGAAGCAATCCTGCGGTTTTGCGGACAGCTCACAAGAAAGCGAGTTGAAGAAAGGAGCTCAGGGGCACTGTCACTCTCAAACCTGCAGAGTTATAAATGACAGCTATCGTCCAAAAATATATTGAAGTAAGGCTGCCAAGAGGACTTGAAAGCGGGGCAGAATTGCAGGAAACCGATTTCAGGAGGTAGACTGGAATTGCATGTAAAGCACAGGAAAAGAGGCAGAACGTCCACAATGATGCACTTGGCCAAAAAGGGCGTATGCGTTTTTTCCTGAATATATTCAGGAAAAAACGCATACGCCCTTTTTGGCCAACCAAGCAAGCTTGCAAAGGAAATCTGAACTACAATGAAGTCTCACTGCCCCCCGGTCAAAAGGGCCATCTGAACAAAGTGTAAAATCCAGAAAGGCAGGACAGGCCATGGAGAACTGGGAGCCTTGTTATGCTGATGGGCGGGATGTAAATTGCCAACAGCCACTCTGGAGAAGTGTATGGTGTTTCCTGAAACATCTAAAAAACAAAGCAACAGAGCCTAGGGCACTTCCACTTATGGTCCTATAGCTTAGGGAAATTAAAATCAAAAAGACACAGCCACCCCAAAGTTTGGGACGGCTCTGTTTACAAGAACCTCGTTTACGGTACAAGTTCAATATCACAGAAAGCGAAAAATGGATAAAGAATTTGTGGTACTTACGTACAATGCAATATCACTCAGCAATGAAATCTATGTCATCAGGCCCGTAGCAGCATAATGAGTGGATTCAGGTACGATGATTCTAAGTGAAATAAGTCACACAGAAAAAGAAACATCATAAGATATCACTACTACACGGAATGTAAACTTGGCTACACAGGAACTGAATTACAAAACAGAACAGGGTCTCAAATGTAGAAAACCAACTTATGCTTGCTTAAGGGGAAAGGTGAGTTGGGGTGCTGCATAAAACCAGAGATTGAAATTAGCACAGATACCGTTCCATAAGCCAAATATGTAATAGACAAGAGCTACTCCTTGCTCAACGAAGTGGACTCAACACCCCATATTAAACGCCTAAGAATATACCTGACTAGTAAGAATCTTAAAACCTATGGATTTATATGTCTCCGAAAGAGAATCAAGCGTGTGTACAACGGTATAAACGCAGCAGTGATAGGATTGGTGAGGATCGGTGAGCAAATGCAGACCCTTTGAAGTCATATTGCATGGTACCCATTCAATGGGTCTCAACTCTCCAGGTTTAAGGGATTCTTCCTTCAGCTAAAACATGCTTGTGGAACCCAGCCTATGATCCACCGTGTGATTGGGAAACGTGTTCAAAGGTGTCTCAGTTTTCGTCCCCTGGTACTCGGGTGCAACATTCCAGACGCTTTACTAACACTCTCCCCACTTGGAGAGTCAGTGCCTTTAACCTCCTGTTTGGCCCAGTTTGCAATTTCTGCGGAAAATGAACAGGAATAGGGAGAACCAATGAGAGACTAGCTGGAAGTGTCTGGACGGGCAAATTTAACTCTCATTTCCCAGCAGGAAGAGGAATTAACCAAAGGCTCAGCGTGCCATGCCGGAACTACACTAGGGCCTGAAGCAATCCTGCGGTGGTTGCGGCCAGCTCACAAGAAAGCGAGTTGAAGAAAGGAGCTCAGGGGCACTGTCACTCACAAACCTGCAGAGTTATAAATGACAGCTATCGTCCAAAAATATATTGAAGTAAGGCTGCCAAGAGGACTTGAAAGCGGGGCAGAATTGCAGGAAACCGATTTCAGGAGGTAGACTGGAATTGCATGTAAAGCATAGGAAAAGAGGCAGAACGTCCACAATGATGCACTTGGCCAAAAAGTGCGTATGCGTTTTTTCCTGAATATATTCAGGAAAAAACGTATACGCACTTTTTGGCCAACCAAGCAAGCTTGCAAAGGAAATCTGAACTACAATGAAGTCTCACTGCCCCCCGGTCAAAAGGGCCATCTGAACAAAGTGTAAAATCCAGAAAGGCAGGACAGGCCATGGAGAACTGGGAGCCTTGTTATGCTGATGGGCGGGATGTAAATTGCCAACAGCCACTCTGGAGAAGTGTATGGTGTTTCCTGAAACATCTACAAAACAAAGCAACAGACCCCAGGGCACTTCCACTTATGGTCCTATAGCTTAGGGAAATTAAAATCAAAAAGACACAGCCACCCCAAAGTTTGGGACGGCTCTGTTTACAAGAACCTCGTTTACGGTACAAGTTCAATATCACAGAAAGCGAAAAATGGATAAAGAATTTGTGGTACTTACGTACAATGCAATATCACTCAGCAATGAAATCTATGTCATCAGGCCCGTAGCAGCATAATGAGTGGATTCAGGTACGATGATTCTAAGTGAAACAAGTCACACAGAAAAAGAAACTTCATAAGATATCACTACTACATGGAATGTAAACTTGCCTACCCAGGAACTGAATTACAAAACAAAACAGGGTCTCAAATGTAGAAAACCAACTTATGCTTGCTTAAGGGGAAAGGTGAGTTGGGGTGCTGCATAAAACCAGAGATTGAAATTAGCACAGATACCGTTCCATAAGCCAAATATGTAATAGACAAGAGCTACTCCTTGCTCAACGAAGTGGACTCAACACCCCATATTAAACGCCTAAGAATATACCTGACTAGTAAGAATCTTAAAACCTATGTATTTATATGTCTCCGAAAGAGAATCAAGCGTGTGTACAGCGGCATAAATGCAGCAGTGATAGGATTGGTGAGGATCGGTGAGCAAATGCAGACCCTTTGAAGTCATATTGCATGGTACCCATTCCATGGGTCTCAACTCTCCAGGTTTAAGGGATTCTTCCTTCAGCTAAAACATGCATGTAGAACCCAGACTATGATCCACCGTGTGATTGGGAAACGTGTTCAAATGTTTCTCAGTTTTCGTCCCCTGGTACTCGGGTGCAACATTCCAGACGCTTTACTAACACTCTCCCGACTTGGAGAGTCAGTGCCTTTAACCTCCTGTTTGTCCCAGTTTGCAATTTCTGCGGAAAATGAACAGGAATAGGGAGAAACAATGAGAGACTAGCTGGAGGTGTCTGGACGGGCAAATTTAACTCTCATTTCCCACCAGGAAGAGGAATTAACCAAAGGCTCAGCGTGCCGTGCCGGAACCACACTAGGGCCTGAAGCAATCCTGCGGTGCTGCGGACAGCTCACAAGAAAGCGAGTTGAAGAAAGGAGCTCAGGGGCACTGTCATTCACAAACCTGCAAAGTTATAAATGACAGCTATCGTCCAAAAATATATTGGAGTAAGGCTGCCAAGAGGACTTGAAAGCGGGGCAGAATTGCAGGAAACCGATTTCAGGAGGTAGACTGGAATTGCATGTAAAGCATAGGAAAAGAGGCAGAACGTCCACAATGATGCACTTGGCCAAAAAGGGCGTATGCGTTTTTTCCTGAATATATTCAGGAAAAAACGCATACGCCCTTTTTGGCCAACCAAGCAAGCTTGCAAAGGAAATCTGCACTACAATGAAGTCTCACTGCCCCCCGGTCAAAAGGGCCATCTGAAAAAAGTGTAAAATCCAGAAAGGCAGGACAGGCCATGGAGAACTGGGAGCCTTGCTATGCTGATGGGCGGGATGTAAATTGCCAACAGCCACTCTGGAGAAGTGTATGGTGTTTCCTGAAACATCTACAAAACAAAGCAACAGAGCCTAGGGCACTTCCACTTATGGTCCTATAGCTTAGGGAAATTAAAATCAAAAAGACACAGCCACCCCAAAGTTTGGGACGGCTCTGTTTACAAGAACCTCGTTTACGGTACAAGTTCAATATCGCAGAAAGCGAAAAATGGATAAAGAAGTTGTGGTACTTACGTACAATACAATATCACTCAGCAATGAAATCTATGTCATCAGGCCCGTAGCAGCATAATGAGTGGATTCAGGTACGATGATTCTAAGTGAAATAAGTCACACAGAAAAAGAAACATCATAAGATATCACTACTACACGGAATGTAAACTTGGCTACACAGGAACTGAATTACAAAACAGAACAGGGTCTCAAATATAGAAAACCAACTTATGCTTGCTTAAGGGGAAAGGTGAGTTGGGGTGCTGCATAAAACCAGAGATTGAAATTAGCAAAGATACCGTTCCAAAGCCAAATATGTAATAGACAAGAGCTACTCCTTGCTCAACGAAGTGGACTCAACACCCCATATTAAACGCCTAAGAATATACCTGACTAGTAAGAATCTTAAAACCTATGGATTTATATGTCTCCGAAAGAGAATCAAGCGTGTGTACAGCGGCATAAACGCAGCAGTGATAGAATTGGTGAGGATCGGTGAGCAAATGCAGACCCTTTCAAGTCATATTGCATGGTACCCATTCCATGGGTCTCAACTCTCCAGGTTTAAGGGATTCTTCCTTCAGCTAAAACATGCATGTGGAACCCAGAGTATGATCCACCGTGTGATGGGGAAACGTGTTCAAAGGTGTCTCAGTTTTCGTCCCCTGGTACTCGGGTGCAACATTCCAGACGCTTTACTAAGACTCTCCCCACTTGGAGAGTCAGTGCCTTTAACCTCCTGTTTGTCCCAGTTTGCAATTTCTGCGGAAAATGAACAGGAATAGGGAGAACCAATGAGAGACTAGCTGGAGGTGTCTGCACGGGCAAATTTAACTCTCATTTCCCACCATGAAGAGGAATTAACCAAAGGCTCAGCGTGCCATGCCGGAACCACACTAGGGCCTGAAACAATCCTGCGGTGTTGTGGCCAGCTCACAAGAAAGCGAGTTGAAGAAAGGAGCTCAGGGGCACTGTCATTCACAAACCTGCAGAGTTATAAATGACAGCTATCGTCCAAAAATATATTGAAGTAAGGCTGCCAAGAGGACTTGAAAGCGGGGCAGAATGGCAGGAAACCGATTTCAGGAGGTAGACTGGAATTGCATGTAAAGCATAGGAAAAGAGGCAGAACGTCCACAATGATGCACTTGGCCAAAAAGGGCGTATGCGTTTTTTCCTGAATATATTCAGGAAAAAACGCATACGCCCTTTTTGGCCAACCAAGCAAGCTTGCAAAGGAAATCTGCACTACAATGAAGTCTCACTGCCCCCCGGTCAAAAGGGCCATCTGAAAAAAATGTAAAATCCAGAAAGGCAGGACAGGCCATGGAGAACTGGGAGCCTTGTTATGCTGATGGGCGGGATGTAAATTGCCAACAGCCACTCTGGAGAAGTGTATGGTGTTTCCTGAAACATCTACAAAACAAAGCAACAGAGCCTAGGGCACTTCCACTTATGGTCCTATAGCTTAGGGAAATTAAAATCAAAAAGACACAGCCACCCCAAAATTTGGGATGGCTCTGTTTACAAGAACCTCGTTTACGGTACAAGTTCAATATCGCAGAAAGCGAAAAATGGATAAAGAAGTTGTGGTACTTACGGACAATGCAATATCACTCAGCAATGAAATCTATGTCTTCAGGCCCGTAGCAGCATAATGAGTGGATTCAGGTACGATGATTCTAAGTGAAATAAGTCACACAGAAAAAGAAACATCATAAGATATCACTACTACACGGAATGTAAACTTGGCTACACAGGAACTGAATTACAAAACAGAACAGGGTCTCACATGTAGAAAACCAACTTATGCTTGCTTAAGGGGAAAGGTGAGTTGGGGTGCTGCATAAAACAAGAGATTGAAATTAGCACAGATACCGTTCCATAAGCCAAATATGTAATAGACAAGAGCTACTCCTTGCTCAACGAAGTGGACTCAACACCCCATATTAAACGCCTAAGAATATACCTGACTAGTAAGAATCTTAAAACCTATGGATTTATATGTCTCTGAAAGAGAATCAAGCGTGTGTACAGCGGCATAAACGCAGCAGTGATAGGATATCTGAGGATCGGTGAGCAAATGCAGACCCTTTGAAGTCATATTGCATGGTACCCATTCCATGGGTCTCAACTCTCCAGGTTTAAGGGATTCTTCCTTCAGCTAAAACATGCATGTGGAACCCAGACTATGATCCACCGTGTGATTGGGAAACGTGTTCAAAGGTGTCTCAGTTTTCGTCCCCTGGTACTCGGGTGCAACATTCCAGACGCTTTACTAACACTCTCCCGACATGGAGAGTCAGTGCCTTTAAACTCCTGTTTGGTCCAGTTTGCAATTTCTGCGGAAAATGAACAGGAATAGGGAGAACCAATGAGAGACTAGCTGGAGGTGTCTGGACGGGCAAATTTAACTCTCATTTCCCACCAGGAAGAGGAATTAACCAAAGGCTCAGCGTGCCATGCCGGTACCACACTAGGGCCTGAAGCAATCGTGCGGTGTCGCGGCCAGCTCACAAGAAAGCGAGTTGAAGAAAGGAGCTCAGGGGCACTGTCATTCACAAACCTGCAGAGTTATAAATGACAGCTATTGTCCAAAAATATATTGAAGTAAGGCTGCCAAGAGGACTTGAAAGCGGGGCAGAATTGCAGGAAACCGATTTCAAGAGGTAGACTGGAATTGCATGTAAAGCATAGGAAAAGAGACAGAACGTCCACAATGATGCACTTGGCCAAAAAGGGCGTATGGGTTTTTTCCTGAATATGTTCACGAAAAAACGCATACGCACTTTTTGGCCAACCAAGCAAGCTTGCAAAGGAAATCTGCACTACAATGAAGTCTCACTGCCCTCCGGTCAAAAGGGCCATCTGAAAAAAATGTAAAATCCAGAAAGGCAGGACAGGCCATGGAGAACTGGGAGCCTTGTTATGCTGATGGGCGGGATGTAAATTGCCAACAGCCACTCTGGAGAAGTGTATGGTGTTTCCTGAAACATCTACAAAACAAAGCAACAGAGCCTAGGGCACTTCCACTTATGGTCCTATAGCTTAGGGAAATTAAAATCAAAAAGACACAGCCACCCCAAAGTTTGGGACGGCTCTGTTTACAAGAACCTCGTTTACGGTACAAGTTCAATATCGCAGAAAGCGAAAAATGGATAAAGAAGTTGTGGTACTTACGTACAATGCAATATCACTCAGCAATGAAATCTATGTCATCAGGCCCGTAGCAGCATAATGAGTGGATTCAGGTACGATGATTCTAAGTGAAATAAGTCACACAGAAAAAGAAACATCATAAGATATCACTACTACACGGAATGTAAACTTGGCTACACAGGAACTGAATTACAAAACAGAGCAGGGTCTCAAATGTAGAAAACCAACTTATGCTTGCTTAAGGGGAAAGGTGAGTTGGGGTGCTGCATAAAACCAGAGATTGAAATTAGCACAGATACCGTTCCATAAGCCAAATATGTAATAGACAAGAGCTACTCCTTGCTCAACGAAGTGGACTCAACACCCCATATTAAACGCCTAAGAATATACCTGACTAGTAAGAATCTTAAAACCTATGGATTTATAGGTCTCCAAAAGAGAATCAAGCGTGTGTACAGCGGCATAAACGCAGCAGTGATAGGATTGGTGAGGATCGGTGAGCAAATGCAGACCCTTTGAAGTCATATTGCATGGTACCCATTCCATGGGTCTCAACTCTCCAGGTTTAAGGGATTCTTCCTTCAGCTAAAACATGCATGTGGAACCCAGCCTATGATCCACCGTGTGATTGGGAAACGTGTTCAAAGGTGTCTCAGTTTTCGTCCCCTGGTACTCGGGTGCAACATTCCAGACGCTTTACTAACACTCTCCCCACATGGAGAGTCAGTGCCTTTAACCTCCTGTTTGGCCCAGTTTGCAATTTCTGCGGAAAATGAACAGGAATAGGGAGAACCAATGAGAGACTAGCTGGAGGTGTCTGGACGGGCAAATTTAACTCTCATTTCCCACCAGGAAGAGGAATTAACCAAAGGCTCAGCGTGCCATGCCGGAACCACACTAGGGCCTGAAGCAATCGTGCGGTGTCGCGGCCAGCTCACAAGAAAGCGAGTTGAAGAAAGGAGCTCAGGGGCACTGTCATTCACAAACCTGCAGAGTTATAAATGACAGCTATCGTCCAAAAATATATTGAAGTAAGGCTGCCAAGAGGACTTGAAAGCGGGGCAGAATTGCAGGAAACCGATTTCAAGAGGTAGACTGGAATTGCATGTAAAGCATAGGAAAAGAGACAGAACGTCCACAATGATGCACTTGGCCAAAAAGTGCGTATGGGTTTTTTCCTGAATATATTCACGAAAAAACGCATACGCACTTTTTGGCCAACCAAGCAAGCTTGCAAAGGAAATCTGCACTACAATGAAGTCTCACTGCCCTCCGGTCAAAAGGGCCATCTGAAAAAAATGTAAAATCCAGAAAGGCAGGACAGGCCATGGAGAACTGGGAGCCTTGTTATGCTGATGGGCGGGATGTAAATTGCCAACAGCCACTCTGGAGAAGTGTATGGTGTTTCCTGAAACATCTACAAAACAAAGCAACAGAGCCTAGGGCACTTCCACTTATGGTCCTATAGCTTAGGGAAATTAAAATCAAAAAGACACAGCCACCCCAAAGTTTGGGACGGCTCTGTTTACAAGAACCTCGTTTACGGTACAAGTTCAATATCGCAGAAAGCGAAAAATGGATAAAGAAGTTGTGGTACTTACGTACAATGCAATATCACTCAGCAATGAAATCTATGTCATCAGGCCCGTAGCAGCATAATGAGTGGATTCAGGTACGATGATTCTAAGTGAAATAAGTCACACAGAAAAAGAAACATCATAAGATATCACTACTACACGGAATGTAAACTTGGCTACACAGGAACTGAATTACAAAACAGAACAGGGTCTCAAATGTAGAAAACCAACTTATGCTTGCTTAAGGGGAAAGGTGAGTTGGGGTGCTGCATAAAACCAGAGATTGAAATTAGCACAGATACCGTTCCATAAGCCAAATATGTAATAGACAAGAGCTACTCCTTGCTCAACGAAGTGGACTCAACACCCCATATTAAACGCCTAAGAATATACCTGACTAGTAAGAATCTTAAAACCTATGGATTTATATGTCTCCGAAAGAGAATCAAGCGTGTGTACAGCGGCATAAACGCAGCAGTGATAGGATTGGTGAGGATCGGTGAGCAAATGCAGACCCTTTGAAGTCATATTGCATGGTACCCATTCCATGGGTCTCAACTCTCCAGGTTTAAGGGATTCTTCCTTCAGCTAAAACATGCATGTGGAACCCAGATTATGATCCACCGTGTGATTGGGAAACGTGTTCAAAGGTGTCTCAGTTTTCGTCCCCTGGTACTCGGGTGCAACATTCCAGACGCTTTACTAACACACTCCCCACTTGGAGAGTCAGTGCCTTTAACCTCCTGTTTGGCCCAGTTTGCAATTTCTGCGGAAAATGAACAGGAATAGGGAGAACCAATGAGAGACTAGCTGGAGGTGTCTGGACGGGCAAATTTAACTCTCATTTCCCACCAGGAAGAGGAATTAACCAAAGGCTCAGCGTGCCATGCCGGAACCACACTAGGGCCTGAAGCAATCGTGCAGTGTTGCGGCCAGCTCACAAGAAAGCGAGTTGAAGAAAGGAGCTCAGGGGCACTGTCATTCACAAACCTGCAGAGTTATAAATGACAGCTATCGTCCAAAAATATATTGAAGTAAGGCTGCCAAGAGGACTTGAAAGCGGGGCAGAATGGCAGGAAACCGATTTCAGGAGGTAGACTGGAATTGCATGTAAAGCATAGGAAAAGAGGCAGAACGTCCACAATGATGCACTTGGCCAAAAAGGGCGTATGCGTTTTTTCCTGAATATATTCAGGAAAAAACGCATACGCCCTTTTTGGCCAACCAAGCAAGCTTGCAAAGGAAATCTGCACTACAATGAAGTCTCACTGCCCCCCGGTCAAAAGGGCCATCTGAAAAAAATGTAAAATCCAGAAATGCAGGACAGGCCATGGAGAACTGGGAGCCTTGTTATGCTGATGGGCGGGATGTAAATTGCCAACAGCCACTCTGGAGAAGTGTATGGTGTTTCCTGCAACATCTACAAAACAAAGCAACAGAGCCTAGGGCACTTCCACTTATGGTCCTATAGCTTAGGGAAATTAAAATCAAAAATACACAGCCACCCCAAAGTTTGGGATGGCTCTGTTTACAAGAACCTCGTTTACGGTACAAGTTCAATATCGCAGAAAGCGAAAAATGGATAAAGAAGTTGTGGTACTTACGTACAATGCAATATCACTCAGCAATGAAATCTATGTCATCAGGCCCGTAGCAGCATAATGAGTGGATTCAGGTACGATGATTCTAAGTGAAATAAGTCACACAGAAAAAGAAACATCATAAGATATCACTACTACACGGAATGTAAACTTGGCTACACAGGAACTGAATTACAAAACAGAACAGGGTCTCAAATGTAGAAAACCAACTTATGCTTGCTTAAGGGGAAAGGTGAGTTGGGGTGCTGCATAAAACAAGAGATTGAAATTAGCACAGATACCGTTCCATAAGCCAAATATGTAATAGACAAGAGCTACTCCTTGCTCAACGAAGTGGACTCAACACCCCATATTAAACGCCTAAGAATATACCTGACTAGTAAGAATCTTAAAACCTATGGATTTATATGTCTCCGAAAGAGAATCAAGCGTGTGTACAGCGCAATAAACGCAGCAGTGAAAGGATTGGTGAGGTTCGGTTAGCAAATGCAGACCCTTTGAAGTCATATTGCATGGTACCCATTCCATGGGTCTCAACTCTCCAGGTTTAAGGGATTCTTCCTTCAGCTAAAACATGCATGTGGAACCCAGAGTATGATCCACCGTGTGATCAGGAAACGTGTTCCAATGTGTCTCTGTTTTCGTCCCCCGGTACTTGGGTGCAACATTCCAGACGCTTTACTAACACTCTCCCCACTTGGAGAGTCAGTGCCTTTAACCTCCTGTTTGGCCCAGTTTGCAATTTCTGCGGAAAATGAACAGGAAAAGGGAGAACCAATGAGAGACTAGCTGGAGGTGTCTGGACGGGCAAATTTAACTCTCATTTCCCACCAGGAAGTGGAATTAACCAAAGGCTCAGAGTGCAGTGCCGGAACCACACTAAGGCCTGAAGCAATCGTGCGGTGTTTCGGCCAGCTCACAAGAAAGCGAGTTGAAGAAAGAAGCTCAGGGGCACTGTCATTCACAAACCTGCAGAGTTATAAATGACAGCTATCGTCCAAAAATATATTGAAGTAAGGCCGCCAAGAGGACTCGAAAGCGGGGCAGAATTGCAGGAAACCGATTTCAGGAGGTAGATAGGAATTGCATTTAAAGCATAGGAAAAGAGACAGAACTTGGAAAATAATGCACTTGGCAAAAAAGGGCATATGTGTTTTATCCAGAGCTCTCATAACCGAGGGGAGGAGATTCCCAGCAGGCTCCAACTGCCACCTGAGGGCTCATGTTGTCAAGGCAACGTGAGCAAGCCAGGCAGGAGTTACCTCACAGCAGAGATCCCACCTCACAGAAGGGTGAGAAACCCAGCCAACATCAGAGTCTCACCATAGTGCCCACATCACCAAGGGGATGGGAACCAGGCAGGAGTGTCTTCACACCAGTGGGGCCACATCATTGAAAGGTGAGGTACTCAGCACATGTGTCCTCAAACCAGAGGACCCACATCACTAAGGGCCTCGGAGTGAGGCAGGCAGGAGTAGCCTCACAACACTGGGCCCATAGAATAAAAAAGTGAGGAATCCAGCAGTTGGAACCTCCCAGCAGGGGACCCAGAGCACCGAGGCTATGGGATCCAGGCCACAGTGAACTCACAGAAGAGGGCCCATTTCATGAAACTGAGCAACCCAGCCATTGGGAACACAGAGCAGGAGGTCCACATCCCCATGGGGATATAAATCTGGTAGGAGTGTCCTCGCACCACTGAAAACGTATCAGAAAATTTTGGGAGACCAGCAGTTAGAGCCTGACGCCAGAGGACCCTCATCACCAAGGGAAGGAGGCTCCCAGCAGGCTCCAACGGCCACCAGAGGGCTGACGTCGCCAAGGCGATGTGTGCCAACCAGGCACGAATGACCTCACAGCAGAGGGCCCACCTCAGAGAAGTGTGACGAACCCAGTCAGGATCAGACTCGCACCAGAGGGCCCACATCACCAAATGGATTGGAACCAGGCAGGAGTGTCCTCACATGAGTAGGGCCACATCATCTAAAGGTGAGGAACCCAGAACACGTGGCTTCAAACCATAGGACACACATCACCAAGAGGCTGGGGGTGAGGCAGGCAGGAGGAGCCTCACAACAGAGGGCCCAAAAATAAGGAAGGTGAGGAATCCAGCAGTTGCAACCTCCCAGCAGGCGGCCCAGAGCACAGAGGCTAGGGGATCCAAGCCAGAGTGAACTAACACCAGACAGCCCACATCATGAAACTGTGAGCAACCCAGACATTGGGACCTCAGAGCAGAAGGCCCACATCCCCATGGTGATGGGAACATGACAGGAGTGTCCTGGCATCACTGGGCTCACATCAGAAAACGTGGGGTGCTCAGAAGTTAGGGCCTGACGCTAGAGGGCACTCATCACCGAGGGGAGGAGGCTCCCAGCAGGCTCCAGCTGCCACCAGAGGGCCAACGTCACCAAGGTGATGTGTGCCAGCCCGGCAGGAGTGACCTCACAGCAGAGGCCCCACCTCACAGAAGGGTGAGGAACACAGCCAGGATCAGACTCTCACCAGAGGGCCCACATCACCAAGGGGAAGGGAATCAGGCAGGAGTGTCCCCACATCAGTGGGACAACATCATCGAAAGGTGAGGATCCCAGCACATGTAGCCTCAAACCAGAGGAACCACATCACCAAGGGGTTCGGAATGAGGCTGGCAGGACCGGCCTCACAACACAGGGTCCATAGAATATAAAAGTTGAGGAATCCAGCAGTTGGAACCTCCCAGCAAGCGGCCCAGAGCACCGAGGCTATGGGATCCAGGCCGCAGTGAACTCACAGCAGAGGGCCCACATCATGAACCTGTGAGCAGCCCAGCCGTTGGGACCTCAGAACAGAAGGCCCACATCCCCATTGGGATGGGAACCTGGCAGGAGTGGCTTCGCACCACTTAGCACATATCAGAAAATGTTAGGAGCCCAGCAGTTAGGGCCTGACGCCAGGGGGCCCTCATAACTGAGGGGAGGAGACTCCCAGCAGGTTCCAACTGCCAACAGAGGGCCCACGTCTACAAGGTGGCATGCGCCAGCCAGGCAGTAGTGACCTCACAACAGAGGGCCTATCTCACAGAAGGGTGAGGAACCGAGGTAGGATGAGACTCTTGCCAGAGGGCACACAACACCAAGGGGATGGGAACCAGTCAGGACTGTCCTCTCACCAGTGGGGCCACATCATCGAAAGGTGAGGAACCCAACACATGCGGCCTCATATCAGAGGACATACATCACAAAGGGGATGGGAGTGAGGCAGGTAGGAGTAGCCTAAAAACAGAGGGCCCAAAGAATAAAAAAGGTGAGGAATCCAGCATTTGGAACCTCCCAGCAGGCGGCCAAGAACACAGAAGCTATGAGATGCAGGCAGGAGTGAACTAACAGCAGAGAGCCCACATCATGAAACTGTGAGCAACCCAGGCGTTGGGACCTCAGAGCAGAAAGCCCACATCCCCATGGGGATGGGAACCTGACAGGAGTGTCCTGGCATCACTGGGCTCACATCAGAAAACGTGGGGAACCCAGCAGTTAGGGCCTGATGCTAGAGGGCTGTCATCACCGAGGGCAGGAGGCTCCCAGCAGGTTCCATGTGCCAACAGAGGGCCCACGTTGCCAAGGTGATGTGTGCAAGTCAGGTAGGATTGACCTCACAGCAGAGGGCCTACCTCACAGAAGAGTGAGGAACCCAGCCAGGATAAGACTGTCACCAGAAGGCCCACATCACCAAGGGGATGGGAACCAGGCAGGAGTGTCCTCACACCAGTGGGGCCACATCATTGAAAGTTGCGGAACCCAGCATATGTGGCCTCAAACCAGAGGACCCACATCACAAAGGGGATGCGAGTGAGGCAGGCAGGAGGAGCATCGCAACACAGACCCCATAGAATACAAAAGTTGAGGAATCGAGCAGTTGGAACCTTCCAGCAGGCGGCCCAGAGCACAGAGGCTATGGCATCCAGGCCAGAGTGAACTAACAGCAGAGAGCCCACATCATGAAACTGTGAACAACCCAGCCGTTGGGACCTCAGAACAGAAGGCCCACATCCCAATGGGTATGTGAACCTGGATGGAGTGTCTTCGAACCACTGGGCGCACATCACAAAATGTGGGGAGCCCAGCCGTTAGGGCCTGACGCCAGAGGGCCCTCATCACCGAGGGGAGGAGGCTCCCAGCAGGCTCCAAGTGCCACCAGAGGGCTCATGTCCACAAGGCGAGGTGAGCAAGCCAGGCAGGAGTGACCTCACAGCAGACGGCCCACCTCACAGATGGGTGAGGAACCCAGCCAGGATCAGACTCTCAACAGAGAGCCCACATCACCAAGGGGATGTGAACCAGGCAGGAGTCTCCTAAGACCATTGGTCCCACATCATCGAAAGGTGAGGAACCCAGCACATGTGGCCTCAAACCAGAGGACACACATCACGAAGGGGCTGGGAGTGAGGCAGGCAGGAGGATCCTCACAACAGAGGGCCTAAAAAATTAAAAAAAGTGAGGAATCCAGCAGTTGGAACCTTCCAGCAGGCGGCCAAGAACACAGAGGCTATGGGATCCAGGCCACAGTGAACTAACACCAGAGAGCCCACATCATGAAACTGTGATCAACCCAGCCGTTGGAACGTCAGAGCAGAAGGCCCACATCCCCATGGAGATGGGAACCTAAGAGGAGTGCCCGAGCATCACTGGGCTCACTAAGAAAAGTTGGGGAGCCCAGCAGTTAGGGCTTGACATCAGAGGGCCCTCATCACAGAGGTGAGGAGGCTCCCAGCAGGGTCCAAGTGCCACCAGAGGGCTCATGTCAACAAGGCGAGGTGAGCAAGCCAGGCAAGAGTTACCTGATAGTAGAGGGCCCACCTCACAGATGGTTGAGGAACCCAGCCAGGATCAGACTCTCACCAGAGGGCCCACATCACAAAGGGGATGGGAACCAGTCAGGATTATCCTCACACCAGTGGGGCCTCATCATCTTAACGTGAGGAACCCAGCACATGTGTCCTCAAACCAGAGGACCCACATCATAAAGGGCCTTGGAGTGAGGCAGGCAGGAGTAGCCTCACAACACAGGGCACATAATATAAAATACGTGAGGATTCCAGCATTTAGACCTTCCAGCAGGCAGCTCAGAACACCGAGGCTATGGGATCCAGGCCACAGTGAACTCACAGCAGAGGGCCAACATCATAAAACTGTGAGCAACCCAGGCGTTGGGACCACAGAGCAGAAGGCCCACATCCCCATGGGAATGGGAACCTGGCTGGAGTGTCCTCGCACCACTGGGCGCACATCAGAAAATGTGGGGAGCCCACCATTTAGGGCTTGACGCCAGAGGGCCGTCATCACCGAGAGGAGGAGGCACCCTGCACGCTCCAACTGCCACCAGAGGGCTCACGTCTCCAAGGTGACGTGTGCCAGCCAGTCAGGAGTGACCTCACAGCAGAGGGCCTACCTCACAGAACGTTGAGGAACCCAGCCAGGATTAGACTCTGGCCAGAGGGCCCACCTCACCAAGGGGATGGTAACCAGGCAGGAGTGTCCTCACACGAGTGGGGCCACATCATTGAAAGGTGAGGAACGCAGCACACGTGGCCTCAAGCTATAGGACAGTCATCACCAAGGGGCTGGCAGCGAGGCAGGCAGGAGGAACCTCACAACAGAGAGCACATAGAATAAAAAAGTTGAGGAATCCAGCAGTTGGAACCTCCCAGCAGGCGGCTCAGAGCACCGATGATAAGGGATCCTTGCCGGAGTGAACTCACAGCAGAGGGCCCACATCATGGTACTGTGAGCAAGCCAGCCGTTTTGACCTCAGAGCAGAAGGCCCATATCCCCATGGGGATGCGAACCTGGCAAGAGTGTCCTCACTCACTTGGCGCACATCAGAAAATGTGGGGAGCCCAGCAGTTATGGCCTAAGGCAAGAGGGCCCTCATCACCGAGGGGAGGAGGATCCCAGCACACTCCAACTGCCACCAGAGGGCCCACGTCGCCAAGGTGACTTGTGCCAGACAGGCATGATTGACCTCACAGCAGAGGGCCCACCTCACAGAAGGGTGAGGAACCCAGCCAGGATCAGACTCTCACCTGAGGGCCCACATCAGCAAGGGGATGGGAACCAGTCAGGACTGTCTTCCCTCCAGTGGGGCCACATCATTGAAAGGTGCGGAACCCAGCACATGTGGCCTCAAATCAGAGGACACATATCACAAAGGGAATGGGAGTGAGGCAGGCAGGAGTAGCCTAAAAACAGAGGGCCCAAAGAATAAGAAAGGTGAGGAATCCAGCACATGTGGCCTCAAACCAGAGGACACACATCACGAAGGGGCTGGGAGTGAGGCAGGCAGGAGGATCCTCACAACAGAGGGCCCAAAAAATTAAAAAAGTGAGGAATCCAGCAGTTGGAACCTCCCAGCAGGCGGCCAAGAACACAGAGGCTATGGGATCCAGGCCACAGTGAACTAACACCAGAGAGCCCACATCATGAAACTGTGATCAACCCAGCCGTTGGAACGTCAGAGCAGAAGGCCCACATCCCCATGGAGATGGGAACCTAAGAGGAGTGCCCGAGCATCACTGGGCTCACTAAGAAAAGTTGGGGAGCCCAGCAGTTAGGGCCTGACGTCAGAGGGCCCTCATCACTGGGGGGCGGAGATTCCCAGCACGCTCCAACTGCCACAACACAGCTGACTTCACCAAGGCATTGTGTGCCAGCCATGCAGGAGTGACCTATCAGCAGAGGGTCTCCCTCACAGAAGGCTGAGGAACACAGCCAGGAACAGACTCTCACCAGGGGGTCCGCATAACCACGTGGATGAGAAGCAGGCAGGACTGTCCTCACACTAGTGGGGCCACATCATCGAAAGGTGAGGAACCCAGCAAAGGTGGCCACAAGCCAGAGGACCCACATCACCAGGGGGTTGAGAGTGAGGTAGGTGTCTGGACAGGCATATTTAACACTCATTTCCCACCAGGAAGAGGAATGAACCAAAGGCTCAGCGTGCCATGCCGGAACCACACTAGGGCCTGAATCAATCCTGCGGTGTTGCGGCCAGCTCACAAGAAAGCGAGTTGAAGAAAGGAGCTCAGGGGCACTGTCATTCACAAACCTGCAGAGTTATAAATGACAGCTATCCTCCAAAAATATATTGAAGTAAGGCTGCCAAGAGGACTTGAAAGCGGGGCAGAATTGCAGGAAACCGATTTCAGGAGGTAGACTGGAATTGCATGTAAAGCATAGGAAAAGAGGCAGAACGTCCACAATGATGCACTTGGCCAAAAAGGGCGTATGCGTTTTTTCCTGAATATATTCAGGAAAAAACGCATACGCACTTTTTGGCCAACCAAGCAAGCTTGCAAAGGAAATCTGCACTACAATGAAGTCTCACTGCCCTCCGGTCAAAAGGGCCATCTGAAAAAAATGTAAAATCCAGAAAGGCAGGACAGGCCATGGAGAACTGGGAGCCTTGTTATGCTGATGGGCGGGATGTAAATTGCCAACAGCCACTCTGGAGAAGTGTATGGTGTTTCCTGAAACATCTACAAAACAAAGCAACAGAGCCTAGGGCACTTCCACTTATGGTCCTATAGCTTAGGGAAATTAAAATCAAAAAGACACAGCCACCCCAAAGTTTGGGACGGCTCTGTTTACAAGAACCTCGTTTACGGTACAAGTTCAATATCGCAGAAAGCGAAAAATGGATAAAGAAGTTGTGGTACTTACGTACAATGCAATATCACTCAGCAATGAAATCTATGTCATCAGGCCCGTAGCAGCATAATGAGTGGATTCAGGTACGATGATTCTAAGTGAAATAAGTCACACAGAAAAAGAAACATCATAAGATATCACTACTACACGGAATGTAAACTTGGCTACACAGGAACTGAATTACAAAACAGAGCAGGGTCTCAAATGTAGAAAACCAACTTATGCTTGCTTAAGGGGAAAGGTGAGTTGGGGTGCTGCATAAAACCAGAGATTGAAATTAGCACAGATACCGTTCCATAAGCCAAATATGTAATAGACAAGAGCTACTCCTTGCTCAACGAAGTGGACTCAACACCCCATATTAAACGCCTAAGAATATACCTGACTAGTAAGAATCTTAAAACCTATGGATTTATATGTCTCCGAAAGAGAATCAAGCGTGTGTACAGCGGCATAAACGCAGCAGTGATAGGATTGGTGAGGATCAGTGAGCAAATGCAGACCCTTTGAAGTCATATTGCATGGTACCCATTCCATGGGTCTCAACTCTCCAGGTTTAAGGGATTCTTCCTTCAGCTAAAACATGCATGTGGAACCCAGAGTATGATCCACCGTGTGATCAGGAAACGTGTTCCAATGTGTCTCTGTTTTCGTCCCCCGGTACTTGGGTGCAACATTCCAGACGCTTTACTAACACTCTCCCCACTTGGAGAGTCAGTGCCTTTAACCTCCTGTTTGGCCCAGTTTGCAATTTCTGCGGAAAATGAACAGGAAAAGGGAGAACCAATGAGAGACTAGCTGGAGGTGTCTGGACGGGCAAATTTAACTCTCATTTCCCACCAGGAAGTGGAATTAACCAAAGGCTCAGAGTGCAGTGCCGGAACCACACTAGGGCCTGAAGCAATCGTGCGGTGTTGCGGCCAGCTCACAAGAAAGCGAGTTGAAGAAAGAAGCTCAGGGGCACTGTCATTCACAAACCTGCAGAGTTATAAATGACAGCTATCGTCCAAAAATATATTGAAGTAAGGCCGCCAAGAGGACTCGAAAGCGGGGCAGAATTGCAGGAAACCGATTTCAGGAGGTAGATAGGAATTGCATTTAAAGCATAGGAAAAGAGACAGAACTTGGAAAATAATGCACTTGGCAAAAAAGGGCATATGTGTTTTATCCAGAGCTCTCATAACCGAGGGGAGGAGATTCCCAGCAGGCTCCAACTGCCACCTGAGGGCTCATGTTGTCAAGGCAACGTGAGCAAGCCAGGCAGGAGTTACCTCACAGCAGAGATCCCACCTCACAGAAGGGTGAGAAACCCAGCCAACATCAGAGTCTCACCATAGTGCCCACATCACCAAGGGGATGGGAACCAGGCAGGAGTGTCTTCACACCAGTGGGGCCACATCATTGAAAGGTGAGGTACTCAGCACATGTGTCCTCAAACCAGAGGACCCACATCACTAAGGGCCTCGGAGTGAGGCAGGCAGGAGTAGCCTCACAACACTGGGCCCATAGAATAAAAAAGTGAGGAATCCAGCAGTTGGAACCTCCCAGCAGGGGACCCAGAGCACCGAGGCTATGGGATCCAGGCCACAGTGAACTCACAGAAGAGGGCCCATTTCATGAAACTGAGCAACCCAGCCATTGGGACCACAGAGCAGGAGGTCCACATCCCCATGGGGATATAAATCTGGTAGGAGTGTCCTCGCACCACTGAAAACGTATCAGAAAATTTTGGGAGACCAGCAGTTAGAGCCTGACGCCAGAGGACCCTCATCACCAAGGGAAGGAGGCTCCCAGCAGGCTCCAACGGCCACCAGAGGGCTGACGTCGCCAAGGCGATGTGTGCCAACCAGGCACGAATGACCTCACAGCAGAGGGCCCACCTCAGAGAAGTGTGACGAACCCAGTCAGGATCAGACTCGCACCAGAGGGCCCACATCACCAAATGGATTGGAACCAGGCAGGAGTGTCCTCACATGAGTAGGGCCACATCATCTAAAGGTGAGGAACCCAGAACACGTGGCTTCAAACCATAGGACACACATCACCAAGAGGCTGGGGGTGAGGCAGGCAGGAGGAGCCCCACAACAGAGGGCCCAAAAATAAGGAAGGTGAGGAATCCAGCAGTTGCAACCTCCCAGCAGGCGGCCCAGAGCACAGAGGCTAGGGGATCCAAGCCAGAGTGAACTAACACCAGACAGCCCACATCATGAAACTGTGAGCAACCCAGACATTGGGACCTCAGAGCAGAAGGCCCACATCCCCATGGTGATGGGAACATGACAGGAGTGTCCTGGCATCACTGGGCTCACATCAGAAAACGTGGGGTGCTCAGAAGTTAGGGCCTGACGCTAGAGGGCACTCATCACCGAGGGGAGGAGGCTCCCAGCAGGCTCCAGCTGCCACCAGAGGGCCAACGTCACCAAGGCGATGTGTGCCAGCCCGGCAGGAGTGACCTCACAGCAGAGGCCCCACCTCACAGAAGGGTGAGGAACACAGCCAGGATCAGACTCTCACCAGAGGGCCCACATCACCAAGGGGAAGGGAATCAGGCAGGAGTGTCCCCACATCAGTGGGACAACATCATCGAAAGGTGAGGATCCCAGCACATGTAGCCTCAAACCAGAGGAACCACATCACCAAGGGGTTCGGAATGAGGCTGGCAGGACCGGCCTCACAACACAGGGTCCATAGAATATAAAAGTTGAGGAATCCAGCAGTTGGAACCTCCCAGCAAGCGGCCCAGAGCACCGAGGCTATGGGATCCAGGCCGCAGTGAACTCACAGCAGAGGGCCCACATCATGAACCTGTGAGCAGCCCAGCCGTTGGGACCTCAGAACAGAAGGCCCACATCCCCATTGGGATGGGAACCTGGCAGGAGTGGCTTCGCACCACTTAGCACATATCAGAAAATGTTAGGAGCCCAGCAGTTAGGGCCTGACGCCAGGGGGCCCTCATAACTGAGGGGAGGAGACTCCCAGCAGGTTCCAACTGCCAACAGAGGGCCCACGTCTACAAGGTGGCATGCGCCAGCCAGGCAGTAGTGACCTCACAACAGAGGGCCTATCTCACAGAAGGGTGAGGAACCGAGGTAGGATGAGACTCTTGCCAGAGGGCACACAACACCAAGGGGATGGGAACCAGTCAGGACTGTCCTCTCACCAGTGGGGCCACATCATCGAAAGGTGAGGAACCCAGCACATGCGGCCTCATATCAGAGGACATACATCACAAAGGGGATGGGAGTGAGGCAGGTAGGAGTAGCCTAAAAACAGAGGGCCCAAAGAATAAAAAAGGTGAGGAATCCAGCATTTGGAACCTCCCAGCAGGCGGCCAAGAGCACAGAAGCTATGAGATGCAGGCAGGAGTGAACTAACAGCAGAGAGCCCACATCATGAAACTGTGAGCAACCCAGGCGTTGGGACCTCAGAGCAGAAAGCCCACATCCCCATGGGGATGGGAACCTGACAGGAGTGTCCTGGCATCACTGGGCTCACATCAGAAAACGTGGGGAACCCAGCAGTTAGGGCCTGATGCTAGAGGGCTGTCATCACCGAGGGCAGGAGGCTCCCAGCAGGTTCCATGTGCCAACAGAGGGCCCACGTTGCCAAGGTGATGTGTGCAAGTCAGGTAGGATTGACCTCACAGCAGAGGGCCTACCTCACAGAAGAGTGAGGAACCCAGCCAGGATAAGACTGTCACCAGAAGGCCCACATCACCAAGGGGATGGGAACCAGGCAGGAGTGTCCTCACACCAGTGGGGCCACATCATTGAAAGTTGCGGAACCCAGCATATGTGGCCTCAAACCAGAGGACCCACATCACAAAGGGGATGCGAGTGAGGCAGGCAGGAGGAGCATCGCAACACAGACTCCATAGAATACAAAAGTTGAGGAATCGAGCAGTTGGAACCTTCCAGCAGGCGGCCCAGAGCACAGAGGCTATGGCATCCAGGCCAGAGTGAACTAACAGCAGAGAGCCCACATCATGAAACTGTGAACAACCCAGCCGTTGGGACCTCAGAACAGAAGGCCCACATCCCAATGGGTATGTGAACCTGGATGGAGTGTCTTCGAACCACTGGGCGCACATCACAAAATGTGGGGAGCCCAGCCGTTAGGGCCTGACGCCAGAGGGCCCTCATCACCGAGGGGAGGAGGCTCCCAGCAGGCTCCAAGTGCCACCAGAGGGCTCATGTCCACAAGGCGAGGTGAGCAAGCCAGGCAGGAGTGACCTCACAGCAGACGGCCCACCTCACAGATGGGTGAGGAACCCAGCCAGGATCAGACTCTCAACAGAGAGCCCACATCACCAAGGGGATGTGAACCAGGCAGGAGTCTCCTAAGACCATTGGTCCCACATCATCGAAAGGTGAGGAACCCAGCACATGTGGCCTCAAACCAGAGGACACACATCACGAAGGGGCTGGGAGTGAGGCAGGCAGGAGGATCCTCACAACAGAGGGCCTAAAAAATTAAAAAAAGTGAGGAATCCAGCAGTTGGAACCTTCCAGCAGGCGGCCAAGAACACAGAGGCTATGGGATCCAGGCCACAGTGAACTAACACCAGAGAGCCCACATCATGAAACTGTGATCAACCCAGCCGTTGGAACGTCAGAGCAGAAGGCCCACATCCCCATGGAGATGGGAACCTAAGAGGAGTGCCCGAGCATCACTGGGCTCACTAAGAAAAGTTAGGGAGCCCAGCAGTTAGGGCTTGACATCAGAGGGCCCTCATCACAGAGGTGAGGAGGCTCCCAGCAGGGTCCAAGTGCCACCAGAGGGCTCATGTCAACAAGGCGAGGTGAGCAAGCCAGGCAAGAGTTACCTGATAGTAGAGGGCTCACCTCACAGATGGTTGAGGAACCCAGCCAGGATCAGACTCTCACCAGAGGGCCCACATCACAAAGGGGATGGGAACCAGTCAGGATTATCCTCACACCAGTGGGGCCTCATCATCTTAACGTGAGGAACCCAGCACATGTGTCCTCAAACCAGAGGACCCACATCATAAAGGGCCTTGGAGTGAGGCAGGCAGGAGTAGCCTCACAACACAGGGCACATAATATAAAATACGTGAGGATTCCAGCATTTAGACCTTCCAGCAGGCAGCTCAGAACACCGAGGCTATGGGATCCAGGCCACAGTGAACTCACAGCAGAGGGCCAACATCATAAAACTGTGAGCAACCCAGGCGTTGGGACCACAGAGCAGAAGGCCCACATCCCCATGGGAATGGGAACCTGGCTGGAGTGTCCTCGCACCACTGGGCGCACATCAGAAAATGTGGGGAGCCCACCATTTAGGGCCTGACGCCAGAGGGCCGTCATCACCGAGAGGAGGAGGCACCCTGCACGCTCCAACTGCCACCAGAGGGCTCACGTCTCCAAGGTGACGTGTGCCAGCCAGTCAGGAGTGACCTCACAGCAGAGGGCCTACCTCACAGAACGTTGAGGAACCCAGCCAGGATTAGACTCTGGCCAGAGGGCCCACCTCACCAAGGGGATGGTAACCAGGCAGGAGTGTCCTCACACGAGTGGGGCCACATCATTGAAAGGTGAGGAACGCAGCACACGTGGCCTCAAGCTATAGGACAGTCATCACCAAGGGGCTGGCAGCGAGGCAGGCAGGAGGAACCTCACAACAGAGAGCACATAGAATAAAAAAGTTGAGGAATCCAGCAGTTGGAACCTCCCAGCAGGCGGCTCAGAGCACCGATGATAAGGGATCCTTGCCGGAGTGAACTCACAGCAGAGGGCCCACATCATGGTACTGTGAGCAAGCCAGCCGTTTTGACCTCAGAGCAGAAGGCCCATATCCCCATGGGGATGCGAACCTGGCAAGAGTGTCCTCACTCACTTGGCGCACATCAGAAAATGTGGGGAGCCCAGCAGTTATGGCCTAAGGCAAGAGGGCCCTCATCACCGAGGGGAGGAGGATCCCAGCACACTCCAACTGCCACCAGAGGGCCCACGTCGCCAAGGTGACTTGTGCCAGACAGGCATGATTGACCTCACAGCAGAGGGCCCACCTCACAGAAGGGTGAGGAACTCAGCCAGGATCAGACTCTCACCTGAGGGCCCACATCAGCAAGGGGATGGGAACCAGTCAGGACTGTCTTCCCTCCAGTGGGGCCACATCATTGAAAGGTGCGGAACCCAGCACATGTGGCCTCAAATCAGAGGACACATATCACAAAGGGAATGGGAGTGAGGCAGGCAGGAGTAGCCTAAAAACAGAGGGCCCAAAGAATAAGAAAGGTGAGGAATCCAGCACATGTGGCCTCAAACCAGAGGACACACATCACGAAGGGGCTGGGAGTGAGGCAGGCAGGAGGATCCTCACAACAGAGGGCCCAAAAAATTAAAAAAGTGAGGAATCCAGCAGTTGGAACCTCCCAGCAGGCGGCCAAGAACACAGAGGCTATGGGATCCAGGCCACAGTGAACTAACACCAGAGAGCCCACATCATGAAACTGTGATCAACCCAGCCGTTGGAACGTCAGAGCAGAAGGCCCACATCCCCATGGAGATGGGAACCTAAGAGGAGTGCCCGAGCATCACTGGGCTCACTAAGAAAAGTTGGGGAGCCCAGCAGTTAGGGCCTGACGTCAGAGGGCCCTCATCACTGGGGGGCGGAGATTCCCAGCACGCTCCAACTGCCACCACACAGCTGACTTCACCAAGGCATTGTGTGCCAGCCATGCAGGAGTGACCTATCAGCAGAGGGTCTCCCTCACAGAAGGCTGAGGAACACAGCCAGGAACAGACTCTCACCAGGGGGTCCGCATAACCACGTGGATGAGAAGCAGGCAGGAGTGTCCTCACACTAGTGGGGCCACATCATCGAAAGGTGAGGAACCCAGCAAAGGTGGCCACAAACCAGAGGACCCACATCACCAGGGGGTTGAGAGTGAGGTAGGTGTCTGGACAGGCATATTTAACACTCATTTCCCACCAGGAAGAGGAATTAACCAAAGGCTCAGCGTGCCATGCCGGAACCACACTAGGGCCTGAAGCAATCCTGCGGTGTTGCGGCCAGCTCACAAGAAAGCGAGTTGAAGAAAGGAGCTCAGGGGCACTGTCATTCACAAACCTGCAGAGTTATAAATGACAGCTATCGTCCAAAAATATATTGAAGTAAGGCTGCCAAGAGGACTTGAAAGCGGGGCAGAATTGCAGGAAACCGATTTCAGGAGGTAGACTGGAATTGCATGTAAAGCATAGGAAAAGAGGCAGAACGTCCACAATGATGCACTTGGCCAAAAAGGGCGTATGCGTTTTTTCCTGAATATATTCAGGAAAAAACGCATACGCCCTTTTTGGCCAACCAAGTAAGCTTTCAAAGGAAATCTGCACTACAATGAAGTCTCACTGCCACCCGGTCAAAAGGGCCATCTGAAAAAAGTGTAAAATCCAGAAAGGCAGGACAGGCCATGGAGAACTGGGAGCCTTGTTATGCTGATGGGCGGGATGTAAATTGCCAACAGCCACTCTGGAGAAGTGTATGGTGTTTCCTGAAACATCTAAAAAACAAAGCAACAGAGCCTAGGGCACTTCCACTTATGGTCCTATAGCTTAGGGAAATTAAAATCAAAAAGACACAGCCACCCCAAAGTTTGGGACGGCTCTGTTTACAAGAACCTCGTTTAGGGTACAAGTTCAATATCGCAGAAAGCGAAAAATGGAAAAAGAAGTTGTGGTACATACATACAATGCAATATCACTCAGCAAAGAAATCTATGTCATCAGGGCCGTAGCAGCATAATGAGTGGATTCAGGTACGATGATTCTAAGTGAAATAAGTCACCCAGAAAAAGAAACATCATAAGATATCACTACTACACGGAATGTAAACTTGGCTACACAGGAACTGAATTACAAAACAGAACAGGGTCTCAAATGTAGAAAACCAACTTATGCTTGCTTAAGGGGAAAGGTGAGTTGGGGTGCTGCATAAAACCAGAGATTGAAATTAGCACAGATACCGTTCCATAAGCCAAATATGTAATAGACAAGAGCTACTCCTTGCTCAACGAAGTGTACTCAACACCCCATATTAAACGCCTAAGAATATACCTGACTAGTAAGAATCTTAAAACCTATGGATTTATATGTCTCCGAAAGAGAATTAAGCATGTGTACAGCGGCATAAACACAGCAGTGATAGGATTGGTGAGGTTCGGTTAGCAAATGCAGACCCTTTGAAGTCATATTGCATGGTACCCATTCCATGGGTCTCAACTCTCCAGGTTTAAGGGATTCTTCCTTCAGCTAAAACATGCATGTGGAACACAGAGTATGATCCACCGTGTGATCAGGAAACGTGTTCCAATCTGTCTCAGTTTTCGTCCCCCGGTACTTGGGTGCAACATTCCAGACGCTTTACTAACACTCTCCCCACTTGGAGAGTCAGTGCCTTTAACCTCCTGTTTGGCCCAGTTTGCAATTTCTGCGGAAAATGAACAGGAAAAGGGAGAACCAATGAGAGACTAGCTGGAGGTGTCTGGACGGGCAAATTTAACTCTCATTTCCCACCACGAAGTGGAATTAACCAAAGGCTCAGAGTGCAGTGCCGGAACCACACTAGGGCCTGAAGCAATCGTGCGGTGTTGCGGCCAGCTCACAAGAAAGCGAGTTGAAGAAAGAAGCTCAGGGGCACTGTCATTCACAAACCTGCAGAGTTATAAATGACAGCTATCGTCCAAAAATATATTGAAGTAAGGCCGCCAAGAGGACTCGAAAGCGGGGCAGAATTGCAGGAAACCGATTTCAGGAGGTAGATAGGAATTGCATTTAAAGCATAGGAAAAGAGACAGAACTTGGAAAATAATGCACTTGGCAAAAAAGGGCATATGTGTTTTATCCAGAGCTCTCATAACCGAGGAGAGGAGATTCCCAGCAGGCTCCAACTGCCACCTGAGGGCTCATGTTGTCAAGGCAACGTGAGCAAGCCAGGCAGGAGTTACCTCACAGCAGAGATCCCACCTCACAGAAGGGTGAGAAACCCAGCCAACATCAGAGTCTCACCATAGTGCCCACATCACCAAGGGGATGGGAACCAGGCAGGAGTGTCTTCACACCAGTGGGGCCACATCATCGAAAGGTGAGGTACTCAGCACATGTGTCCTCAAACCAGAGGACCCACATCACTAAGGGCCTCGGAGTGAGGCAGGCAGGAGTAGCCTCACAACACTGGGCCCATAGAATAAAAAAGTGAGGAATCCAGCAGTTGGAACCTCCCAGCAGGGGACCCAGAGCACCGAGGCTATGGGATCCAGGCCACAGTGAACTCACAGAAGAGGGCCCATTTCATGAAACTGAGCAACCCAGCCATTGGGACCACAGAGCAGGAGGTCCACATCCCCATGGGGATATAAATCTGGTAGGAGTGTCCTCGCACCACTGAAAACGTATCAGAAAATTTTGGGAGACCAGCAGTTAGAGCCTGACGCCAGAGGACCCTCATCACCAAGGGAAGGAGGCTCCCAGCAGGCTCCAACGGCCACCAGAGGGCTGACGTCGCCAAGGCGATGTGTGCCAACCAGGCACGAATGACCTCACAGCAGAGGGCCCACCTCAGAGAAGTGTGACGAACCCAGTCAGGATCAGACTCGCACCAGAGGGCCCACATCACCAAATGGATTGGAACCAGGCAGGAGTGTCCTCACATGAGTAGGGCCACATCATCTAAAGGTGAGGAACCCAGAACACGTGGCTTCAAACCATAGGACACACATCACCAAGAGGCTGGGGGTGAGGCAGGCAGGAGGAGCCTCACAACAGAGGGCCCAAAAATAAGGAAGGTGAGGAATCCAGCAGTTGCAACCTCCCAGCAGGCGGCCCAGAGCACAGAGGCTAGGGGATCCAAGCCAGAGTGAACTAACACCAGACAGCCCACATCATGAAACTGTGAGCAACCCAGACATTGGGACCTCAGAGCAGAAGGCCCACATCCCCATGGTGATGGGAACATGACAGGAGTGTCCTGGCATCACTGGGCTCACATCAGAAAACGTGGGGTGCTCAGAAGTTAGGGCCTGACGCTAGAGGGCACTCATCACCGAGGGGAGGAGGCTCCCAGCAGGCTCCAGCTGCCACCAGAGGGCCAACGTCACCAAGGCGATGTGTGCCAGCCCGGCAGGAGTGACCTCACAGCAGAGGCCCCACCTCACAGAAGGGTGAGGAACACAGCCAGGATCAGACTCTCACCAGAGGGTCCACATCACCAAGGGGAAGGGAATCAGGCAGGAGTGTCCCCACATCAGTGGGACAACATCATCGAAAGGTGAGGATCCCAGCACATGTAGCCTCAAACCAGAGGAACCACATCACCAAGGGGTTCGGAATGAGGCTGGCAGGACCGGCCTCACAACACAGGGTCCATAGAATATAAAAGTTGAGGAATCCAGCAGTTGGAACCTCCCAGCAAGCGGCCCAGAGCACCGAGGCTATGGGATCCAGGCCGCAGTGAACTCACAGCAGAGGGCCCACATCATGAACCTGTGAGCAGCCCAGCCGTTGGGACCTCAGAACAGAAGGCCCACATCCCCATTGGGATGGGAACCTGGCAGGAGTGGCTTCGCACCACTTAGCACATATCAGAAAATGTTAGGAGCCCAGCAGTTAGGGCCTGACGCCAGGGGGCCCTCATAACTGAGGGGAGGAGACTCCCAGCAGGTTCCAACTGCCAACAGAGGGCCCACGTCTACAAGGTGGCATGCGCCAGCCAGGCAGTAGTGACCTCACAACAGAGGGCCTATCTCACAGAAGGGTGAGGAACCGAGGTAGGATGAGACTCTTGCCAGAGGGCACACAACACCAAGGGGATGGGAACCAGTCAGGACTGTCCTCTCACCAGTGGGGCCACATCATCGAAAGGTGAGGAACCCAGCACATGCGGCCTCATATCAGAGGACATACATCACAAAGGGGATGGGAGTGAGGCAGGTAGGAGTAGCCTAAAAACAGAGGGCCCAAAGAATAAAAAAGGTGAGGAATCCAGCATTTGGAACCTCCCAGCAGGCGGCCAAGAGCACAGAAGCTATGGGATGCAGGCAGGAGTGAACTAACAGCAGAGAGCCCACATCATGAAACTGTGAGCAACCCAGGCGTTGGGACCTCAGAGCAGAAAGCCCACATCCCCATGGGGATGGGAACCTGACAGGAGTGTCCTGGCATCACTGGGCTCACATCAGAAAACGTGGGGAACCCAGCAGTTAGGGCCTGATGCTAGAGGGCTGTCATCACCGAGGGCAGGAGGCTCCCAGCAGGTTCCATGTGCCAACAGAGGGCCCACGTTGCCAAGGTGATGTGTGCAAGTCAGGTAGGATTGACCTCACAGCAGAGGGCCTACCTCACAGAAGAGTGAGGAACCCAGCCAGGATAAGACTGTCACCAGAAGGCCCACATCACCAAGGGGATGGGAACCAGGCAGGAGTGTCCTCACACCAGTGGGGCCACATCATTGAAAGTTGCGGAACCCAGCATATGTGGCCTCAAACCAGAGGACCCACATCACAAAGGGGATGCGAGTGAGGCAGGCAGGAGGAGCATCGCAACACAGACCCCATAGAATACAAAAGTTGAGGAATCGAGCAGTTGGAACCTTCCAGCAGGCGGCCCAGAGCACAGAGGCTATGGCATCCAGGCCAGAGTGAACTAACAGCAGAGAGCCCACATCATGAAACTGTGAACAACCCAGCCGTTGGGACCTCAGAACAGAAGGCCCACATCCCAATGGGTATGTGAACCTGGATGGAGTGTCTTCGAACCACTGGGCGCACATCACAAAATGTGGGGAGCCCAGCCGTTAGGGCCTGACGCCAGAGGGCCCTCATCACCGAGGGGAGGAGGCTCCCAGCAGGCTCCAAGTGCCACCAGAGGGCTCATGTCCACAAGGCGAGGTGAGCAAGCCAGGCAGGAGTGACCTCACAGCAGACGGCCCACCTCACAGATGGGTGAGGAACCCAGCCAGGATCAGACTCTCAACAGAGAGCCCACATCACCAAGGGGATGTGAACCAGGCAGGAGTCTCCTAAGACCATTGGTCCCACATCATCGAAAGGTGAGGAACCCAGCACATGTGGCCTCAAACCAGAGGACACACATCACGAAGGGGCTGGGAGTGAGGCAGGCAGGAGGATCCTCACAACAGAGGGCCTAAAAAATTAAAAAAAGTGAGGAATCCAGCAGTTGGAACCTTCCAGCAGGCGGCCAAGAACACAGAGGCTATGGGATCCAGGCCACAGTGAACTAACACCAGAGAGCCCACATCATGAAACTGTGATCAACCCAGCCGTTGGAACGTCAGAGCAGAAGGCCCACATCCCCATGGAGATGGGAACCTAAGAGGAGTGCCCGAGCATCACTGGGCTCACTAAGAAAAGTTAGGGAGCCCAGCAGTTAGGGCTTGACATCAGAGGGCCCTCATCACAGAGGTGAGGAGGCTCCCAGCAGGGTCCAAGTGCCACCAGAGGGCTCATGTCAACAAGGCGAGGTGAGCAAGCCAGGCAAGAGTTACCTGATAGTAGAGGGCCCACCTCACAGATGGTTGAGGAACCCAGCCAGGATCAGACTCTCACCAGAGGGCCCACATCACAAAGGGGATGGGAACCAGTCAGGATTATCCTCACACTAGTGGGGCCTCATCATCTTAACGTGAGGAACCCAGCACATGTGTCCTCAAACCAGAGGACCCACATCATAAAGGGCCTTGGAGTGAGGCAGGCAGGAGTAGCCTCACAACACAGGGCACATAATATAAAATACGTGAGGATTCCAGCATTTAGACCTTCCAGCAGGCAGCTCAGAACACCGAGGCTATGGGATCCAGGCCACAGTGAACTCACAGCAGAGGGCCAACATCATAAAACTGTGAGCAACCCAGGCGTTGGGACCACAGAGCAGAAGGCCCACATCCCCATGGGAATGGGAACCTGGCTGGAGTGTCCTCGCACCACTGGGCGCACATCAGAAAATGTGGGGAGCCCACCATTTAGGGCCTGACGCCAGAGGGCCGTCATCACCGAGAGGAGGAGGCACCCTGCACGCTCCAACTGCCACCAGAGGGCTCACGTCTCCAAGGTGACGTGTGCCAGCCAGTCAGGAGTGACCTCACAGCAGAGGGCCTACCTCACAGAACGTTGAGGAACCCAGCCAGGATTAGACTCTGGCCAGAGGGCCCACCTCACCAAGGGGATGGTAACCAGGCAGGAGTGTCCTCACACGAGTGGGGCCACATCATTGAAAGGTGAGGAACGCAGCACATGTGGCCTCAAGCTATAGGACAGTCATCACCAAGGGGCTGGCAGCGAGGCAGGCAGGAGGAACCTCACAACAGAGGGCACATAGAATAAAAAAGTTGAGGAATCCAGCAGTTGGAACCTCCCAGCAGGCGGCTCAGAGCACCGATGATAAGGGATCCTTGCCGGAGTGAACTCACAGCAGAGGGCCCACATCATGGTACTGTGAGCAAGCCAGCCGTTTTGACCTCAGAGCAGAAGGCCCATATCCCCATGGGGATGCGAACCTGGCAAGAGTGTCCTCACTCACTTGGCGCACATCAGAAAATGTGGGGAGCCCAGCAGTTATGGCCTAAGGCAAGAGGGCCCTCATCACCGAGGGGAGGAGGATCCCAGCACACTCCAACTGCCACCAGAGGGCCCACGTCGCCAAGGTGACTTGTGCCAGACAGGCATGATTGACCTCACAGCAGAGGGCCCACCTCACAGAAGGGTGAGGAACCCAGCCAGGATCAGACTCTCACCTGAGGGCCCACATCAGCAAGGGGATGGGAACCAGTCAGGACTGTCTTCCCTCCAGTGGGGCCACATCATTGAAAGGTGCGGAACCCAGCACATGTGGCCTCAAATCAGAGGACACATATCACAAAGGGAATGGGAGTGAGGCAGGCAGGAGTAGTCTAAAAACAGAGGGCCCAAAGAATAAGAAAGGTGAGGAATCCAGCACATGTGGCCTCAAACCAGAGGACACACATCACGAAGGGGCTGGGAGTGAGGCAGGCAGGAGGATCCTCACAACAGAGGGCCCAAAAAATTAAAAAAGTGAGGAATCCAGCAGTTGGAACCTCCCAGCAGGCGGCCAAGAACACAGAGGCTATGGGATCCAGGCCACAGTGAACTAACACCAGAGAGCCCACATCATGAAACTGTGATCAACCCAGCCGTTGGAACGTCAGAGCAGAAGGCCCACATCCCCATGGAGATGGGAACCTAAGAGGAGTGCCCGAGCATCACTGGGCTCACTAAGAAAAGTTGGGGAGCCCAGCAGTTAGGGCCTGACGTCAGAGGGCCCTCATCACTGGGGGGCGGAGATTCCCAGCACGCTCCAACTGCCACAACACAGCTGACTTCACCAAGGCATTGTGTGCCAGCCATGCAGGAGTGACCTATCAGCAGAGGGTCTCCCTCACAGAAGGCTGAGGAACACAGCCAGGAACAGACTCTCACCAGGGGGTCCGCATAACCACGTGGATGAGAAGCAGGCAGGACTGTCCTCACACTAGTGGGGCCACATCATCGAAAGGTGAGGAACCCAGCAAAGGTGGCCACAAGCCAGAGGACCCACATCACCAGGGGGTTGAGAGTGAGGTAGGTGTCTGGACAGGCATATTTAACACTCATTTCCCACCAGGAAGAGGAATGAACCAAAGGCTCAGCGTGCCATGCCGGAACCACACTAGGGCCTGAATCAATCCTGCGGTGTTGCGGCCAGCTCACAAGAAAGCGAGTTGAAGAAAGGAGCTCAGGGGCACTGTCATTCACAAACCTGCAGAGTTATAAATGACAGCTATCGTCCAAAAATATATTGAAGTAAGGCTGCCAAGAGGACTTGAAAGCGGGGCAGAATTGCAGGAAACCGATTTCAGGAGGTAGACTGGAATTGCATGTAAAGCATAGGAAAAGAGGCAGAACGTCCACAATGATGCACTTGGCCAAAAAGGGCGTATGCGTTTTTTCCTGAATATATTCAGGAAAAAACGCATACGCACTTTTTGGCCAACCAAGCAAGCTTGCAAAGGAAATCTGCACTACAATGAAGTCTCACTGCCCCCCATTCAAAAAGGGCCATCTGAAAAAAGTGTAAAATCCAGAAAGGCAGGACAGGCCATGGAGAACTGGGAGCCTTGTTATGCTGATGGGCAGGATGTAAATTGCCAACAGCCACTCTGGAGAAGTGTATGGTGTTTCCAGAAACATCTAAAAAACAAAGCAACAGAGCCTAGGGCACTTCCACTTATGGTCCTATAGCTTAGGGAAATTAAAATCAAAAAGACACAGCCACCCCAAAGTTTGGGACGGCTCTGTTTACAAGAACCTCGTTTACGGTACAAGTTCAGTATCGCAGAAAGCGAAAAATGGATAAAGAAGTTGTGGTACATACATACAATGCAATATCACTCAGCAAAGAAATCTATGTCATCAGGGCCGTAGCAGCATAATGAGTGGATTCAGGTACGATGATTCTAAGTGAAATAAGTCACCCAGAAAAAGAAACATCATAAGATATCACTACTACACGGAATGTAAACTTGGCTACACAGGAACTGAATTACAAAACAGAACAGGGTCTCAAATGTAGAAAACCAACTTATGCTTGCTTAAGGGGAAAGGTGAGTTGGGGTGCTGCATAAAACCAGAGATTGAAATTAGCACAGATACCGTTCCATAAGCCAAATATGTAATAGACAAGAGCTATTCCTTGCTCAACGAAGTGGACACAACACCCCATATTAAACGCCTAAGAATATACCTGACTAGTAAGAATCTTAAAACCTATGGATTTATACGTCTCCGAAAGAGAATCAAGCTTGTGTACAGCGGCATAAACGCAGCAGTGATAGGATTGGTGAGGATCGGTGAGCAAATGCAGACCCTTTGAAGTCATATTGCATGGTACCCATACCATGGGTCTCAACTCTCCAGGTTTAAGGGATTCTTCCTTCAGCTAAAACATGCATGTGGAACCCAGACTATGATCCACCGTGTGATTGGGAAACGTGTTCCAAGGTGTCTCAGTTTTCGTCCCCTGGTTCTGGGGTGCAACATTCCAGACGCTTTACTAACACTCTCCCCACTTGGAGAGTCAGTGCCTTTAACCTCCTGTTTGTCCCAGTTTGCAATTTCTGCGGAAAATGAACAGGAATAGGGAGAACCAATGAGAGACTAGCTGGAGGTGTCTGGACGGGCAAATTTAACTCTCATTTCCCACCAGGAAGAGGAATTAACCAAAGGCTCAGCGTGCCATGCCGGAACCACACTAGGACCTGAAACAATCCTGCGGTGTTGCGGCCAGCTCACAAGAAAGCGAGTTGAAGAAAGGAGCTCAGGGGCACTGTCATTCACAAACCTGCAGAGTTATAAATGACAGCTATCGTCCAAAAATATATTGAAGTAAGGCTGCCAAGAGGACTTGAAAGCGGGGCAGAATTGCAGGAAACCGATTTCAGGAGGTAGACTGGAATTGCATGTAAAGCATAGGAAAAGAGGCAGAACGTCCACAATGATGCACTTGGCCAAAAAGGGCGTATGCGTTTTTTCCTGAATATATTCACGAAAAAACGCATACGTCCTTTTTGGCCAACCAAGCAAGCTTGCAAAGGAAATCTGCACTACAATGAAGCCTGAGTGCCCCCCGGTCAAAAGGGCCATCTGAAAAAAGTGTAAAATCGACAAAGGCAGGACAGGCCATGGAGAACTGGGAGCCTTGTTATGCTGATGGGCGGGATGTAAATTGCCAACAGCCACTCTGGAGAAGTGTATGGTGTTTCCTGAAACATCTACATAACAAAGCAACAGAGCCTAGGGCACTTCCGCTTATGGTTCTATAGCTTAGGGAAATTAAAATCAAAAAGACACAGCCACCCCAAAGTTTGGGACGCCTCTGTTTACAAGAACCTCGTTTACGGTACAAGTTCAATATCGCAGAAAGCGAAAAATGGATAAAGAAGTTGTGGTACTTACGTACAATGCAATATCACTCAGCAATGAAATCTATGTCATCAGGCCCGTACCAGCATAATGACTGGATTCAGGTACGATGATTCTAAGTGAAATAAGTCACACAGAAAAAGAAACATCATAAGATATCACTACTACACGGAATGTAAACTTGGCTACACAGGAACTGAATTACAAAACAGAGCAGGGTCTCAAATGTAGAAAACCAACTTATGCTTGCTTAAGGGGAAAGGTGAGTTGGGGTGCTGCATAAAACAAGAGATTGAAATTAGCACAGATACCGTTCCATAAGCCAAATATGTAATAGACAAGAGCTACTCCTTGCTCAACGAAGTGGACTCAACACCCCGTTTTAAACGCCTAAAAATATACCCGACTAGTAAGAATCTTAAAACCTATGGATTTATATGTCTCTGAAAGAGAATCAAGCGTGTGTACAGCGGCATAAACGAAGCAGTGATAGGATTTGTGAAGATCGGTGAGCAAATGCAGACACTTTGAAGTCATATTGCATGGTACCCATTATATGGGTCTCAACTCTCCAGGTTTAAGGGATTCTTCCTTCAGCTAAAACATGCATGTGGAACCCAGAGTATGATCCACGTGTGATCAGGAAACGTGTTCAAATGTGACTCAGTTTTCGACCCTGGTACTCGGGGGCAACATTCCAGACGCTTTACTAACACTCTCCCCACTTGGAGAGTCAGTGCCTTTAACCTCCTGTTTGGCCCAGTTTGCAATTTCTGCAAAAAATGAACAGGAATAGGGAGAACCAATGAGAGACTAGCTGGAGGTGTCTGGACGGGCAAATTTAACTCTCATTTCCCACCAGGAAGAGGAATTAACCAAAGGCTCAGCGTGCCATGCCGGAACCACACTAGGGCCTGAAGCAATCCTGCGGTGTTGCGGCCAGTTCACAAGAAAGCGAGTTGAAGAAAGGAGCTCAGGGGCACTGTCATTCACAAACCTGCAGAGTTATAAATGACAGCTATCGTCCAAAAATATATTGAAGTAAGGCTGCCAAGAGGACTTGAAAGCGGGGCAGAATTGCAGGAAACCGATTTCAGGAGGTAGACTGGAATTGCATGTAAAGCATAGGAAAAGAGGCAGAACGTCCACAATGATGCACTTGGCCAAAAAGGGCATATGCGTTTTTTCCTGAATATATTCAGGAAAAAATGCATACGCCCTTTTTGGCCAACCAAGCAATCTTGCAAAGGAAATCTGCACTACAATGAAGTCTCACTGCCACCCGGTCAAAAGGGCCATCTGAAAAAAGTGTAAAATCCAGAAAGGCAGGACAGGCCATGGAGAACTGGGAGCCTTGTTATGCTGATGGGCGGGATGTAAATTGCCAAGAGCCACTCTGGAGAAGTGTATGGTGTTTCCTGAAACATCTACAAAACAAAGCAACAGAGCCTAGGGCACTTCCACTTATGGTCCTATAGCTTAGGGAAATTAAAATCAAAAAGACACAGCCACCCCAAAGTTTGGGACGGCTCTGTTTACAATAACCTCATTTACGGTACAAGTTCAATATCGCAGAAAGCGAAAAATGGATAAAGAAGTTGTGGTACTTACGTACAATGCAATATCACTCAGCAATGAAATCTATGTCATCAGGCCCGTAGCAGCATAATGAGTGGATTCAGGTACGATGATTCTAAGTGAAATAAGTCACACAGAAAAAGAAACATCATAAGATATCACTACTACACGGAATGTAAACTTGGCTACAGAGGAACTGAATTACAAAACAGAACAGGGTCTCAAATGTAGAAAACCAACTTATGCTTGCTTAAGGGGAAAGGTGAGTTGGGGTGCTGCATAAAACAAGAGATTGAAATTAGCACAGATACCGTTCCATAAGCCAAATATGTAATAGACAAGAGCTACTCCTTGCTCAACGAAGTGGACTCAACACCCCATATTAAACGCCTAAGAATATACCTGACTAGTAAGAATCTAAAAACCTAAGGATTTATATGTCTCTGAAAGAGAATCAAGCGTGTGTACAGCGGCATAAACGCAGCAGTGATAGGATTGGTGAGGATCGGTGAGCAAATGCAGACCCTTTGAAGTCATATTGCATGGTACCCATTCCATGGGTCTCAACTCTCCAGGTTTAAGGGATTCTTCCTTCAGCTAAAACATGCATGTGGAACCCAGACTATGATCCACCGTGTGATTGGGAAACGTGTTCAAAGGTGTCTCAGTTTTCGTCCCCTGGTACTCGGGTTCAACATTCCAGACGCTTTACTAACACTCTCCCCACTTGGAGAGTCAGTGCCTTTAACCTCCTCTTTGGTCCACTTTGCAATTTCTGCGGAAAATGAACAGGAATAGGGAGAACTAATGAGAGACTAGCTGGAGGTGTTTGGACGGGCAAATTTAACTCTCATTTCCCACCAGGAAGAGGAATTAACCAAAGGCTCAGCGTGCCATGCCGGAACCACACTAGGGCCTGAAGCAATCCTGCGGTGTTGCGGCCAGCTCACAAGAAAGCGAGTTGAAGAAAGGAGCTCAGGGGCACTGTCATTCACAAACCTGCAGAGTTATAAATGACAGCTATCGTCCAAAAATATATTGAAGTAAGGCTGCCAAGAGGACTTGAAAGCAGGGCAGAATTGCAGGAAACCGATTTCAGGAGGTAGACTGGAATTGCATGTAAAGCATAGGAAAAGAGGCAGAACGTCCACAATGATGCACTTGGCCAAAAAGGGTGTATGCGTTTTTTCCTGAATATATTCAGGAAAAAACGCATACGCTCTTTTTGGCCAACCAAGCAAGCTTGCAAAGGAAATCTGCACTACAATGAAGTCTCACTGCATCCCGGTCAAAAGGGCCATCTGTAAAAAATGTAAAATCCAGAAAGGCAGGACAGGCCATGGAGAACTGGGAGCCTTGTTATGCTGATGGGCGGGATGTAAATTGACAACAGCCACTCTGGAGAAGTGTATGGTGTTTCCTGAAACATCTACAAAACAAAGCAACAGAGCCTAGGGCACTTCCACTTATGGTCCTATAGCTTAGGGAAATTAAAATCAAAAAGACACAGCCACCCCAAAGTTTGGGACGGCTCTGTTTACAAGAACCTCGTTTACGGTACAAGTTCAATATCGCAGAAAGCGAAAAATGGATAAAGAAGTTGTGGTACTTACGTACAATGCAATATCACTCAGCAATGAAATCTATGTCATCAGGCCCGTAGCAGCATAATGAGTGGATTCAGGTACGATGATTCTAAGTGAAATAAGTCACACAGAAAAAGAAACATCATAAGATATCACTACTACACGGAATGTAAACTTGGCTACACAGGAACTGAATTACAAAACAGAACAGGGTCTCAAATGTAGAAAACCAACTTATGCTTGCTTAAGGGGAAAGGTGAGTTGGGGTGCTGCATAAAACAAGAGATTGAAATTAGCACAGATACCGTTCCATAAGCCAAATATGTAATAGACAAGAGCTACTCCTTGCTCAACGAAGTGGACTCAACACCCCATATTAAACGCCTAAGAATATACCTGACTAGTAAGAATCTTAAAACCTATGGATTTATATGTCTCTGAAAGAGAATCAAGCGTGTGTACAGCGGCATAAACGCAGCAGTGATAGGATTGTTGAGGATCGGTGAGCAAATGCAGACCCTTTGAAGTCATATTGCATGGTACCCATTCCATGGGTCTCAACTCTCCAGGTTTAAGGGATTCTTCCTTCAGCTAAAACATGCATGTGGAACCCAGACTATGATCCACCGTGTGATGGGGAAACGTGTTCAAAGGTGTCTCAGTTTTCGTCCCCTGGTACTAGGGTGCAACATTCCAAACGCTTTACTAACACTCTCCCCACTTGGAGAGTCAGTGCCTTTAACCTCCTGTTTGTCCCAGTTTGCAATTTCTGCGGAAAATGAACAGGAATAGGGAGAACCAATGAGAGACTAGCTGGAGGTGTCTGGACGGGCAAATTTAACTCTCATTTCCCACCAGGAAGAGGAATTAACCAAAGGCTCAGCGTGCCATGCCGGAACCACACTAGGGCCTGAAACAATCCTGCGGTGTTGCGGCCAGCTCACAAGAAAGCGAGTTGAAGAAAGGAGCTCAGGGGCACTGTCATTCACAAACCTGCAGAGTTATAAATGACAGCTATCGTCCAAAAATATATTGAAGTAAGGCTGCCAAGAGGACTTGAAAGCGGGGCAGAATGGCAGGAAACCGATTTCAGGAGGTAGACTGGAATTGCATGTAAAGCATAGGAAAAGAGGCAGAACGTCCACAATGATGCACTTGGCCAAAAAGGGCGTATGCGTTTTTTTCTGAATATATTCACGAAAAAACGCATACGCACTTTTTGGCCAACCAAGCAAGCTTGCAAAGGAAATCTGCACTACAATGGAGTCTCGCTGCCCCCCGGTCAAAAGGGCCATCTGTAAAAAATGTAAAATCCAGAAAGTCAGGACAGGCCATGGAGAACTGGGAGCCTTGTTATGCTGATGGGCGGGATGTAAATTGACAACAGCCACTCTGGAGAAGTGTATGGTGTTTCCTGAAACATCTACAAAACAAAGCAACAGAGCCTAGGGCACTTCCACTTATGGTCCTATAGCTTAGGGAAATTAAAATCAAAAAGACACAGCCACCCCAAAGTTTGGGACGGCTCTGTTTACAATAACCTCGTTTACGGTACAAGTTCAATATCGCAGAAAGCGAAAAATGGATAAAGAAGTTGTGGTACTTACGTACAATGCAATATCATTCAGCAATGAAATCTATGTCATCAGGCCCGTAGCAGCATAATGAGTGGATTCAGGTACGATGATTCTAAGTGAAATAAGTCACAGAGAAAAAGAAACATCATAAGATATCACTACTACACGGAATGTAAACTTGGCTACACAGGAAATGAATTACAAAACAGAACAGGGTCTCAAATGTAGAAAACCAACTTATGCTTGCTTAAGGGGAAAGGTGAGTTGGGGTGCTGCATAAAACAAGAGATTGAAATTAGCACAGATACCGTTCCATAAGCCAAATATGTAATAGACAAGAGCTACTCCTTGCTCAACGAAGTGGACTCAACACCCCATATTAAACGCCTAAGAATATACCTGACTAGTAAGAATCTTAAAACCTATGGATTTATATGTCTCCGAAGGAGAATCAAACGTGTGTACAGTGGCATAAACACAGCAGTGATAGGATTGGTGAGGATTGTTGAGCAAATGCAGACCCTTTGAAGTCATATTGCATGGTACCCATTCCATGGGTCTCAACTCTCCAGGTTTAAGGGATTCTTCCTTCAGCTAAAACATGCATGTGGAACCCAGAGTATGACCCACCGTGTGGTCGGGAAACGTGTTCAAAGGTGTCTCAGTTTTCGTCACCTGGTACTCGGGTGCAACATTCCAGACGCTTTACTAACACTCTCCCCACTTGGAGAGTCAGTGCCTTTAACCTCCTGTTTGGCCCAGTTTGCAATTTCTGCGGAAAATGAACAGGAATAGGGAGAACCAATGAGAGACTAGCTGGAGGTGTCAGGACGGGCAAATTTAACTCTCATTTCCCACCAGGAAGAGGAATTAACCAAAGGCTCAGCGTGCCATGCCGGAACCACACTAGGGCCTGAAACAATCCTGCGGTGTTGCGGCCAGCTCACAAGAAAGCGAGTTGAAGAAAGGAGCTCAGGGGCACTGTCATTCACAAACCTGCAGAGTTATAAATGACAGCTATCGTCCAAAAATATATTGAAGTAAGGCTGCCAAGAGGACTTGAAAGCAGGGCAGAATGGCAGGAAACCGATTTCAGGAGGTAGACTGGAATTGCATGTAAAGCATAGGAAAAGAGGCAGAACGTCCACAATGATGCACTTGGCCAAAAAGGGCGTATGCGTTTTTTCCTGAATATATTCAGGAAAAAACGCATACGCCCTTTTTGGCCAACCAAGCAAGCTTGCAAAGGAAATCTGCACTACAATGAAGTCTCACTGCCCCCCGGTCAAAAGGGCCATCTGAAAAAAATGTAAAATCCAGAAATGCAGGACAGGCCATGGAGAACTGGGAGCCTTGTTATGCTGATGGGCGGGATGTAAATTGCCAACAGCCACTCTGGAGAAGTGTATGGTGTTTCCTGAAACATCTACAAAACAAAGCAACAGAGCCTAGGGCACTTCCACTTATGGTCCTATAGCTTAGGGAAATTAAAATCTAAAAGACACAGCCACCCCAAAGTTTGGGACGGCTCTGTTTACAAGAACCTCGTTTACGGTACAAGTTCAATATCATAGAAAGCGAAAAATGGATAAAGAAGTTGTGGTACTTACGTACAATGCAATATCACTCAGCAATGAAATCTATGTCATCAGGCCCGTAGCAGCATAATGAGTGGATTCAGGTACGATGATTCTAAGTGAAATAAGTCACACAGAAAAAGAAACATCATAAGATATCACTACTACACGGAATGTAAACTTGGCTACAGAGGAACTGAATTACAAAACAGAACAGGGTCTCAAATGTAGAAAACCAACTTATGCTTGCTTAACGGGAAAGGTGAGTTGGGGTGCTGCATAAAACAAGAGATTGAAATTAGCACAGATACCGTTCCATAAGCCAAATATGTAATAGACAAGAGCTACTCCTTGCTCAACGAAGTGGACTCAACACCCCATATTAAACGCCTAAGAATATACCTGACTAGTAAGAATCTTAAAACCTATGGATTTATATGTCTCCGAAAGAGAATCAAGCGTGTGTACAGCGGCATAAACGCAGCAGTGATAGGATTGGTGCGGATCGGTGAGCAAATGCAGACACTTTGAAGTCATATTGCATGGTACCCTTTCCATGGGTCTCAACTCTCCAGGTTTAAGGGATTCTTCCTTCAGCTAAAACATGCATGTGGAACCCAGAGTATGATCCACCATGTGATTGGGAAACGTGTTCAAAGGTGTCTCAGTTTTCGTCCCCTGGTACTCGGGTTCAACATTCCAGACGCTTTACTAACACTCTCCCCACTTGGAGAGTCAGTGCCTTTAACCTCCTCTTTGGCCCAGTTTGCAATTTCTGCGGAAAATGAACAGGAATAGGGAGAACCAATGAGAGACTAGCTGGAGGTGTCTGGACGGGCAAATTTAACTCTCATTCCCCACCAGGAAGAGGAATTAACCAAAGGCTCAGCGTGCCATGCCGGAACCACACTAGGGCTGGAAGCAATCCTGCAGTGTTGTGGCCTGCTCACAAGAAAGCGAGTTGAAGAAAGGAGCTCAGGGGCACTGTCATTCACAAACCTGCAGAGTTATAAATGACAGCTATCGTCCAAAAATATATTGAAGTAAGGCTGCCAAGAGGACTTGAAAGCGGGGCAGAATGGCAGGAAACCGATTTCAGGAGGTAGACTGGAATTGCATGTAAAGCATAGGAAAAGAGGCAGAACGTCCACAATGATGCACTTGGCCAAAAAGGGCGTATGCGTTTTTTCCTGAATATATTCAGGAAAAAACGCATACGCCCTTTTTGGCCAACCAAGCAAGCTTGCAAAGGAAATCTGCACTACAATGAAGTCTCACTGCCCCCCAGTCAAAAGGGCCATCTGAAAAAAATGTAAAATCCAGAAAGGCAGGACAGGCCATGGAGAACTGGGAGCCTTGTTATGCTGATGGGCGGGATGTAAATTGCCAACAGCCACTCTGGAGAAGTGTATGGTGTTTCCTGAAACATCTAAAAAACAAAGCAACAGAGCCTAGGGCACTTCCACTTATGGTCCTATAGCTTAGGGAAATTAAAATCAAAAAGACACAGCCACCCCAAAGTTTGGGACGGCTCTGTTTACAAGAACCTCATTTACGGTACAAGTTCAATATCACAGAAAGCGAAAAATGGATAAAGAAGTTGTGGTACTTACGTACAATGCAATATCACTCAGTAATGAAATCTATGTCATCAGGCCCGTAGCAGCATAATGAGTGGATTCAGGTACGATGATTCTAAGTGAAATAAGTCACACAGAAAAAGAAACATCATAAGATATCACTACGACACGGAATGTAAACTTGGCTACACAGGAACTGAATTACAAAACAGAGCAGGGTCTCAAATGTAGAAAACCAACTTATGCTTGCTTAAGGGGAAAGGTGAGTTGGGGTGCTGCATAAAACCAGAGATTGAAATTAGCACAGATACCGTTCCATAAGCCAAATATGTAATAGACAAGAGCTACTCCTTGCTCAACGAAGTGGACTCAACACCCCATATTAAACGCCTAAGAATATACCTGACTAGTAAGAATCTTAAAACCTATGGATTTATATGTCTCCGAAAGAGAATCAAGGGTGTGTACAGCGGCATAAACGCAGCAGTGATAGGATTGGTGAGGATCGGTGAGCAAATGCAGACACTTTGAAGTCATATTGCATGGTACCCATTCCATGGGTCTCAACTCTCCAGGTTTAAGGGATTCTTCCTTCAGCTAAAACATGCATGTGGAACCCAGAGTATGATCCATGATGTGATTGGGAAACGTGTTCAAAGGTGTCTCAGTTTTCGTCCCCTGGTACTCGGGTTCAACATTCCAGACGCTTTACTAACACTCTCCCCACTTGGAGAGTCAGTGCCTTTAACCTCCTGTTTGGCCCAGTTTGCAATTTCTGCGGAAAATGAACAGGAATAGGGAGAACCAATGAGAGACTAGCTGGAGGTGTCTGGACGGGCAAATTTAACTCTCATTCCCCACCAGGAAGAGGAATTAACCAAAGGCTCAGCGTGCCATGCCGGAACCACACTAGGGCTGGAAGCAATCCTGCAGTGTTGTGGCCTGCTCACAAGAAAGCGAGTTGAAGAAAGGAGCTCAGGGGCACTGTCATTCACAAACCTGCAGAGTTATAAATGCAGCTATCGTCCAAAAATATATTGAAGTAAGGCTGCCAAGAGGACTTGAAAGCGGGGCAGAATTGCAGGAAACCGATTTCAGGAGGTAGACTGGAATTGCATGTAAAGCATAGGAAAAGAGGCAGAACGTCCACAATGATGCACTTGGCCAAAAAGGGCATATGCGTTTTTTCCTGAATATATTCAGGAGAAAACGCATACGCCCTTTTTGGCCAACCAAGCAAGCATGCAAAGGAAATCTGCACTACAATGAAGTCCCACTGCCCCCCAGTCAAAAGGGCCATCTGAAAAAAGTATAAAATCCAGAAAGGCAGGACAGGCCATGGAGACGTGGGAGCCTTGTTATGCTGATGGGTGGGATGTAAATTGCCAACAGCCACTCTGCAGAAGTGTATGGTGTTTCCTGAAACATCTAAAAAACAAAGCAACAGAGCCTAGGGCACTTCCACTTATGGTCCTATAGCTTAGGGAAATTAAAATCAAAAAGACACAGCCACCCCAAAGTTTGGGACGGCTCTGTTTACAAGAACCTCGTTTACGGTACAAGTTCAATATCACAGAAAGCGAAAAATGGATAAAGAATTTGTGGTACTTACGTACAATGCAATATCACTCAGCAATGAAATCTATGTCATCAGGCCCGTAGCAGCATAATGAGTGGATTCAGGTACGATGATTCTAAGTGAAATAAGTCACACAGAAAAAGAAACATCATAAGATATCACTACTACACGGAATGTAAACTTGGCTACACAGGAACTGAATTACAAAACAGAACAGGGTCTCAAATGTAGAAAACCAACTTATGCTTGCTTAAGGGGAAAGGTGAGTTGGGGTGCTGCATAAAACCAGAGATTGAAATTAGCACAGATACCGTTCCATAAGCCAAATATGTAATAGACAAGAGCTACTCCTTGCTCAACGAAGTGGACTCAACACCCCATATTAAACGCCTAAGAATATACCTGACTAGTAAGAATCTTAAAACCTATGGATTTATATGTCTCCGAAAGAGAATTAAGCGTGTGTACAGCGGCATAAACACAGCAGTGATAGGATTGGTGAGGTTCGGTTAGCAAATGCAGACCCTTTGAAGTCATATTGCATGGTACCCATTCCATGGGTCTCAACTCTCCAGGTTTAAGGGATTCTTCCTTCAGCTAAAACATGCATGTGGAACCCAGAGTATGATCCACCGTGTGATCAGGAAACGTGTTCCAATGTGTCTCAGTCTTCGTCCCCCGGTACTTGGGTGCAACATTCCAGACGCTTTACTAACACTCTCCCCACTTGGAGAGTCAGTGCCTTTAACCTCCTGTTTGGCCCAGTTTGCAATTTCTGCGGAAAATGAACAGGAAAAGGGAGAACCAATGAGAGACTAGCTGGAGGTGTCTGGACGGGCAAATTTAACTCTCATTTCCCACCAGGAAGTGTAATTAACCAAAGGCTCAGAGTGCAGTGCCGGAACCACACTAGGGCCTGAAGCAATCGTGCGGTGTTGCGGCCAGCTCACAAGAAAGCGAGTTGAAGAAAGAAGCTCAGGGGCACTGTCATTCACAAACCTGCAGAGTTATAAATGACAGCTATCGTCCAAAAATATATTGAAGTAAGGCCGCCAAGAGGACTCGAAAGCGGGGCAGAATTGCAGGAAACCGATTTCAGGAGGTAGATAGGAATTGCATTTAAAGCATAGGAAAAGAGACAGAACTTGGAAAATAATGCACTTGGCAAAAAAGGGCATATGTGTTTTATCCAGAGCTCTCATAACCGAGGAGAGGAGATTCCCAGCAGGCTCCAACTGCCACCTGAGGGCTCATGTTGTCAAGGCAACGTGAGCAAGCCAGGCAGGAGTTACCTCACAGCAGAGATCCCACCTCACAGAAGGGTGAGAAACCCAGCCAACATCAGAGTCTCACCATAGTGCCCACATCACCAAGGGGATGGGAACCAGGCAGGAGTGTCTTCACACCAGTGGGGCCACATCATCGAAAGGTGAGGTACTCAGCACATGTGTCCTCAAACCAGAGGACCCACATCACTAAGGGCCTCGGAGTGAGGCAGGCAGGAGTAGCCTCACAACACTGGGCCCATAGAATAAAAAAGTGAGGAATCCAGCAGTTGGAACCTCCCAGCAGGGGACCCAGAGCACCGAGGCTATGGGATCCAGGCCACAGTGAACTCACAGAAGAGGGCCCATTTCATGAAACTGAGCAACCCAGCCATTGGGACCACAGAGCAGGAGGTCCACATCCCCATGGGGATATAAATCTGGTAGGAGTGTCCTCGCACCACTGAAAACGTATCAGAAAATTTTGGGAGACCAGCAGTTAGAGCCTGACGCCAGAGGACCCTCATCACCAAGGGAAGGAGGCTCCCAGCAGGCTCCAACGGCCACCAGAGGGCTGACGTCGCCAAGGCGATGTGTGCCAACCAGGCACGAATGACCTCACAGCAGAGGGCCCACCTCAGAGAAGTGTGACGAACCCAGTCAGGATCAGACTCGCACCAGAGGGCCCACATCACCAAATGGATTGGAACCAGGCAGGAGTGTCCTCACATGAGTAGGGCCACATCATCTAAAGGTGAGGAACCCAGAACACGTGGCTTCAAACCATAGGACACACATCACCAAGAGGCTGGGGGTGAGGCAGGCAGGAGGAGCCTCACAACAGAGGGCCCAAAAATAAGGAAGGTGAGGAATCCAGCAGTTTCAACCTCCCAGCAGGCGGCCCAGAGCACAGAGGCTAGGGGATCCAAGCCAGAGTGAACTAACACCAGACAGCCCACATCATGAAACTGTGAGCAACCCAGACATTGGGACCTCAGAGCAGAAGGCCCACATCCCCATGGTGATGGGAACATGACAGGAGTGTCCTGGCATCACTGGGCTCACATCAGAAAACGTGGGGTGCTCAGAAGTTAGGGCCTGACGCTAGAGGGCACTCATCACCGAGGGGAGGAGGCTCCCAGCAGGCTCCAGCTGCCACCAGAGGGCCAACGTCACCAAGGCGATGTGTGCCAGCCCGGCAGGAGTGACCTCACAGCAGAGGCCCCACCTCACAGAAGGGTGAGGAACACAGCCAGGATCAGACTCTCACCAGAGGGTCCACATCACCAAGGGGAAGGGAATCAGGCAGGAGTGTCCCCACATCAGTGGGACAACATCATCGAAAGGTGAGGATCCCAGCACATGTAGCCTCAAACCAGAGGAACCACATCACCAAGGGGTTCGGAATGAGGCTGGCAGGACCGGCCTCACAACACAGGGTCCATAGAATATAAAAGTTGAGGAATCCAGCAGTTGGAACCTCCCAGCAAGCGGCCCAGAGCACCGAGGCTATGGGATCCAGGCCGCAGTGAACTCACAGCAGAGGGCCCACATCATGAACCTGTGAGCAGCCCAGCCGTTGGGACCTCAGAACAGAAGGCCCACATCCCCATTGGGATGGGAACCTGGCAGGAGTGGCTTCGCACCACTTAGCACATATCAGAAAATGTTAGGAGCCCAGCAGTTAGGGCCTGACGCCAGGGGGCCCTCATAACTGAGGGGAGGAGACTCCCAGCAGGTTCCAACTGCCAACAGAGGGCCCACGTCTACAAGGTGGCATGCGCCAGCCAGGCAGTAGTGACCTCACAACAGAGGGCCTATCTCACAGAAGGGTGAGGAACCGAGGTAGGATGAGACTCTTGCCAGAGGGCACACAACACCAAGGGGATGGGAACCAGTCAGGACTGTCCTCTCACCAGTGGGGCCACATCATCGAAAGGTGAGGAACCCAGCACATGCGGCCTCATATCAGAGGACATACATCACAAAGGGGATGGGAGTGAGGCAGGTAGGAGTAGCCTAAAAACAGAGGGCCCAAAGAATAAAAAAGGTGAGGAATCCAGCATTTGGAACCTCCCAGCAGGCGGCCAAGAGCACAGAAGCTATGGGATGCAGGCAGGAGTGAACTAACAGCAGAGAGCCCACATCATGAAACTGTGAGCAACCCAGGCGTTGGGACCTCAGAGCAGAAAGCCCACATCCCCATGGGGATGGGAACCTGACAGGAGTGTCCTGGCATCACTGGGCTCACATCAGAAAACGTGGGGAACCCAGCAGTTAGGGCCTGATGCTAGAGGGCTGTCATCACCGAGGGCAGGAGGCTCCCAGCAGGTTCCATGTGCCAACAGAGGGCCCACGTTGCCAAGGTGATGTGTGCAAGTCAGGTAGGATTGACCTCACAGCAGAGGGCCTACCTCACAGAAGAGTGAGGAACCCAGCCAGGATAAGACTGTCACCAGAAGGCCCACATCACCAAGGGGATGGGAACCAGGCAGGAGTGTCCTCACACCAGTGGGGCCACATCATTGAAAGTTGCGGAACCCAGCATATGTGGCCTCAAACCAGAGGACCCACATCACAAAGGGGATGCGAGTGAGGCAGGCAGGAGGAGCATCGCAACACAGACCCCATAGAATACAAAAGTTGAGGAATCGAGCAGTTGGAACCTTCCAGCAGGCGGCCCAGAGCACAGAGGCTATGGCATCCAGGCCAGAGTGAACTAACAGCAGAGAGCCCACATCATGAAACTGTGAACAACCCAGCCGTTGGGACCTCAGAACAGAAGGCCCACATCCCAATGGGTATGTGAACCTGGATGGAGTGTCTTCGAACCACTGGGCGCACATCACAAAATGTGGGGAGCCCAGCCGTTAGGGCCTGACGCCAGAGGGCCCTCATCACCGAGGGGAGGAGGCTCCCAGCAGGCTCCAAGTGCCACCAGAGGGCTCATGTCCACAAGGCGAGGTGAGCAAGCCAGGCAGGAGTGACCTCACAGCAGACGGCCCACCTCACAGATGGGTGAGGAACCCAGCCAGGATCAGACTCTCAACAGAGAGCCCACATCACCAAGGGGATGTGAACCAGGCAGGAGTCTCCTAAGACCATTGGTCCCACATCATCGAAAGGTGAGGAACCCAGCACATGTGGCCTCAAACCAGAGGACACACATCACGAAGGGGCTGGGAGTGAGGCAGGCAGGAGGATCCTCACAACAGAGGGCCTAAAAAATTAAAAAAAGTGAGGAATCCAGCAGTTGGAACCTTCCAGCAGGCGGCCAAGAACACAGAGGCTATGGGATCCAGGCCACAGTGAACTAACACCAGAGAGCCCACATCATGAAACTGTGATCAACCCAGCCGTTGGAACGTCAGAGCAGAAGGCCCACATCCCCATGGAGATGGGAACCTAAGAGGAGTGCCCGAGCATCACTGGGCTCACTAAGAAAAGTTAGGGAGCCCAGCAGTTAGGGCTTGACATCAGAGGGCCCTCATCACAGAGGTGAGGAGGCTCCCAGCAGGGTCCAAGTGCCACCAGAGGGCTCATGTCAACAAGGCGAGGTGAGCAAGCCAGGCAAGAGTTACCTGATAGTAGAGGGCCCACCTCACAGATGGTTGAGGAACCCAGCCAGGATCAGACTCTCACCAGAGGGCCCACATCACAAAGGGGATGGGAACCAGTCAGGATTATCCTCACACCAGTGGGGCCTCATCATCTTAACGTGAGGAACCCAGCACATGTGTCCTCAAACCAGAGGACCCACATCATAAAGGGCCTTGGAGTGAGGCAGGCAGGAGTAGCCTCACAACACAGGGCACATAATATAAAATACGTGAGGATTCCAGCATTTAGACCTTCCAGCAGGCAGCTCAGAACACCGAGGCTATGGGATCCAGGCCACAGTGAACTCACAGCAGAGGGCCAACATCATAAAACTGTGAGCAACCCAGGCGTTGGGACCACAGAGCAGAAGGCCCACATCCCCATGGGAATGGGAACCTGGCTGGAGTGTCCTCGCACCACTGGGCGCACATCAGAAAATGTGGGGAGCCCACCATTTAGGGCCTGACGCCAGAGGGCCGTCATCACCGAGAGGAGGAGGCACCCTGCACGCTCCAACTGCCACCAGAGGGCTCACGTCTCCAAGGTGACGTGTGCCAGCCAGTCAGGAGTGACCTCACAGCAGAGGGCCTACCTCACAGAACGTTGAGGAACCCAGCCAGGATTAGACTCTGGCCAGAGGGCCCACCTCACCAAGGGGATGGTAACCAGGCAGGAGTGTCCTCACACGAGTGGGGCCACATCATTGAAAGGTGAGGAACGCAGCACATGTGGCCTCAAGCTATAGGACAGTCATCACCAAGGGGCTGGCAGCGAGGCAGGCAGGAGGAACCTCACAACAGAGGGCACATAGAATAAAAAAGTTGAGGAATCCAGCAGTTGGAACCTCCCAGCAGGCGGCTCAGAGCACCGATGATAAGGGATCCTTGCCGGAGTGAACTCACAGCAGAGGGCCCACATCATGGTACTGTGAGCAAGCCAGCCGTTTTGACCTCAGAGCAGAAGGCCCATATCCCCATGGGGATGCGAACCTGGCAAGAGTGTCCTCACTCACTTGGCGCACATCAGAAAATGTGGGGAGCCCAGCAGTTATGGCCTAAGGCAAGAGGGCCCTCATCACCGAGGGGAGGAGGATCCCAGCACACTCCAACTGCCACCAGAGGGCCCACGTCGCCAAGGTGACTTGTGCCAGACAGGCATGATTGACCTCACAGCAGAGGGCCCACCTCACAGAAGGGTGAGGAACCCAGCCAGGATCAGACTCTCACCTGAGGGCCCACATCAGCAAGGGGATGGGAACCAGTCAGGACTGTCTTCCCTCCAGTGGGGCCACATCATTGAAAGGTGCGGAACCCAGCACATGTGGCCTCAAATCAGAGGACACATATCACAAAGGGAATGGGAGTGAGGCAGGCAGGAGTAGTCTAAAAACAGAGGGCCCAAAGAATAAGAAAGGTGAGGAATCCAGCACATGTGGCCTCAAACCAGAGGACACACATCACGAAGGGGCTGGGAGTGAGGCAGGCAGGAGGATCCTCACAACAGAGGGCCCAAAAAATTAAAAAAGTGAGGAATCCAGCAGTTGGAACCTCCCAGCAGGCGGCCAAGAACACAGAGGCTATGGGATCCAGGCCACAGTGAACTAACACCAGAGAGCCCACATCATGAAACTGTGATCAACCCAGCCGTTGGAACGTCAGAGCAGAAGGCCCACATCCCCATGGAGATGGGAACCTAAGAGGAGTGCCCGAGCATCACTGGGCTCACTAAGAAAAGTTGGGGAGCCCAGCAGTTAGGGCCTGACGTCAGAGGGCCCTCATCACTGGGGGGCGGAGATTCCCAGCACGCTCCAACTGCCACAACACAGCTGACTTCACCAAGGCATTGTGTGCCAGCCATGCAGGAGTGACCTATCAGCAGAGGGTCTCCCTCACAGAAGGCTGAGGAACACAGCCAGGAACAGACTCTCACCAGGGGGTCCGCATAACCACGTGGATGAGAAGCAGGCAGGACTGTCCTCACACTAGTGGGGCCACATCATCGAAAGGTGAGGAACCCAGCAAAGGTGGCCACAAGCCAGAGGACCCACATCACCAGGGGGTTGAGAGTGAGGTAGGTGTCTGGACAGGCATATTTAACACTCATTTCCCACCAGGAAGAGGAATGAACCAAAGGCTCAGCGTGCCATGCCGGAACCACACTAGGGCCTGAATCAATCCTGCGGTGTTGCGGCCAGCTCACAAGAAAGCGAGTTGAAGAAAGGAGCTCAGGGGCACTGTCATTCACAAACCTGCAGAGTTATAAATGACAGCTATCGTCCAAAAATATATTGAAGTAAGGCTGCCAAGAGGACTTGAAAGCGGGGCAGAATTGCAGGAAACCGATTTCAGGAGGTAGACTGGAATTGCATGTAAAGCATAGGAAAAGAGGCAGAACGTCCACAATGATGCACTTGGCCAAAAAGGGCGTATGCGTTTTTTCCTGAATATATTCAGGAAAAAACGCATACGCACTTTTTGGCCAACCAAGCAAGCTTGCAAAGGAAATCTGCACTACAATGAAGTCTCACTGCCCCCCATTCAAAAAGGGCCATCTGAAAAAAGTGTAAAATCCAGAAAGGCAGGACAGGCCATGGAGAACTGGGAGCCTTGTTATGCTGATGGGCAGGATGTAAATTGCCAACAGCCACTCTGGAGAAGTGTATGGTGTTTCCAGAAACATCTAAAAAACAAAGCAACAGAGCCTAGGGCACTTCCACTTATGGTCCTATAGCTTAGGGAAATTAAAATCAAAAAGACACAGCCACCCCAAAGTTTGGGACGGCTCTGTTTACAAGAACCTCGTTTACGGTACAAGTTCAATATCGCAGAAAGCGAAAAATGGATAAAGAAGTTGTGGTACATACATACAATGCAATATCACTCAGCAAAGAAATCTATGTCATCAGGGCCGTAGCAGCATAATGAGTGGATTCAGGTACGATGATTCTAAGTGAAATAAGTCACCCAGAAAAAGAAACATCATAAGATATCACTACTACACGGAATGTAAACTTGGCTACACAGGAACTGAATTACAAAACAGAACAGGGTCTCAAATGTAGAAAACCAACTTATGCTTGCTTAAGGGGAAAGGTGAGTTGGGGTGCTGCATAAAACCAGAGATTGAAATTAGCACAGATACCGTTCCATAAGCCAAATATGTAATAGACAAGAGCTATTCCTTGCTCAACGAAGTGGACACAACACCCCATATTAAACGCCTAAGAATATACCTGACTAGTAAGAATCTTAAAACCTATGGATTTATACGTCTCCGAAAGAGAATCAAGCTTGTGTACAGCGGCATAAACGCAGCAGTGATAGGATTGGTGAGGATCGGTGAGCAAATGCAGACCCTTTGAAGTCATATTGCATGGTACCCATACCATGGGTCTCAACTCTCCAGGTTTAAGGGATTCTTCCTTCAGCTAAAACATGCATGTGGAACCCAGACTATGATCCACCGTGTGATTGGGAAACGTGTTCCAAGGTGTCTCAGTTTTCGTCCCCTGGTACTGGGGTGCAACATTCCAGACGCTTTACTAACACTCTCCCCACTTGGAGAGTCAGTGCCTTTAACCTCCTGTTTGTCCCAGTTTGCAATTTCTGCGGAAAATGAACAGGAATAGGGAGAACCAATGAGAGACTAGCTGGAGGTGTCTGGACGGGCAAATTTAACTCTCATTTCCCACCAGGAAGAGGAATTAACCAAAGGCTCAGGGTGCCATGCCGGAACCACACTAGGACCTGAAACAATCCTGCGGTGTTGCGGCCAGCTCACAAGAAAGCGAGTTGAAGAAAGGAGCTCAGGGGCACTGTCATTCACAAACCTGCAGAGTTATAAATGACAGCTATCGTCCAAAAATATATTGAAGTAAGGCTGCCAAGAGGACTTGAAAGCGGGGCAGAATTGCAGGAAACCGATTTCAGGAGGTAGACTGGAATTGCATGTAAAGCATAGGAAAAGAGGCAGAACGTCCACAATGATGCACTTGGCCAAAAAGGGCGTATGCGTTTTTTCCTGAATATATTCACGAAAAAACGCATACGTCCTTTTTGGCCAACCAAGCAAGCTTGCAAAGGAAATCTGCACTACAATGAAGCCTCAGTGCCCCCCGGTCAAAAGGGCCATCTGAAAAAAGTGTAAAATCGACAAAGGCAGGACAGGCCATGGAGAACTGGGAGCCTTGTTATGCTGATGGGCGGGATGTAAATTGCCAACAGCCACTCTGGAGAAGTGTATGGTGTTTCCTGAAACATCTACATAACAAAGCAACAGAGCCTAGGGCACTTCCGCTTATGGTTCTATAGCTTAGGGAAATTAAAATCAAAAAGACACAGCCACCCCAAAGTTTGGGACGCCTCTGTTTACAAGAACCTCGTTTACGGTACAAGTTCAATATCGCAGAAAGCGAAAAATGGATAAAGAAGTTGTGGTACTTACGTACAATGCAATATCACTCAGCAATGAAATCTATGTCATCAGGCCCGTACCAGCATAATGACTGGATTCAGGTACGATGATTCTAAGTGAAATAAGTCACACAGAAAAAGAAACATCATAAGATATCACTACTACACGGAATGTAAACTTGGCTACACAGGAACTGAATTACAAAACAGAGCAGGGTCTCAAATGTAGAAAACCAACTTATGCTTGCTTAAGGGGAAAGGTGAGTTGGGGTGCTGCATAAAACAAGAGATTGAAATTAGCACAGATACCGTTCCATAAGCCAAATATGTAATAGACAAGAGCTACTCCTTGCTCAACGAAGTGGACTCAACACCCCGTTTTAAACGCCTAAAAATATACCCGACTAGTAAGAATCTTAAAACCTATGGATTTATATGTCTCTGAAAGAGAATCAAGCGTGTGTACAGCGGCATAAACGAAGCAGTGATAGGATTTGTGAAGATCGGTGAGCAAATGCAGACACTTTGAAGTCATATTGCATGGTACCCATTATATGGGTCTCAACTCTCCAGGTTTAAGGGATTCTTCCTTCAGCTAAAACATGCATGTGGAACCCAGAGTATGATCCACGTGTGATCAGGAAACGTGTTCAAATGTGACTCAGTTTTCGACCCTGGTACTCGGGTGCAACATTCCAGACGCTTTACTAACACTCTCCCCACTTGGAGAGTCAGTGCCTTTAACCTCCTGTTTGGCCCAGTTTGCAATTTCTGCGGAAAATGAACAGGAATAGGGAGAACCAATGAGAGACTAGCTGGAGGTGTCTGGACGGGCAAATTTAACTCTCATTTCCCACCAGGAAGAGGAATTAACCAAAGGCTCAGCGTGCCATGCCGGAACCACACTAGCGCCTGAAGCAATCCTGCGGTGTTGCGGCCAGTTCACAAGAAAGCGAGTTGAAGAAAGGAGCTCAGGGGCACTGTCATTCACAGACCTGCAGAGTTATAAATGACAGCTATCGTCCAAAAATATATTGAAGTAAGGCTGCCAAGAGGACTTGAAAGCGGGGCAGAATTGCAGGAAACCGATTTCAGGAGGTAGACTGGAATTGCATGTAAAGCATAGGAAAAGAGGCAGAACGTTCACAATGATGCACTTGGCCAAAAAGGGCATATGCGTTTTTTCCTGAATATATTCAGGAAAAAATGCATACCCCCTTTTTGGCCAACCAAGCAATCTTGCAAAGGAAATCTGCACTACAATGAAGTCTCACTGCCCCCCGGTCAAAAGGGCCATCTGAAAAAAGTGTAAAATCCAGAAAGGCAGGACAGGCCATGGAGAACTGGGAGCCTTGTTATGCTGATGGGCGGGATGTAAATTGCCAACAGCCACTCTGGAGAAGTGTATGGTGTTTCCTGAAACATCTACAAAACAAAGCAACAGAGCCTAGGGCACTTCCACTTATGGTCCTATAGCTTAGGGAAATTAAAATCAAAAAGACACAGCCACCCCAAAGTTTGGGACGGCTCTGTTTACAAGAACCTCGTTTACGGTACAAGTTCAATATCGCAGAAAGCGAAAAATGGAAAAAGAAGTTGTGGTACATACATACAATGCAATATCACTCAGCAAAGAAATCTATGTCATCAGGGCCGTAGCAGCATAATGAGTGGATTCAGGTACGATGATTCTAAGTGAAATAAGTCACCCAGAAAAAGAAACATCATAAGATATCACTACTACACGGAATGTAAACTTGGCTACACAGGAACTGAATTACAAAACAGAACAGGGTCTCAAATGTAGAAAACCAACTTATGCTTGCTTAAGGGGAAAGGTGAGTTGGGGTGCTGCATAAAACCAGAGATTGAAATTAGCACAGATACCGTTCCATAAGCCAAATATGTAATAGACAAGAGCTACTCCTTGCTCAACGAAGTGGACTCAACACCCCATATTAAACGCCTAAGAATATACCTGACTAGTAAGAATCTTAAAACCTATGGATTTATATGTCTCCGAAAGAGAATTAAGCATGTGTACAGCGGCATAAACACAGCAGTGATAGGATAGGTGAGGTTCGGTTAGCAAATGCAGACCCTTTGAAGTCATATTGCATGGTACCCATTCCATGGGTCTCAACTCTCCAGGTTTAAGGGATTCTTCCTTCAGCTAAAACATGCATGTGGAACACAGAGTATGATCCACCGTGTGATCAGGAAACGTGTTCCAATCTGTCTCAGTTTTCGTCCCCCGGTACTTGGGTGCAACATTCCAGACGCTTTACTAACACTCTCCCCACTTGGAGAGTCAGTGCCTTTAACCTCCTGTTTGGCCCAGTTTGCAATTTCTGCGGAAAATGAACAGGAAAAGGGAGAACCAATGAGAGACTAGCTGGAGGTGTCTGGACGGGCAAATTTAACTCTCATTTCCCACCACGAAGTGTAATTAACCAAAGGCTCAGAGTGCAGTGCCGGAACCACACTAGGGCCTGAAGCAATCGTGCGGTGTTGCGGCCAGCTCACAAGAAAGCGAGTTGAAGAAAGAAGCTCAGGGGCACTGTCATTCACAAACCTGCAGAGTTATAAATGACAGCTATCGTCCAAAAATATATTGAAGTAAGGCCGCCAAGAGGACTCGAAAGCGGGGCAGAATTGCAGGAAACCGATTTCAGGAGGTAGATAGGAATTGCATTTAAAGCATAGGAAAAGAGACAGAACTTGGAAAATAATGCACTTGGCAAAAAAGGGCATATGTGTTTTATCCAGAGCTCTCATAACCGAGGAGAGGAGATTCCCAGCAGGCTCCAACTGCCACCTGAGGGCTCATGTTGTCAAGGCAACGTGAGCAAGCCAGGCAGGAGTTACCTCACAGCAGAGATCCCACCTCACAGAAGGGTGAGAAACCCAGCCAACATCAGAGTCTCACCATAGTGCCCACATCACCAAGGGGATGGGAACCAGGCAGGAGTGTCTTCACACCAGTGGGGCCACATCATCGAAAGGTGAGGTACTCAGCACATGTGTCCTCAAACCAGAGGACCCACATCACTAAGGGCCTCGGAGTGAGGCAGGCAGGAGTAGCCTCACAACACTGGGCCCATAGAATAAAAAAGTGAGGAATCCAGCAGTTGGAACCTCCCAGCAGGGGACCCAGAGCACCGAGGCTATGGGATCCAGGCCACAGTGAACTCACAGAAGAGGGCCCATTTCATGAAACTGAGCAACCCAGCCATTGGGACCACAGAGCAGGAGGTCCACATCCCCATGGGGATATAAATCTGGTAGGAGTGTCCTCGCACCACTGAAAACGTATCAGAAAATTTTGGGAGACCAGCAGTTAGAGCCTGACGCCAGAGGACCCTCATCACCAAGGGAAGGAGGCTCCCAGCAGGCTCCAACGGCCACCAGAGGGCTGACGTCGCCAAGGCGATGTGTGCCAACCAGGCACGAATGACCTCACAGCAGAGGGCCCACCTCAGAGAAGTGTGACGAACCCAGTCAGGATCAGACTCGCACCAGAGGGCCCACATCACCAAATGGATTGGAACCAGGCAGGAGTGTCCTCACATGAGTAGGGCCACATCATCTAAAGGTGAGGAACCCAGAACACGTGGCTTCAAACCATAGGACACACATCACCAAGAGGCTGGGGGTGAGGCAGGCAGGAGGAGCCTCACAACAGAGGGCCCAAAAATAAGGAAGGTGAGGAATCCAGCAGTTTCAACCTCCCAGCAGGCGGCCCAGAGCACAGAGGCTAGGGGATCCAAGCCAGAGTGAACTAACACCAGACAGCCCACATCATGAAACTGTGAGCAACCCAGACATTGGGACCTCAGAGCAGAAGGCCCACATCCCCATGGTGATGGGAACATGACAGGAGTGTCCTGGCATCACTGGGCTCACATCAGAAAACGTGGGGTGCTCAGAAGTTAGGGCCTGACGCTAGAGGGCACTCATCACCGAGGGGAGGAGGCTCCCAGCAGGCTCCAGCTGCCACCAGAGGGCCAACGTCACCAAGGCGATGTGTGCCAGCCCGGCAGGAGTGACCTCACAGCAGAGGCCCCACCTCACAGAAGGGTGAGGAACACAGCCAGGATCAGACTCTCACCAGAGGGTCCACATCACCAAGGGGAAGGGAATCAGGCAGGAGTGTCCCCACATCAGTGGGACAACATCATCGAAAGGTGAGGATCCCAGCACATGTAGCCTCAAACCAGAGGAACCACATCACCAAGGGGTTCGGAATGAGGCTGGCAGGACCGGCCTCACAACACAGGGTCCATAGAATATAAAAGTTGAGGAATCCAGCAGTTGGAACCTCCCAGCAAGCGGCCCAGAGCACCGAGGCTATGGGATCCAGGCCGCAGTGAACTCACAGCAGAGGGCCCACATCATGAACCTGTGAGCAGCCCAGCCGTTGGGACCTCAGAACAGAAGGCCCACATCCCCATTGGGATGGGAACCTGGCAGGAGTGGCTTCGCACCACTTAGCACATATCAGAAAATGTTAGGAGCCCAGCAGTTAGGGCCTGACGCCAGGGGGCCCTCATAACTGAGGGGAGGAGACTCCCAGCAGGTTCCAACTGCCAACAGAGGGCCCACGTCTACAAGGTGGCATGCGCCAGCCAGGCAGTAGTGACCTCACAACAGAGGGCCTATCTCACAGAAGGGTGAGGAACCGAGGTAGGATGAGACTCTTGCCAGAGGGCACACAACACCAAGGGGATGGGAACCAGTCAGGACTGTCCTCTCACCAGTGGGGCCACATCATCGAAAGGTGAGGAACCCAGCACATGCAGCCTCATATCAGAGGACATACATCACAAAGGGGATGGGAGTGAGGCAGGTAGGAGTAGCCTAAAAACAGAGGGCCCAAAGAATAAAAAAGGTGAGGAATCCAGCATTTGGAACCTCCCAGCAGGCGGCCAAGAGCACAGAAGCTATGGGATGCAGGCAGGAGTGAACTAACAGCAGAGAGCCCACATCATGAAACTGTGAGCAACCCAGGCGTTGGGACCTCAGAGCAGAAAGCCCACATCCCCATGGGGATGGGAACCTGACAGGAGTGTCCTGGCATCACTGGGCTCACATCAGAAAACGTGGGGAACCCAGCAGTTAGGGCCTGATGCTAGAGGGCTGTCATCACCGAGGGCAGGAGGCTCCCAGCAGGTTCCATGTGCCAACAGAGGGCCCACGTTGCCAAGGTGATGTGTGCAAGTCAGGTAGGATTGACCTCACAGCAGAGGGCCTACCTCACAGAAGAGTGAGGAACCCAGCCAGGATAAGACTGTCACCAGAAGGCCCACATCACCAAGGGGATGGGAACCAGGCAGGAGTGTCCTCACACCAGTGGGGCCACATCATTGAAAGTTGCGGAACCCAGCATATGTGGCCTCAAACCAGAGGACCCACATCACAAAGGGGATGCGAGTGAGGCAGGCAGGAGGAGCATCGCAACACAGACCCCATAGAATACAAAAGTTGAGGAATCGAGCAGTTGGAACCTTCCAGCAGGCGGCCCAGAGCACAGAGGCTATGGCATCCAGGCCAGAGTGAACTAACAGCAGAGAGCCCACATCATGAAACTGTGAACAACCCAGCCGTTGGGACCTCAGAACAGAAGGCCCACATCCCAATGGGTATGTGAACCTGGATGGAGTGTCTTCGAACCACTGGGCGCACATCACAAAATGTGGGGAGCCCAGCCGTTAGGGCCTGACGCCAGAGGGCCCTCATCACCGAGGGGAGGAGGCTCCCAGCAGGCTCCAAGTGCCACCAGAGGGCTCATGTCCACAAGGCGAGGTGAGCAAGCCAGGCAGGAGTGACCTCACAGCAGACGGCCCACCTCACAGATGGGTGAGGAACCCAGCCAGGATCAGACTCTCAACAGAGAGCCCACATCACCAAGGGGATGTGAACCAGGCAGGAGTCTCCTAAGACCATTGGTCCCACATCATCGAAAGGTGAGGAACCCAGCACATGTGGCCTCAAACCAGAGGACACACATCACGAAGGGGCTGGGAGTGAGGCAGGCAGGAGGATCCTCACAACAGAGGGCCTAAAAAATTAAAAAAAGTGAGGAATCCAGCAGTTGGAACCTTCCAGCAGGCGGCCAAGAACACAGAGGCTATGGGATCCAGGCCACAGTGAACTAACACCAGAGAGCCCACATCATGAAACTGTGATCAACCCAGCCGTTGGAACGTCAGAGCAGAAGGCCCACATCCCCATGGAGATGGGAACCTAAGAGGAGTGCCCGAGCATCACTGGGCTCACTAAGAAAAGTTAGGGAGCCCAGCAGTTAGGGCTTGACATCAGAGGGCCCTCATCACAGAGGTGAGGAGGCTCCCAGCAGGGTCCAAGTGCCACCAGAGGGCTCATGTCAACAAGGCGAGGTGAGCAAGCCAGGCAAGAGTTACCTGATAGTAGAGGGCCCACCTCACAGATGGTTGAGGAACCCAGCCAGGATCAGACTCTCACCAGAGGGCCCACATCACAAAGGGGATGGGAACCAGTCAGGATTATCCTCACACCAGTGGGGCCTCATCATCTTAACGTGAGGAACCCAGCACATGTGTCCTCAAACCAGAGGACCCACATCATAAAGGGCCTTGGAGTGAGGCAGGCAGGAGTAGCCTCACAACACAGGGCACATAATATAAAATACGTGAGGATTCCAGCATTTAGACCTTCCAGCAGGCAGCTCAGAACACCGAGGCTATGGGATCCAGGCCACAGTGAACTCACAGCAGAGGGCCAACATCATAAAACTGTGAGCAACCCAGGCGTTGGGACCACAGAGCAGAAGGCCCACATCCCCATGGGAATGGGAACCTGGCTGGAGTGTCCTCGCACCACTGGGCGCACATCAGAAAATGTGGGGAGCCCACCATTTAGGGCCTGACGCCAGAGGGCCGTCATCACCGAGAGGAGGAGGCACCCTGCACGCTCCAACTGCCACCAGAGGGCTCACGTCTCCAAGGTGACGTGTGCCAGCCAGTCAGGAGTGACCTCACAGCAGAGGGCCTACCTCACAGAACGTTGAGGAACCCAGCCAGGATTAGACTCTGGCCAGAGGGCCCACCTCACCAAGGGGATGGTAACCAGGCAGGAGTGTCCTCACACGAGTGGGGCCACATCATTGAAAGGTGAGGAACGCAGCACATGTGGCCTCAAGCTATAGGACAGTCATCACCAAGGGGCTGGCAGCGAGGCAGGCAGGAGGAACCTCACAACAGAGGGCACATAGAATAAAAAAGTTGAGGAATCCAGCAGTTGGAACCTCCCAGCAGGCGGCTCAGAGCACCGATGATAAGGGATCCTTGCCGGAGTGAACTCACAGCAGAGGGCCCACATCATGGTACTGTGAGCAAGCCAGCCGTTTTGACCTCAGAGCAGAAGGCCCATATCCCCATGGGGATGCGAACCTGGCAAGAGTGTCCTCACTCACTTGGCGCACATCAGAAAATGTGGGGAGCCCAGCAGTTATGGCCTAAGGCAAGAGGGCCCTCATCACCGAGGGGAGGAGGATCCCAGCACACTCCAACTGCCACCAGAGGGCCCACGTCGCCAAGGTGACTTGTGCCAGACAGGCATGATTGACCTCACAGCAGAGGGCCCACCTCACAGAAGGGTGAGGAACCCAGCCAGGATCAGACTCTCACCTGAGGGCCCACATCAGCAAGGGGATGGGAACCAGTCAGGACTGTCTTCCCTCCAGTGGGGCCACATCATTGAAAGGTGCGGAACCCAGCACATGTGGCCTCAAATCAGAGGACACATATCACAAAGGGAATGGGAGTGAGGCAGGCAGGAGTAGTCTAAAAACAGAGGGCCCAAAGAATAAGAAAGGTGAGGAATCCAGCACATGTGGCCTCAAACCAGAGGACACACATCACGAAGGGGCTGGGAGTGAGGCAGGCAGGAGGATCCTCACAACAGAGGGCCCAAAAAATTAAAAAAGTGAGGAATCCAGCAGTTGGAACCTCCCAGCAGGCGGCCAAGAACACAGAGGCTATGGGATCCAGGCCAGAGTGAACTAACACCAGAGAGCCCACATCATGAAACTGTGATCAACCCAGCCGTTGGAACGTCAGAGCAGAAGGCCCACATCCCCATGGAGATGGGAACCTAAGAGGAGTGCCCGAGCATCACTGGGCTCACTAAGAAAAGTTGGGGAGCCCAGCAGTTAGGGCCTGACGTCAGAGGGCCCTCATCACTGGGGGGCGGAGATTCCCAGCACGCTCCAACTGCCACAACACAGCTGACTTCACCAAGGCATTGTGTGCCAGCCATGCAGGAGTGACCTATCAGCAGAGGGTCTCCCTCACAGAAGGCTGAGGAACACAGCCAGGAACAGACTCTCACCAGGGGGTCCGCATAACCACGTGGATGAGAAGCAGGCAGGACTGTCCTCACACTAGTGGGGCCACATCATCGAAAGGTGAGGAACCCAGCAAAGGTGGCCACAAGCCAGAGGACCCACATCACCAGGGGGTTGAGAGTGAGGTAGGTGTCTGGACAGGCATATTTAACACTCATTTCCCACCAGGAAGAGGAATGAACCAAAAGCTCAGCGTGCCATGCCGGAACCACACTAGGGCCTGAATCAATCCTGCGGTGTTGCGGCCAGCTCACAAGAAAGCGAGTTGAAGAAAGGAGCTCAGGGGCACTGTCATTCACAAACCTGCAGAGTTATAAATGACAGCTATCGTCCAAAAATATATTGAAGTAAGGCTGCCAAGAGGACTTGAAAGCGGGGCAGAATTGCAGGAAACCGATTTCAGGAGGTAGACTGGAATTGCATGTAAAGCATAGGAAAAGAGGCAGAACGTCCACAATGATGCACTTGGCCAAAAAGGGCGTATGCGTTTTTTCCTGAATATATTCAGGAAAAAACGCATACGCACTTTTTGGCCAACCAAGCAAGCTTGCAAAGGAAATCTGCACTACAATGAAGTCTCACTGCCCCCCATTCAAAAAGGGCCATCTGAAAAAAGTGTAAAATCCAGAAAGGCAGGACAGGCCATGGAGAACTGGGAGCCTTGTTATGCTGATGGGCAGGATGTAAATTGCCAACAGCCACTCTGGAGAAGTGTATGGTGTTTCCAGAAACATCTAAAAAACAAAGCAACAGAGCCTAGGGCACTTCCACTTATGGTCCTATAGCTTAGGGAAATTAAAATCAAAAAGACACAGCCACCCCAAAGTTTGGGACGGCTCTGTTTACAAGAACCTCGTTTACGGTACAAGTTCAATATCGCAGAAAGCGAAAAATGGATAAAGAAGTTGTGGTACATACATACAATGCAATATCACTCAGCAAAGAAATCTATGTCATCAGGGCCGTAGCAGCATAATGAGTGGATTCAGGTACGATGATTCTAAGTGAAATAAGTCACCCAGAAAAAGAAACATCATAAGATATCACTACTACACGGAATGTAAACTTGGCTACACAGGAACTGAATTACAAAACAGAACAGGGTCTCAAATGTAGAAAACCAACTTATGCTTGCTTAAGGGGAAAGGTGAGTTGGGGTGCTGCATAAAACCAGAGATTGAAATTAGCACAGATACCGTTCCATAAGCCAAATATGTAATAGACAAGAGCTATTCCTTGCTCAACGAAGTGGACACAACACCCCATATTAAACGCCTAAGAATATACCTGACTAGTAAGAATCTTAAAACCTATGGATTTATACGTCTCCGAAAGAGAATCAAGCTTGTGTACAGCGGCATAAACGCAGCAGTGATAGGATTGGTGAGGATCGGTGAGCAAATGCAGACCCTTTGAAGTCATATTGCATGGTACCCATACCATGGGTCTCAACTCTCCAGGTTTAAGGGATTCTTCCTTCAGCTAAAACATGCATGTGGAACCCAGACTATGATCCACCGTGTGATTGGGAAACGTGTTCCAAGGTGTCTCAGTTTTCGTCCCCTGGTACTGGGGTGCAACATTCCAGACGCTTTACTAACACTCTCCCCACTTGGAGAGTCAGTGCCTTTAACCTCCTGTTTGTCCCAGTTTGCAATTTCTGCGGAAAATGAACAGGAATAGGGAGAACCAATGAGAGACTAGCTGGAGGTGTCTGGACGGGCAAATTTAACTCTCATTTCCCACCAGGAAGAGGAATTAACCAAAGGCTCAGCGTGCCATGCCGGAACCACACTAGGACCTGAAACAATCCTGCGGTGTTGCGGCCAGCTCACAAGAAAGCGAGTTGAAGAAAGGAGCTCAGGGGCACTGTCATTCACAAACCTGCAGAGTTATAAATGACAGCTATCGTCCAAAAATATATTGAAGTAAGGCTGCCAAGAGGACTTGAAAGCGGGGCAGAATTGCAGGAAACCGATTTCAGGAGGTAGACTGGAATTGCATGTAAAGCATAGGAAAAGAGGCAGAACGTCCACAATGATGCACTTGGCCAAAAAGGGCGTATGCGTTTTTTCCTGAATATATTCACGAAAAAACGCATACGTCCTTTTTGGCCAACCAAGCAAGCTTGCAAAGGAAATCTGCACTACAATGAAGCCTCAGTGCCCCCCGGTCAAAAGGGCCATCTGAAAAAAGTGTAAAATCGACAAAGGCAGGACAGGCCATGGAGAACTGGGAGCCTTGTTATGCTGATGGGCGGGATGTAAATTGCCAACAGCCACTCTGGAGAAGTGTATGGTGTTTCCTGAAACATCTACATAACAAAGCAACAGAGCCTAGGGCACTTCCGCTTATGGTTCTATAGCTTAGGGAAATTAAAATCAAAAAGACACAGCCACCCCAAAGTTTGGGACGCCTCTGTTTACAAGAACCTCGTTTACGGTACAAGTTCAATATCGCAGAAAGCGAAAAATGGATAAAGAAGTTGTGGTACTTACGTACAATGCAATATCACTCAGCAATGAAATCTATGTCATCAGGCCCGTACCAGCATAATGACTGGATTCAGGTACGATGATTCTAAGTGAAATAAGTCACACAGAAAAAGAAACATCATAAGATATCACTACTACACGGAATGTAAACTTGGCTACACAGGAACTGAATTACAAAACAGAGCAGGGTCTCAAATGTAGAAAACCAACTTATGCTTGCTTAAGGGGAAAGGTGAGTTGGGGTGCTGCATAAAACAAGAGATTGAAATTAGCACAGATACCGTTCCATAAGCCAAATATGTAATAGACAAGAGCTACTCCTTGCTCAACGAAGTGGACTCAACACCCCGTTTTAAACGCCTAAAAATATACCCGACTAGTAAGAATCTTAAAACCTATGGATTTATATGTCTCTGAAAGAGAATCAAGCGTGTGTACAGCGGCATAAACGAAGCAGTGATAGGATTTGTGAAGATCGGTGAGCAAATGCAGACACTTTGAAGTCATATTGCATGGTACCCATTATATGGGTCTCAACTCTCCAGGTTTAAGGGATTCTTCCTTCAGCTAAAACATGCATGTGGAACCCAGAGTATGATCCACGTGTGATCAGGAAACGTGTTCAAATGTGACTCAGTTTTCGACCCTGGTACTCGGGTGCAACATTCCAGACGCTTTACTAACACTCTCCCCACTTGGAGAGTCAGTGCCTTTAACCTCCTGTTTGGCCCAGTTTGCAATTTCTGCAGAAAATGAACAGGAATAGGGAGAACCAATGAGAGACTAGCTGGAGGTGTCTGGACGGGCAAATTTAACTCTCATTTCCCACCAGGAAGAGGAATTAACCAAAGGCTCAGCGTGCCATGCCGGAACCACACTAGCGCCTGAAGCAATCCTGCGGTGTTGCGGCCAGTTCACAAGAAAGCGAGTTGAAGAAAGGAGCTCAGGGGCACTGTCATTCACAAAACTGCAGAGTTATAAATGACAGCTATCGTCCAAAAATATATTGAAGTAAGGCTGCCAAGAGGACTTGAAAGCGGGGCAGAATTGCAGGAAACCGATTTCAGGAGGTAGACTGGAATTGCATGTAAAGCATAGGAAAAGAGGCAGAACGTCCACAATGATGCACTTGGCCAAAAAGGGCATATGCGTTTTTTCCTGAATATATTCAGGAAAAAATGCATACCCACTTTTTGGCCAACCAAGCAATCTTGCAAAGGAAATCTGCACTACAATGAAGTCTCACTGCCCCTCGGTCAAAAGGGCCATCTGAAAAAAGTGTAAAATCCAGAAAGGCAGGACAGGCCATGGAGAACTGGGAGCCTTGTTATGCTGATGGGCGGGATGTAAATTGCCAACAGCCACTCTGGAGAAGTGTATGGTGTTTCCTGAAACATCTACAAAACAAAGCAACAGAGCCTAGGGCACTTCCACTTATGGTCCTATAGCTTAGGGAAATTAAAATCAAAAAGACACAGCCACCCCAAAGTTTGGGACGGCTCTGTTTACAAGAACCTCGTTTACGGTACAAGTTCAATATCGCAGAAAGCGAAAAATGGAAAAAGAAGTTGTGGTACATACATACAATGCAATATCACTCAGCAAAGAAATCTATGTCATCAGGGCCGTAGCAGCATAATGAGTGGATTCAGGGACGATGATTCTAAGTGAAATAAGTCACCCAGAAAAAGAAACATCATAAGTTATCACTACTACACGGAATGTAAACTTGGCTACACAGGAACTGAATTACAAAACAGAACAGGGTCTCAAATGTAGAAAACCAACTTATGCTTGCTTAAGGGGAAAGGTGAGTTGGGGTGCTGCATAAAACCAGAGATTGAAATTAGCACAGATACCGTTCCATAAGCCAAATATATAATAGACAAGAGCTATTCCTTGCTCAACGAAGTGGACACAACACCCCATATTAAACGCCTAAGAATATACCTGACTAGTAAGAATCTTAAAACCTATGGATTTATATGTCTCCGAAAGAGTATCAAGCTTGTGTACAGCGGCATAAACGCAGCAGTGATAGGATTGGTGAGGATCGGTGAGCAAATGCAGACCCTTTGAAGTCATGTTGCATGGTACCCATACAATGGGTCTCAACTCTCCAGGTTTAAGGGATTCTTCCTTCAGCTAAAACATGCATGTGGAACCCAGACTATGATCCACCGTGTGATTGGGAAACGTGTTCTAAGGTGTCTCAGTTTTCGTCCCCTGGTACTGGGGTGCAACATTCCAGACGCTTTACTAACACTCTCCCCACTTGGAAAGTCAGTGCCTTTAACCTCCTGTTTGTCCCAGTTTGCAATTTCTGCGGAAAATGAACAGGAATAGTGAGAACCAATGAGAGACTAGCTGGAGGTGTCTGGACGGGCAAATTTAACTCTCATTTCCCACCAGGAAGAGGAATTAACCAAAGGCTCAGCGTGCCATGCCGGAACCACACTAGGACCTGAAACAATCCTGCGGTGTTGCGGCCAGCTCACAAGAAAGCGAGTTGAAGAAAGGAGCTCAGGCGCACTGTCATTCACAAACCTGCAGAGTTATAAATGACAGCTATCGTCCAAAAATATATTGAAGTAAGGCTGCCAAGAGGACTTGAAAGTGGGGCAGAATTGCAGGAAACCGATTTCAGGAGGTAGACTGGAATTGCATGTAAAGCATAGGAAAAGAGGCAGAACGTCCACAATGATGCACTTGGCCAAAAAGGGCGTATGCGTTTTTTCCTGAATATATTCACGAAAAAACGCATACGTCCTTTTTGGCCAACCAAGCAAGCTTGCAAAGAAATCTGCACTACAATGAAGCCTCAGTGCCCCCCGGTCAAAAGGGCCATCTGAAAAAAGTGTAAAATCGACAAAGGCAGGACAGGCCATGGAGAACTGGGAGCCTTGTTATGCTGATGGGCGGGATGTAAATTGCCAACAGCCACTCTGGAGAAGTGTATGGTGTTTCCTGAAACATCTACATAACAAAGCAACAGAGCCTAGGGCACTTCCGCTTATGGTTCTATAGCTTAGGGAAATTAAAATCAAAAAGACACAGCCACCCCAAAGTTTGGGACGCCTCTGTTTACAAGAACCTCGTTTACGGTACAAGTTCAATATCGCAGAAAGCGAAAAATGGATAAAGAAGTTGTGGTACTTACGTACAATGCAATATCACTCAGCAATGAAATCTATGTCATCAGGCCCGTACCAGCATAATGACTGGATTCAGGTACGATGATTCTAAGTGAAATAAGTCACACAGAAAAAGAAACATCATAAGATATCACTACTACACGGAATGTAAACTTGGCTACACAGGAACTGAATTACAAAACAGAGCAGGGTCTCAAATGTAGAAAACCAACTTATGCTTGCTTAAGGGGAAAGGTGAGTTGGGGTGCTGCATAAAACAAGAGATTGAAATTAGCACAGATACCGTTCCATAAGCCAAATATGTAATAGACAAGAGCTACTCCTTGCTCAACGAAGTGGACTCAACACCCCGTTTTAAACGCCTAAAAATATACCCGACTAGTAAGAATCTTAAAACCTATGGATTTATATGTCTCTGAAAGAGAATCAAGCGTGTGTACAGCGGCATAAACGAAGCAGTGATAGGATTTGTGAAGATCGGTGAGCAAATGCAGACACTTTGAAGTCATATTGCATGGTACCCATTATATGGGTCTCAACTCTCCAGGTTTAAGGGATTCTTCCTTCAGCTAAAACATGCATGTGGAACCCAGAGTATGATCCACGTGTGATCAGGAAACGTGTTCAAATGTGACTCAGTTTTCGACCCTGGTACTCGGGTGCAACATTCCAGACGCTTTACTAACACTCTCCCCACTTGGAGAGTCAGTGCCTTTAACCTCCTGTTTGGCCCAGTTTGCAATTTCTGCGGAAAATGAACAGGAATAGGGAGAACCAATGAGAGACTAGCTGGAGGTGTCTGGACGGGCAAATTTAACTCTCATTTCCCACCAGGAAGAGGAATTAACCAAAGGCTCAGCGTGCCATGCCGGAACCACACTAGCGCCTGAAGCAATCCTGCGGTGTTGCGGCCAGTTCACAAGAAAGCGAGTTGAAGAAAGGAGCTCAGGGGCACTGTCATTCACAAAACTGCAGAGTTATAAATGACAGCTATCGTCCAAAAATATATTGAAGTAAGGCTGCCAAGAGGACTTGAAAGCGGGGCAGAATTGCAGGAAACCGATTTCAGGAGGTAGACTGGAATTGCATGTAAAGCATAGGAAAAGAGGCAGAACGTTCACAATGATGCACTTGGCCAAAAAGGGCATATGCGTTTTTTCCTGAATATATTCAGGAAAAAATGCATACCCCCTTTTTGGCCAACCAAGCAATCTTGCAAAGGAAATCTGCACTACAATGAAGTCTCACTGCCCCCCGGTCAAAAGGGCCATCTGAAAAAAGTGTAAAATCCAGAAAGGCAGGACAGGCCATGGAGAACTGGGAGCCTTGTTATGCTGATGGGCGGGATGTAAATTGCCAACAGCCACTCTGGAGAAGTGTATGGTGTTTCCTGAAACATCTACAAAACAAAGCAACAGAGCCTAGGGCACTTCCACTTATGGTCCTATAGCTTAGGGAAATTAAAATCAAAAAGACACAGCCACCCCAAAGTTTGGGACGGCTCTGTTTACAAGAACCTCGTTTACGGTACAAGTTCAATATCGCAGAAAGCGAAAAATGGAAAAAGAAGTTGTGGTACATACATACAATGCAATATCACTCAGCAAAGAAATCTATGTCATCAGGGCCGTAGCAGCATAATGAGTGGATTCAGGTACGATGATTCTAAGTGAAATAAGTCACCCAGAAAAAGAGACATCATAAGTTATCACTACTACACGGAATGTAAACTTGGCTACACAGGAACTGAATTACAAAACAGAACAGGGTCTCAAATGTAGAAAACCAACTTATGCTTGCTTAAGGGGAAAGGTGAGTTGGGGTGCTGCATAAAACCAGAGATTGAAATTAGCACAGATACCGTTCCATAAGCCAAATATATAATAGACAAGAGCTATTCCTTGCTCAACGAAGTGGACACAACACCCCATATTAAACGCCTAAGAATATACCTGACTAGTAAGAATCTTAAAACCTATGGATTTATATGTCTCCGAAAGAGAATCAAGCTTGTGTACAGCGGCATAAACGCAGCAGTGATAGGATTGGTGAGGATCGGTGAGCAAATGCAGACCCTTTGAAGTCATATTGCATGGTACCCATACAATGGGTCTCAACTCTCCAGGTTTAAGGGATTCTTCCTTCAGCTAAAACATGCATGTGGAACCCAGACTATGATCCACCGTGTGATTGGGAAACGTGTTCCAAGGTGTCTCAGTTTTCGTCCCCTGGTACTGGGGTGCAACATTCCAGACGCTTTACTAACACTCTCCCCACTTGGAAAGTCAGTGCCTTTAACCTCCTGTTTGTCCCAGTTTGCAATTTCTGCGGAAAATGAACAGGAATAGTGAGAACCAATGAGAGACTAGCTGGAGGTGTCTGGACGGGCAAATTTAACTCTCATTTCCCACCAGGAAGAGGAATTAACCAAAGGCTCAGCGTGCCATGCCGGAACCACACTAGGACCTGAAACAATCCTGCGGTGTTGCGGCCAGCTCACAAGAAAGCGAGTTGAAGAAAGGAGCTCAGGCGCACTGTCATTCACAAACCTGCAGAGTTATAAATGACAGCTATCGTCCAAAAATATATTGAAGTAAGGCTGCCAAGAGGACTTGAAAGTGGGGCAGAATTGCAGGAAACCGATTTCAGGAGGTAGACTGGAATTGCATGTAAAGCATAGGAAAAGAGGCAGAACGTCCACAATGATGCACTTGGCCAAAAAGGGCGTATGCGTTTTTTCCTGAATATATTCACGAAAAAACGCATACGTCCTTTTTGGCCAACCAAGCAAGCTTGCAAAGAAATCTGCACTACAATGAAGCCTCAGTGCCCCCCGGTCAAAAGGGCCATCTGAAAAAAGTGTAAAATCGACAAAGGCAGGACAGGCCATGGAGAACTGGGAGCCTTGTTATGCTGATGGGCGGGATGTAAATTGCCAACAGCCACTCTGGAGAAGTGTATGGTGTTTCCTGAAACATCTACATAACAAAGCAACAGAGCCTAGGGCACTTCCGCTTATGGTTCTATAGCTTAGGGAAATTAAAATCAAAAAGACACAGCCACCCCAAAGTTTGGGACGCCTCTGTTTACAAGAACCTCGTTTACGGTACAAGTTCAATATCGCAGAAAGCGAAAAATGGATAAAGAAGTTGTGGTACTTACGTACAATGCAATATCACTCAGCAATGAAATCTATGTCATCAGGCCCGTACCAGCATAATGACTGGATTCAGGTACGATGATTCTAAGTGAAATAAGTCACACAGAAAAAGAAACATCATAAGATATCACTACTATACGGAATGTAAACTTGGCTACACAGGAACTGAATTACAAAACAGAGCAGGGTCTCAAATGTAGAAAACCAACTTATGCTTGCTTAAGGGGAAAGGTGAGTTGGGGTGCTGCATAAAACAAGAGATTGAAATTAGCACAGATACCGTTCCATAAGCCAAATATGTAATAGACAAGAGCTACTCCTTGCTCAACGAAGTGGACTCAACACCCCGTTTTAAACGCCTAAAAATATACCCGACTAGTAAGAATCTTAAAACCTATGGATTTATATGTCTCTGAAAGAGAATCAAGCGTGTGTACAGCGGCATAAACGAAGCAGTGATAGGATTTGTGAAGATCGGTGAGCAAATGCAGACACTTTGAAGTCATATTGCATGGTACCCATTATATGGGTCTCAACTCTCCAGGTTTAAGGGATTCTTCCTTCAGCTAAAACATGCATGTGGAACCCAGAGTATGATCCACGTGTGATCAGGAAACGTGTTCAAATGTGACTCAGTTTTCGACCCTGGTACTCGGGTGCAACATTCCAGACGCTTTACTAACACTCTCCCCACTTGGAGAGTCAGTGCCTTTAACCTCCTGTTTGGCCCAGTTTGCAATTTCTGCGGAAAATGAACAGGAATAGGGAGAACCAATGAGAGACTAGCTGGAGGTGTCTGGACGGGCAAATTTAACTCTCATTTCCCACCAGGAAGAGGAATTAACCAAAGGCTCAGCGTGCCATGCCGGAACCACACTAGCGCCTGAAGCAATCCTGCGGTGTTGCGGCCAGTTCACAAGAAAGCGAGTTGAAGAAAGGAGCTCAGGGGCACTGTCATTCACAAAACTGCAGAGTTATAAATGACAGCTATCGTCCAAAAATATATTGAAGTAAGGCTGCCAAGAGGACTTGAAAGCGGGGCAGAATTGCAGGAAACCGATTTCAGGAGGTAGACTGGAATTGCATGTAAAGCATAGGAAAAGAGGCAGAACGTTCACAATGATGCACTTGGCCAAAAAGGGCATATGCGTTTTTTCCTGAATATATTCAGGAAAAAATGCATACCCCCTTTTTGGCCAACCAAGCAATCTTGCAAAGGAAATCTGCACTACAATGAAGTCTCACTGCCCCCCGGTCAAAAGGGCCATCTGAAAAAAGTGTAAAATCCAGAAAGGCAGGACAGGCCATGGAGAACTGGGAGCCTTGTTATGCTGATGGGCGGGATGTAAATTGCCAACAGCCACTCTGGAGAAGTGTATGGTGTTTCCTGAAACATCTACAAAACAAAGCAACAGAGCCTAGGGCACTTCCACTTATGGTCCTATAGCTTAGGGAAATTAAAATCAAAAAGACACAGCCACCCCAAAGTTTGGGACGGCTCTGTTTACAAGAACCTCGTTTACGGTACAAGTTCAATATCGCAGAAAGCGAAAAATGGAAAAAGAAGTTGTGGTACATACATACAATGCAATATCACTCAGCAAAGAAATCTATGTCATCAGGGCCGTAGCAGCATAATGAGTGGATTCAGGTACGATGATTCTAAGTGAAATAAGTCACCCAGAAAAAGAAACATCATAAGATATCACTACTACACGGAATGTAAACTTGGCTACACAGGAACTGAATTACAAAACAGAACAGGGTCTCAAATGTAGAAAACCAACTTATGCTTGCTTAAGGGGAAAGGTGAGTTGGGGTGCTGCATAAAACCAGAGATTGAAATTAGCACAGATACCGTTCCATAAGCCAAATATGTAATAGACAAGAGCTACTCCTTGCTCAACGAAGTGGACTCAACACCCCATATTAAACGCCTAAGAATATACCTGACTAGTAAGAATCTTAAAACCTATGGATTTATATGTCTCCGAAAGAGAATTAAGCATGTGTACAGCGGCATAAACACAGCAGTGATAGGATTGGTGAGGTTCGGTTAGCAAATGCAGACCCTTTGAAGTCATATTGCATGGTACCCATTCCATGGGTCTCAACTCTCCAGGTTTAAGGGATTCTTCCTTCAGCTAAAACATGCATGTGGAACACAGAGTATGATCCACCGTGTGATCAGGAAACGTGTTCCAATCTGTCTCAGTTTTCGTCCCCCGGTACTTGGGTGCAACATTCCAGACGCTTTACTAACACTCTCCCCACTTGGAGAGTCAGTGCCTTTAACCTCCTGTTTGGCCCAGTTTGCAATTTCTGCGGAAAATGAACAGGAAAAGGGAGAACCAATGAGAGACTAGCTGGAGGTGTCTGGACGGGCAAATTTAACTCTCATTTCCCACCAGGAAGTGTAATTAACCAAAGGCTCAGAGTGCAGTGCCGGAACCACACTAGGGCCTGAAGCAATCGTGCGGTGTTGCGGCCAGCTCACAAGAAAGCGAGTTGAAGAAAGAAGCTCAGGGGCACTGTCATTCACAAACCTGCAGAGTTATAAATGACAGCTATCGTCCAAAAATATATTGAAGTAAGGCCGCCAAGAGGACTCGAAAGCGGGGCAGAATTGCAGGAAACCGATTTCAGGAGGTAGATAGGAATTGCATTTAAAGCATAGGAAAAGAGACAGAACTTGGAAAATAATGCACTTGGCAAAAAAGGGCATATGTGTTTTATCCAGAGCTCTCATAACCGAGGAGAGGAGATTCCCAGCAGGCTCCAACTGCCACCTGAGGGCTCATGTTGTCAAGGCAACGTGAGCAAGCCAGGCAGGAGTTACCTCACAGCAGAGATCCCACCTCACAGAAGGGTGAGAAACCCAGCCAACATCAGAGTCTCACCATAGTGCCCACATCACCAAGGGGATGGGAACCAGGCAGGAGTGTCTTCACACCAGTGGGGCCACATCATCGAAAGGTGAGGTACTCAGCACATGTGTCCTCAAACCAGAGGACCCACATCACTAAGGGCCTCGGAGTGAGGCAGGCAGGAGTAGCCTCACAACACTGGGCCCATAGAATAAAAAAGTGAGGAATCCAGCAGTTGGAACCTCCCAGCAGGGGACCCAGAGCACCGAGGCTATGGGATCCAGGCCACAGTGAACTCACAGAAGAGGGCCCATTTCATGAAACTGAGCAACCCAGCCATTGGGACCACAGAGCAGGAGGTCCACATCCCCATGGGGATATAAATCTGGTAGGAGTGTCCTCGCACCACTGAAAACGTATCAGAAAATTTTGGGAGACCAGCAGTTAGAGCCTGACGCCAGAGGACCCTCATCACCAAGGGAAGGAGGCTCCCAGCAGGCTCCAACGGCCACCAGAGGGCTGACGTCGCCAAGGCGATGTGTGCCAACCAGGCACGAATGACCTCACAGCAGAGGGCCCACCTCAGAGAAGTGTGACGAACCCAGTCAGGATCAGACTCGCACCAGAGGGCCCACATCACCAAATGGATTGGAACCAGGCAGGAGTGTCCTCACATGAGTAGGGCCACATCATCTAAAGGTGAGGAACCCAGAACACGTGGCTTCAAACCATAGGACACACATCACCAAGAGGCTGGGGGTGAGGCAGGCAGGAGGAGCCTCACAACAGAGGGCCCAAAAATAAGGAAGGTGAGGAATCCAGCAGTTGCAACCTCCCAGCAGGCGGCCCAGAGCACAGAGGCTAGGGGATCCAAGCCAGAGTGAACTAACACCAGACAGCCCACATCATGAAACTGTGAGCAACCCAGACATTGGGACCTCAGAGCAGAAGGCCCACATCCCCATGGTGATGGGAACATGACAGGAGTGTCCTGGCATCACTGGGCTCACATCAGAAAACGTGGGGTGCTCAGAAGTTAGGGCCTGACGCTAGAGGGCACTCATCACCGAGGGGAGGAGGCTCCCAGCAGGCTCCAGCTGCCACCAGAGGGCCAACGTCACCAAGGCGATGTGTGCCAGCCCGGCAGGAGTGACCTCACAGCAGAGGCCCCACCTCACAGAAGGGTGAGGAACACAGCCAGGATCAGACTCTCACCAGAGGGCCCACATCACCAAGGGGAAGGGAATCAGGCAGGAGTGTCCCCACATCAGTGGGACAACATCATCGAAAGGTGAGGATCCCAGCACATGTAGCCTCAAACCAGAGGAACCACATCACCAAGGGGTTCGGAATGAGGCTGGCAGGACCGGCCTCACAACACAGGGTCCATAGAATATAAAAGTTGAGGAATCCAGCAGTTGGAACCTCCCAGCAAGCGGCCCAGAGCACCGAGGCTATGGGATCCAGGCCGCAGTGAACTCACAGCAGAGGGCCCACATCATGAACCTGTGAGCAGCCCAGCCGTTGGGACCTCAGAACAGAAGGCCCACATCCCCATTGGGATGGGAACCTGGCAGGAGTGGCTTCGCACCACTTAGCACATATCAGAAAATGTTAGGAGCCCAGCAGTTAGGGCCTGACGCCAGGGGGCCCTCATAACTGAGGGGAGGAGACTCCCAGCAGGTTCCAACTGCCAACAGAGGGCCCACGTCTACAAGGTGGCATGCGCCAGCCAGGCAGTAGTGACCTCACAACAGAGGGCCTATCTCACAGAAGGGTGAGGAACCGAGGTAGGATGAGACTCTTGCCAGAGGGCACACAACACCAAGGGGATGGGAACCAGTCAGGACTGTCCTCTCACCAGTGGGGCCACATCATCGAAAGGTGAGGAACCCAGCACATGCGGCCTCATATCAGAGGACATACATCACAAAGGGGATGGGAGTGAGGCAGGTAGGAGTAGCCTAAAAACAGAGGGCCCAAAGAATAAAAAAGGTGAGGAATCCAGCATTTGGAACCTCCCAGCAGGCGGCCAAGAGCACAGAAGCTATGGGATGCAGGCAGGAGTGAACTAACAGCAGAGAGCCCACATCATGAAACTGTGAGCAACCCAGGCGTTGGGACCTCAGAGCAGAAAGCCCACATCCCCATGGGGATGGGAACCTGACAGGAGTGTCCTGGCATCACTGGGCTCACATCAGAAAACGTGGGGAACCCAGCAGTTAGGGCCTGATGCTAGAGGGCTGTCATCACCGAGGGCAGGAGGCTCCCAGCAGGTTCCATGTGCCAACAGAGGGCCCACGTTGCCAAGGTGATGTGTGCAAGTCAGGTAGGATTGACCTCACAGCAGAGGGCCTACCTCACAGAAGAGTGAGGAACCCAGCCAGGATAAGACTGTCACCAGAAGGCCCACATCACCAAGGGGATGGGAACCAGGCAGGAGTGTCCTCACACCAGTGGGGCCACATCATTGAAAGTTGCGGAACCCAGCATATGTGGCCTCAAACCAGAGGACCCACATCACAAAGGGGATGCGAGTGAGGCAGGCAGGAGGAGCATCGCAACACAGACCCCATAGAATACAAAAGTTGAGGAATCGAGCAGTTGGAACCTTCCAGCAGGCGGCCCAGAGCACAGAGGCTATGGCATCCAGGCCAGAGTGAACTAACAGCAGAGAGCCCACATCATGAAACTGTGAACAACCCAGCCGTTGGGACCTCAGAACAGAAGGCCCACATCCCAATGGGTATGTGAACCTGGATGGAGTGTCTTCGAACCACTGGGCGCACATCACAAAATGTGGGGAGCCCAGCCGTTAGGGCCTGACGCCAGAGGGCCCTCATCACCGAGGGGAGGAGGCTCCCAGCAGGCTCCAAGTGCCACCAGAGGGCTCATGTCCACAAGGCGAGGTGAGCAAGCCAGGCAGGAGTGACCTCACAGCAGACGGCCCACCTCACAGATGGGTGAGGAACCCAGCCAGGATCAGACTCTCAACAGAGAGCCCACATCACCAAGGGGATGTGAACCAGGCAGGAGTCTCCTAAGACCATTGGTCCCACATCATCGAAAGGTGAGGAACCCAGCACATGTGGCCTCAAACCAGAGGACACACATCACGAAGGGGCTGGGAGTGAGGCAGGCAGGAGGATCCTCACAACAGAGGGCCTAAAAAATTAAAAAAAGTGAGGAATCCAGCAGTTGGAACCTTCCAGCAGGCGGCCAAGAACACAGAGGCTATGGGATCCAGGCCACAGTGAACTAACACCAGAGAGCCCACATCATGAAACTGTGATCAACCCAGCCGTTGGAACGTCAGAGCAGAAGGCCCACATCCCCATGGAGATGGGAACCTAAGAGGAGTGCCCGAGCATCACTGGGCTCACTAAGAAAAGTTAGGGAGCCCAGCAGTTAGGGCTTGACATCAGAGGGCCCTCATCACAGAGGTGAGGAGGCTCCCAGCAGGGTCCAAGTGCCACCAGAGGGCTCATGTCAACAAGGCGAGGTGAGCAAGCCAGGCAAGAGTTACCTGATAGTAGAGGGCCCACCTCACAGATGGTTGAGGAACCCAGCCAGGATCAGACTCTCACCAGAGGGCCCACATCACAAAGGGGATGGGAACCAGTCAGGATTATCCTCACACCAGTGGGGCCTCATCATCTTAACGTGAGGAACCCAGCACATGTGTCCTCAAACCAGAGGACCCACATCATAAAGGGCCTTGGAGTGAGGCAGGCAGGAGTAGCCTCACAACACAGGGCACATAATATAAAATACGTGAGGATTCCAGCATTTAGACCTTCCAGCAGGCAGCTCAGAACACCGAGGCTATGGGATCCAGGCCACAGTGAACTCACAGCAGAGGGCCAACATCATAAAACTGTGAGCAACCCAGGCGTTGGGACCACAGAGCAGAAGGCCCACATCCCCATGGGAATGGGAACCTGGCTGGAGTGTCCTCGCACCACTGGGCGCACATCAGAAAATGTGGGGAGCCCACCATTTAGGGCCTGACGCCAGAGGGCCGTCATCACCGAGAGGAGGAGGCACCCTGCACGCTCCAACTGCCACCAGAGGGCTCACGTCTCCAAGGTGACGTGTGCCAGCCAGTCAGGAGTGACCTCACAGCAGAGGGCCTACCTCACAGAACGTTGAGGAACCCAGCCAGGATTAGACTCTGGCCAGAGGGCCCACCTCACCAAGGGGATGGTAACCAGGCAGGAGTGTCCTCACACGAGTGGGGCCACATCATTGAAAGGTGAGGAACGCAACACATGTGGCCTCAAGCTATAGGACAGTCATCACCAAGGGGCTGGCAGCGAGGCAGGCAGGAGGAACCTCACAACAGAGGGCACATAGAATAAAAAAGTTGAGGAATCCAGCAGTTGGAACCTCCCAGCAGGCGGCTCAGAGCACCGATGATAAGGGATCCTTGCCGGAGTGAACTCACAGCAGAGGGCCCACATCATGGTACTGTGAGCAAGCCAGCCGTTTTGACCTCAGAGCAGAAGGCCCATATCCCCATGGGGATGCGAACCTGGCAAGAGTGTCCTCACTCACTTGGCGCACATCAGAAAATGTGGGGAGCCCAGCAGTTATGGCCTAAGGCAAGAGGGCCCTCATCACCGAGGGGAGGAGGATCCCAGCACACTCCAACTGCCACCAGAGGGCCCACGTCGCCAAGGTGACTTGTGCCAGACAGGCATGATTGACCTCACAGCAGAGGGCCCACCTCACAGAAGGGTGAGGAACCCAGCCAGGATCAGACTCTCACCTGAGGGCCCACATCAGCAAGGGGATGGGAACCAGTCAGGACTGTCTTCCCTCCAGTGGGGCCACATCATTGAAAGGTGCGGAACCCAGCACATGTGGCCTCAAATCAGAGGACACATATCACAAAGGGAATGGGAGTGAGGCAGGCAGGAGTAGCCTAAAAACAGAGGGCCCAAAGAATAAGAAAGGTGAGGAATCCAGCACATGTGGCCTCAAACCAGAGGACACACATCACGAAGGGGCTGGGAGTGAGGCAGGCAGGAGGATCCTCACAACAGAGGGCCCAAAAAATTAAAAAAGTGAGGAATCCAGCAGTTGGAACCTCCCAGCAGGCGGCCAAGAACACAGAGGCTATGGGATCCAGGCCACAGTGAACTAACACCAGAGAGCCCACATCATGAAACTGTGATCAACCCAGCCGTTGGAACGTCAGAGCAGAAGGCCCACATCCCCATGGAGATGGGAACCTAAGAGGAGTGCCCGAGCATCACTGGGCTCACTAAGAAAAGTTGGGGAGCCCAGCAGTTAGGGCCTGACGTCAGAGGGCCCTCATCACTGGGGGGCGGAGATTCCCAGCACGCTCCAACTGCCACAACACAGCTGACTTCACCAAGGCATTGTGTGCCAGCCATGCAGGAGTGACCTATCAGCAGAGGGTCTCCCTCACAGAAGGCTGAGGAACACAGCCAGGAACAGACTCTCAACAGGGGGTCCGCATAACCACGTGGATGAGAAGCAGGCAGGACTGTCCTCACACTAGTGGGGCCACATCATCGAAAGGTGAGGAACCCAGCAAAGGTGGCCACAAGCCAGAGGACCCACATCACCAGGGGGTTGAGAGTGAGGTAGGTGTCTGGACAGGCATATTTAACACTCATTTCCCACCAGGAAGAGGAATGAACCAAAGGCTCAGCGTGCCATGCCGGAACCACACTAGGGCCTGAATCAATCCTGCGGTGTTGCGGCCAGCTCACAAGAAAGCGAGTTGAAGAAAGGAGCTCAGGGGCACTGTCATTCACAAACCTGCAGAGTTATAAATGACAGCTATCGTCCAAAAATATATTGAAGTAAGGCTGCCAAGAGGACTTGAAAGCGGGGCAGAATTGCAGGAAACCGATTTCAGGAGGTAGACTGGAATTGCATGTAAAGCATAGGAAAAGAGGCAGAACGTCCACAATGATGCACTTGGCCAAAAAGGGCGTATGCGTTTTTTCCTGAATATATTCAGGAAAAAACGCATACGCACTTTTTGGCCAACCAAGCAAGCTTGCAAAGGAAATCTGCACTACAATGAAGTCTCACTGCCCCCCATTCAAAAAGGGCCATCTGAAAAAAGTGTAAAATCCAGAAAGGCAGGACAGGCCATGGAGAACTGGGAGCCTTGTTATGCTGATGGGCAGGATGTAAATTGCCAACAGCCACTCTGGAGAAGTGTATGGTGTTTCCAGAAACATCTAAAAAACAAAGCAACAGAGCCTAGGGCACTTCCACTTATGGTCCTATAGCTTAGGGAAATTAAAATCAAAAAGACACAGCCACCCCAAAGTTTGGGACGGCTCTGTTTACAAGAACCTCGTTTACGGTACAAGTTCAATATCGCAGAAAGCGAAAAATGGATAAAGAAGTTGTGGTACATACATACAATGCAATATCACTCAGCAAAGAAATCTATGTCATCAGGGCCGTAGCAGCATAATGAGTGGATTCAGGTACGATGATTCTAAGTGAAATAAGTCACCCAGAAAAAGAAACATCATAAGATATCACTACTACACGGAATGTAAACTTGGCTACACAGGAACTGAATTACAAAACAGAACAGGGTCTCAAATGTAGAAAACCAACTTATGCTTGCTTAAGGGGAAAGGTGAGTTGGGGTGCTGCATAAAACCAGAGATTGAAATTAGCACAGATACCGTTCCATAAGCCAAATATGTAATAGACAAGAGCTATTCCTTGCTCAACGAAGTGGACACAACACCCCATATTAAACGCCTAAGAATATACCTGACTAGTAAGAATCTTAAAACCTATGGATTTATACGTCTCCGAAAGAGAATCAAGCTTGTGTACAGCGGCATAAACGCAGCAGTGATAGGATTGGTGAGGATCGGTGAGCAAATGCAGACCCTTTGAAGTCATATTGCATGGTACCCATACCATGGGTCTCAACTCTCCAGGTTTAAGGGATTCTTCCTTCAGCTAAAACATGCATGTGGAACCCAGACTATGATCCACCGTGTGATTGGGAAACGTGTTCCAAGGTGTCTCAGTTTTCGTCCCCTGGTACTGGGGTGCAACATTCCAGACGCTTTACTAACACTCTCCCCACTTGGAGAGTCAGTGCCTTTAACCTCCTGTTTGTCCCAGTTTGCAATTTCTGCGGAAAATGAACAGGAATAGGGAGAACCAATGAGAGACTAGCTGGAGGTGTCTGGACGGGCAAATTTAACTCTCATTTCCCACCAGGAAGAGGAATTAACCAAAGGCTCAGCGTGCCATGCCGGAACCACACTAGGACCTGAAACAATCCTGCGGTGTTGCGGCCAGCTCACAAGAAAGCGAGTTGAAGAAAGGAGCTCAGGGGCACTGTCATTCACAAACCTGCAGAGTTATAAATGACAGCTATCGTCCAAAAATATATTGAAGTAAGGCTGCCAAGAGGACTTGAAAGCGGGGCAGAATTGCAGGAAACCGATTTCAGGAGGTAGACTGGAATTGCATGTAAAGCATAGGAAAAGAGGCAGAACGTCCACAATGATGCACTTGGCCAAAAAGGGCGTATGCGTTTTTTCCTGAATATATTCACGAAAAAACGCATACGTCCTTTTTGGCCAACCAAGCAAGCTTGCAAAGGAAATCTGCACTACAATGAAGCCTCAGTGCCCCCCGGTCAAAAGGGCCATCTGAAAAAAGTGTAAAATCGACAAAGGCAGGACAGGCCATGGAGAACTGGGAGCCTTGTTATGCTGATGGGCGGGATGTAAATTGCCAACAGCCACTCTGGAGAAGTGTATGGTGTTTCCTGAAACATCTACATAACAAAGCAACAGAGCCTAGGGCACTTCCGCTTATGGTTCTATAGCTTAGGGAAATTAAAATCAAAAAGACACAGCCACCCCAAAGTTTGGGACGCCTCTGTTTACAAGAACCTCGTTTACGGTACAAGTTCAATATCGCAGAAAGCGAAAAATGGATAAAGAAGTTGTGGTACTTACGTACAATGCAATATCACTCAGCAATGAAATCTATGTCATCAGGCCCGTACCAGCATAATGACTGGATTCAGGTACGATGATTCTAAGTGAAATAAGTCACACAGAAAAAGAAACATCATAAGATATCACTACTACACGGAATGTAAACTTGGCTACACAGGAACTGAATTACAAAACAGAGCAGGGTCTCAAATGTAGAAAACCAACTTATGCTTGCTTAAGGGGAAAGGTGAGTTGGGGTGCTGCATAAAACAAGAGATTGAAATTAGCACAGATACCGTTCCATAAGCCAAATATGTAATAGACAAGAGCTACTCCTTGCTCAACGAAGTGGACTCAACACCCCGTTTTAAACGCCTAAAAATATACCCGACTAGTAAGAATCTTAAAACCTATGGATTTATATGTCTCTGAAAGAGAATCAAGCGTGTGTACAGCGGCATAAACGAAGCAGTGATAGGATTTGTGAAGATCGGTGAGCAAATGCAGACACTTTGAAGTCATATTGCATGGTACCCATTATATGGGTCTCAACTCTCCAGGTTTAAGGGATTCTTCCTTCAGCTAAAACATGCATGTGGAACCCAGAGTATGATCCACGTGTGATCAGGAAACGTGTTCAAATGTGACTCAGTTTTCGACCCTGGTACTCGGGTGCAACATTCCAGACGCTTTACTAACACTCTCCCCACTTGGAGAGTCAGTGCCTTTAACCTCCTGTTTGGCCCAGTTTGCAATTTCTGCGGAAAATGAACAGGAATAGGGAGAACCAATGAGAGACTAGCTGGAGGTGTCTGGACGGGCAAATTTAACTCTCATTTCCCACCAGGAAGAGGAATTAACCAAAGGCTCAGCGTGCCATGCCGGAACCACACTAGCGCCTGAAGCAATCCTGCGGTGTTGCGGCCAGTTCACAAGAAAGCGAGTTGAAGAAAGGAGCTCAGGGGCACTGTCATTCACAAAACTGCAGAGTTATAAATGACAGCTATCGTCCAAAAATATATTGAAGTAAGGCTGCCAAGAGGACTTGAAAGCGGGGCAGAATTGCAGGAAACCGATTTCAGGAGGTAGACTGGAATTGCATGTAAAGCATAGGAAAAGAGGCAGAACGTCCACAATGATGCACTTGGCCAAAAAGGGCGTATGCGTTTTTTCCTGAATATATTCACGAAAAAACGCATACGTCCTTTTTGGCCAACCAAGCAAGCTTGCAAAGGAAATCTGCACTACAATGAAGCCTCAGTGCCCCCCGGTCAAAAGGGCCATCTGAAAAAAGTGTAAAATCGACAAAGGCAGGACAGGCCATGGAGAACTGGGAGCCTTGTTATGCTGATGGGCGGGATGTAAATTGCCAACAGCCACTCTGGAGAAGTGTATGGTGTTTCCTGAAACATCTAAAAAACAAAGCAACAGAGCCTAGGGCACTTCCACTTATGGTCCTATAGCTTAGGGAAATTAAAATCAAAAAGACACAGCCACCCCAAAGTTTGGGACGGCTCTGTTTACAAGAACCTCGTTTACGGTACAAGTTCAATATCGCAGAAAGCGAAAAATGGAAAAAGAAGTTGTGGTACATACATACAATGCAATATCACTCAGCAAAGAAATCTATGTCATCAGGGCCGTAGCAGCATAATGAGTGGATTCAGGTACGATGATTCTAAGTGAAATAAGTCACACAGAAAAAGAAACATCATAAGATATCACTACTACACGGAATGTAAACTTGGCTACACAGGAACTGAATTACAAAACAGAACAGGGTCTCAAATGTAGAAAACCAACTTATGCTTGCTTAAGGGGAAAGGTGAGTTGGGGTGCTGCATAAAACCAGAGATTGAAATTAGCACAGATACCGTTCCATAAGCCAAATATGTAATAGACAAGAGGTACTCCTTGCTCAATGAAGTGGACTCAACACCTCATATTAAACACCTAAGAATATATCTGACTAGTAAGAATCTTAAAACCTATGGATTTATATGTCTCCGAAGGAGAATCAAGCGTGTGTACAGCGGCATAAACGCAGCAGTGATAGGATTGGTGAGGATCGGTGAGCAAATGCAGACCCTTTGACGTCACATTGCATGGTACCCATTCCATGGGTCTCAACTCTCCAGGTTTAAGGGATTCTTCCTTCAGCTAAAACATGTATGTGGAACCCAGAGTATGATCCACCGTGTGATCGGGAAATGTGTTCAAAGGTGTCTCAGTTTTCGTCCCCTGGTACTCGGGTGCAACATTCCAGACGCTTTACTAACACTCTCCCCACTTGGAGAGTCAGTGCCTTTAACCTCCTGTTTGGCCCAGTTTGCAATTTCTGCGGAAAATGAACAGGAATAGGGAGAACCAATGAGAGACTAGCTGGAGGTGTCTGGACGGGCAAATTTAACTCTCATTTCCCACCAGGAAGAGGAATTAACCAAAGGCTCAGCGTGCCATGCCGGAACCACACTAGGGCCTGAAGCAATCCTGCGGTGTTGCGGCCAGCTCAAAAGAAAGCGAGTTGAAGAAAGGAGCTCAGGGGCACTGTCATTCACAAACCTGCAGAGTTATAAATGACAGCTATCGTCCAAGAATATATTGAAGTAAGGCTGCGAAGAGGACTTGAAAGCGGGGCAGAATTGCAGGAAACCGATTTCAGGAGGTAGACTGGAATTGCATGTAAAGCACAGGAAAAGAGGCAGAACGTCCACAATGATGCACTTGGCCAAAAAGGGCGTATGCGTTTTTTCCTGAATATATTCAGGAAAAAACGCATACGCCCTTTTTGGCCAACCAAGCAAGCTTGCAAAGGAAATCTGCACTACAATGAAGTCTCACTGCCCCCCGGTCAAAAGGGCCATCTGAAAAATGTGTAAAATCCAGAAAGGCAGGACAGGCCATGGAGAACTGGGAGCCTTGTTATGCTGATGGGCGGGATGTAAATTGCCAACAGCCACTCTGGAGAAGTGTATGGTGTTTCCTGAAACATCTACAAAACAAAGCAACAGAGCCTAGGGCACTTCCACTTATGGTCCTATAGCTTTGGGAAATTAAAATCAAAAACACACAGCCACCCCAATGTTTGGGACGGTTCTGTTTACAAGAAGCTCGTTTACGGTACAAGTTCAATATCACAGAAAGTGAAAAATGGATAAAGAAGTTGTGGTACTTACGTACAATGCAATATCACTCAGCAATGAAATCTATGTCATCAGGCACGTAGCAGCATGACGAGTGGATTCAGGTACGATGATTCTAAGTGAAATAAGTCACAGAGAAAAAGAAACATCATAAGATATCACTACTACACGGAATGTAAACTTGGCTACACAGGAACTGAATTACAAAACAGAACAGGGTCTCAAATGTAGAAAACCAACTTATCCTTCCTTAAGGGGAAAGGTGAGTTGGGGTGCTGCATAAAACCAGAGATTGAAATTAGCACAGATACCGTTCCACAAGCCAAATATGTAATAGACAAGAGCTACTCCTTGCTCAACGAAGTGGACTCAACACACCATATTAAACGCCTAAGAATATACCTGACTAGTAAGAATGTTAAAACCTATGGATTAATATGTCTCCGAAAGAGAATTAAGCGTGTGTACAGTGACATAAACGCAGCAGTGATAGGATTGGTGAGGATCGGTGAGCAAATGCAGACCCTTTGAAGTCATATTGCATGGTACCCATTCCATGGGTCTCAACTCTCCAGGTTTAAGGGATTCTTCCTTCAGCTAAAACATGCATGTGGAACCCAGAGTATGATCCACCGTGTGATCGGGAAACGTGTTCAAAGGTGTCTCAGTTTTCATCCCCTGGTACTCGGGTGCAACATTCCTGATGCTTTACTAACACTCTCCCCACTTGGAGAGGCAGTGCCTTTAACCTCCTGTTTGGCCCAGTTTGCAATTTCTGCAGAAAATGAACAGGAATAGGGAGAACCAATGAGAGACTAGCTGGAGGTGTCTGGACGGGCAAATTTAACTCTCATTTCCCACCAGGAAGAGGAATTAACCAAGGGCTCAGCGTGCCGTGCCGGAAACAAACTAGGGCCTGAAGCAATCCTGCTGTGTTGCGGCCAGCTCACAAGAAAGCGAGTTGAAGAAAGGAGCTCAGGGGCACTGTCATTCACAAACCTGCAGAGTTATAAATGACAGCTATCGTCCAAAAATATATTGAAGTAAGGCTGCCAAGAGGACTTGAAAGCGGGGCAGAATTGCAGGAAACCGATTTCAGGAGGTAGACTGGAATTGCATGTAAAGCATAGGAAAAGAGGCAGAACGTCCACAATGATGCACTTGGCCAAAAAGTGCGTATGCGTTTTCTCCTGAATATATTCAGGAAAAAACGCATACATCCTTTTTGGCCAACCAAGCAAGCTTGCAAAGGAAATCTGCACTACAATGAAGTCTCACTGCCCCCCGGTCAAAAGGGCCATCTGAAAAAAGTGTAAAAACCAGAAAGGCAGGACAGGCCATGGAGAACTGGGAGCCTTGTTATGCTGATGGGAGGGATGTAAATTGCCAACAGCCACTCTGGAGAAGTGTATGGTGTTTCCTGAAACATCTACAAAACAAAGCAACAGAGCCTAGGGCACTTCCACTTATGGTCCTATAGATTAGGGAAATTAAAACCAAAAAGACACAGCCACCCCAAAGTTTGGGACGGTTCTGTTTACAAGAACCTCGTTTACAGTACAAGTTCAATATCAAAGAAAGTGAAAAATGGATAAAGAAGTTGTGGTACTTACGTACAATGCAATATCACTCAGCAATGAAATCTATGTCATCAGGTCCGTAGCAGCATAATGAGTGGATTCAGGTACGATGATTCTAAGTGAAAGAAGTCACAGAGAAAAAGAAACATCATAAGATATCACTACTACACGGAATGTAAACTTGGCTACACAGGAACTGAATTACAAAACAGAACAGGGTCTCAAATGTAGAAAACCAACTTATGATTGCTTAAGGGGAAAGGTGAGTTGGGGTGCTGCATAAAACCAGAGATTGAAATTAGCACAGATACCGTTCCATAAGCCAAATATGTAATAGACAAGAGGTACTCCTTGCTCAATGAAGTGGACTCAACACCTCATATTAAACGCCTAAGAATATATCTGACTAGTAAGAATCTTAAAACCTATGGATTTATATGTCTCCGAAGGAGAATCAAGCTTGTGTACAGCGGCATAAACGCAGCAGTGATAGGATTGGTGAGGATCGGTGAGCAAATGCAGACCCTTTGAAGTCATATTGCATGGTACCCATACAATGGGTCTCAACTCTCCAGGTTTAAGGGATTCTTCCTTCAGCTAAAACATGCATGTGGAACCCAGACTATGATCCACCGTGTGATTGGGAAACGTGTTCCAAGGTGTCTCAGTTTTCGTCCCCTGGTACTGGGGTGCAACATTCCAGACGCTTTACTAACACTCTCCCCACTTGGAGAGTCAGTGCCTTTAACCTCCTGTTTGTCCCAGTTTGCAATTTCTGCGGAAAATGAACAGGAATAGGGAGAACCAATGAGAGACTAGCTGGAGGTGTCTGGACGGGCAAATTTAACTCTCATTTCCCACCAGGAAGAGGAATTAACCAAAGGCTCAGCGTGCCATGCCGGAACCACACTAGGACCTGAAACAATCCTGCGGTGTTGCGGCCAGCTCACAAGAAAGCGAGTTGAAGAAAGGAGCTCAGGGGCACTGTCATTCACAAACCTGCAGAGTTATAAATGACAGCTATCGTCCAAAAATATATTGAAGTAAGGCTGCCAAGAGGACTTGAAAGCGGGGAAGAATTGCAGGAAACCGATTTCAGGAGGTAGACTGGAATTGCATGTAAAGCATAGGAAAAGAGGCAGAACGTCCACAATGATGCACTTGGCCAAAAAGGGCGTATGCGTTTTTTCCTGAATATATTCACGAAAAAACGCATAAGTCCTTTTTGGCCAACCAAGCAAGCTTGCAAAGGAAATCTGCACTACAATGAAGCCTCAGTGCCCCCCGGTCAAAAGGGCCATCTGAAAAATGTGTAAAATCGACAAAGGCAGGACAGGCCATGGAGAACTGGGAGCCTTGTTATGCTGATGGGCGGGATGTAAATTGCCAACAGCCACTCTGGAGAAGTGTATGGTGTTTCCTGAAACATCTACATAACAAAGCAACAGAGCCTAGGGCACTTCCGCTTATGGTTCTATAGCTTAGGGAAATTAAAATCAAAAAGACACAGCCACCCCAAAGTTTGGGACGGCTCTGTTTACAAGAACCTCGTTTACGGTACAAGTTCAATATCGCAGAAAGCGAAAAATGGATAAAGAAGTTGTGGTACTTACGTACAATGCAATATCACTCAGCAATGAAATCTATGTCATCAGGCCCGTACCAGCATAATGACTGGATTCAGGTACGATGATTCTAAGTGAAATAAGTCACACAGAAAAAGAAACATCATAAGATATCACTACTACACGGAATGTAAACTTGGCTACACAGGAACTGAATTACAAAACAGAGCAGGGTCTCAAATGTAGAAAACCAACTTATGCTTGCTTAAGGGGAAAGGTGAGTTGGGGTGCTGCATAAAACAAGAGATTGAAATTAGCACAGATACCGTTCCATAAGCCAAATATGTAATAGACAAGAGCTACTCCTTGCTCAACGAAGTGGACTCAACACCCCGTTTTAAACGCCTAAAAATATACCCGACTAGTAAGAATCTTAAAACCTATGGATTTATATGTCTCTGAAAGAGAATCAAGCGTGTGTACAGCGGCATAAACGAAGCAGTGATAGGATTTGTGAAGATCGGTGAGCAAATGCAGACACTTTGAAGTCATATTGCATGGTACCCATTATATGGGTCTCAACTCTCCAGGTTTAAGGGATTCTTCCTTCAGCTAAAACATGCATGTGGAACCCAGAGTATGATCCACGTGTGATCAGGAAACGTGTTCAAATGTGACTCAGTTTTCGACCCTGGTACTCGGGTGCAACATTCCAGACGCTTTACTAACACTCTCCCCACTTGGAGAGTCAGTGCCTTTAACCTCCTGTTTGGCCCAGTTTGCAATTTCTGCGGAAAATGAACAGGAATAGGGAGAACCAATGAGAGACTAGCTGGAGGTGTCTGGACGGGCAAATTTAACTCTCATTTCCCACCAGGAAGAGGAATTAACCAAAGGCTCAGCGTGCCATGCCGGAACCACACTAGCGCCTGAAGCAATCCTGCGGTGTTGCGGCCAGTTCACAAGAAAGCGAGTTGAAGAAAGGAGCTCAGGGGCACTGTCATTCACAAAACTGCAGAGTTATAAATGACAGCTATCGTCCAAAAATATATTGAAGTAAGGCTGCCAAGAGGACTTGAAAGCGGGGCAGAATTGCAGGAAACCGATTTCAGGAGGTAGACTGGAATTGCATGTAAAGCATAGGAAAAGAGGCAGAACGTCCACAATGATGCACTTGGCCAAAAAGGGCATATGCGTTTTTTCCTGAATATATTCAGGAAAAAATGCATACCCACTTTTTGGCCAACCAAGCAATCTTGCAAAGGAAATCTGCACTACAATGAAGTCTCACTGCCCCTCGGTCAAAAGGGCCATCTGAAAAAAGTGTAAAATCCAGAAAGGCAGGACAGGCCATGGAGAACTGGGAGCCTTGTTATGCTGATGGGCGGGATGTAAATTGCCAACAGCCACTCTGGAGAAGTGTATGGTGTTTCCTGAAACATCTACAAAACAAAGCAACAGAGCCTAGGGCACTTCCACTTATGGTCCTATAGCTTAGGGAAATTAAAATCAAAAAGACACAGCCACCCCAAAGTTTGGGACGGCTCTGTTTACAAGAACCTCGTTTACGGTACAAGTTCAATATCGCAGAAAGCGAAAAATGGAAAAAGAAGTTGTGGTACATACATACAATGCAATATCACTCAGCAAAGAAATCTATGTCATCAGGGCCGTAGCAGCATAATGAGTGGATTCAGGTACGATGATTCTAAGTGAAATAAGTCACCCAGAAAAAGAAACATCATAAGTTATCACTACTACACGGAATGTAAACTTGGCTACACAGGAACTGAATTACAAAACAGAACAGGGTCTCAAATGTAGAAAACCAACTTATGCTTGCTTAAGGGGAAAGGTGAGTTGGGGTGCTGCATAAAACCAGAGATTGAAATTAGCACAGATACCGTTCCATAAGCCAAATATATAATAGACAAGAGCTATTCCTTGCTCAACGAAGTGGACACAACACCCCATATTAAACGCCTAAGAATATACCTGACTAGTAAGAATCTTAAAACCTATGGATTTATATGTCTCCGAAAGAGAATCAAGCTTGTGTACAGCGGCATAAACGCAGCAGTGATAGGATTGGTGAGGATCGGTGAGCAAATGCAGACCCTTTGAAGTCATATTGCATGGTACCCATACCATGGGTCTCAACTCTCCAGGTTTAAGGGATTCTTCCTTCAGCTAAAACATGCATGTGGAACCCAGACTATGATCCACCGTGTGATTGGGAAACGTGTTCCAAGGTGTCTCAGTTTTCGTCCCCTGGTACTGGGGTGCAACATTCCAGACGCTTTACTAACACTCTCCCCACTTGGAAAGTCAGTGCCTTTAACCTCCTGTTTGTCCCAGTTTGCAATTTCTGCGGAAAATGAACAGGAAAAGGGAGAACCAATGAGAGACTAGCTGGAGGTGTCTGGACGGGCAAATTTAACTCTCATTTCCCACCAGGAAGAGGAATTAACCAAAGGCTCAGCGTGCCATGCCGGAACCACACTAGGACCTGAAACAATCCTGCGGTGTTGCGGCCAGCTCACAAGAAAGCGAGTTGAAGAAAGGAGCTCAGGCGCACTGTCATTCACAAACCTGCAGAGTTATAAATGACAGCTATCGTCCAAAAATATATTGAAGTAAGGCTGCCAAGAGGACTTGAAAGCGGGGCAGAATTGCAGGAAACCGATTTCAGGAGGTAGACTGGAATTGCATGTAAAGCATAGGAAAAGAGGCAGAACGTCCACAATGATGCACTTGGCCAAAAAGGGCGTATGCGATTTTTCCTGAATATATTCACGAAAAAACGCATACGTCCTTTTTGGCCAACCAAGCAAGCTTGCAAAGAAATCTGCACTACAATGAAGCCTCAGTGCCCCCCGGTCAAAAGGGCCATCTGAAAAAAGTGTAAAATCGACAAAGGCAGGACAGGCCATGGAGAACTGGGAGCCTTGTTATGCTGATGGGCGGGATGTAAATTGCCAACAGCCACTCTGGAGAAGTGTATGGTGTTTCCTGAAACATCTACATAACAAAGCAACAGAGCCTAGGGCACTTCCGCTTATGGTTCTATAGCTTAGGGAAATTAAAATCAAAAAGACACAGCCACCCCAAAGTTTGGGACGCCTCTGTTTACAAGAACCTCGTTTACGGTACAAGTTCAATATCGCAGAAAGCGAAAAATGGATAAAGAAGTTGTGGTACTTACGTACAATGCAATATCACTCAGCAATGAAATCTATGTCATCAGGCCCGTACCAGCATAATGACTGGATTCAGGTACGATGATTCTAAGTGAAATAAGTCACACAGAAAAAGAAACATCATAAGATATCACTACTACACGGAATGTAAACTTGGCTACACAGGAACTGAATTACAAAACAGAGCAGGGTCTCAAATGTAGAAAACCAACTTATGCTTGCTTAAGGGGAAAGGTGAGTTGGGGTGCTGCATAAAACAAGATTGAAATTAGCACAGATACCGTTCCATAAGCCAAATATGTAATAGACAAGAGCTACTCCTTGCTCAACGAAGTGGACTCAACACCCCGTTTTAAACGCCTAAAAATATACCCGACTAGTAAGAATCTTAAAACCTATGGATTTATATGTCTCTGAAAGAGAATCAAGCGTGTGTACAGCGGCATAAACGAAGCAGTGATAGGATTTGTGAAGATCGGTGAGCAAATGCAGACACTTTGAAGTCATATTGCATGGTACCCATTATATGGGTCTCAACTCTCCAGGTTTAAGGGATTCTTCCTTCAGCTAAAACATGCATGTGGAACCCAGAGTATGATCCACGTGTGATCAGGAAACGTGTTCAAATGTGACTCAGTTTTCGACCCTGGTACTCGGGTGCAACATTCCAGACGCTTTACTAACACTCTCCCCACTTGGAGAGTCAGTGCCTTTAACCTCCTGTTTGTCCCAGTTTGCAATTTCTGCGGAAAATGAACAGGAATAGGGAGAACCAATGAGAGACTAGCTGGAGGTGTCTGGACGGGCAAATTTAACTCTCATTTCCCACCAGGAAGAGGAATTAACCAAAGGCTCAGCGTGCCATGCCGGAACCACACTAGGACCTGAAACAATCCTGCGGTGTTGCGGCCAGCTCACAAGAAAGCGAGTTGAAGAAAGGAGCTCAGGCGCACTGTCATTCACAAACCTGCAGAGTTATAAATGACAGCTATCGTCCAAAAATATATTGAAGTAAGGCTGCCAAGAGGACTTGAAAGCGGGGCAGAATTGCAGGAAACCGATTTCAGGAGGTAGACTGGAATTGCATGTAAAGCATAGGAAAAGAGGCAGAACGTCCACAATGATGCACTTGGCCAAAAAGGGCGTATGCGTTTTTTCCTGAATATATTCACGAAAAAACGCATACGTCCTTTTTGGCCAACCAAGCAAGCTTGCAAAGGAAATCTGCACTACAATGAAGCCTCAGTGCCCCCCGGTCAAAAGGGCCATCTGAAAAAAGTGTAAAATCGACAAAGGCAGGACAGGCCATGGAGAACTGGGAGCCTTGTTATGCTGATGGGCGGGATGTAAATTGCCAACAGCCACTCTGGAGAAGTGTATGGTGTTTCCTGAAACATCTAAAAAACAAAGCAACAGAGCCTAGGGCACTTCCACTTATGGTCCTATAGCTTAGGGAAATTAAAATCAAAAAGACACAGCCACCCCAAAGTTTGGGACGGCTCTGTTTACAAGAACCTCATTTACGGTACAAGTTCAATATCGCAGAAAGCGAAAAATGGAAAAAGAAGTTGTGGTACATACATACAATGCAATATCACTCAGCAAAGAAATCTATGTCATCAGGGCCGTAGCAGTATAATGAGTGGATTCAGGTACGATGATTCTAAGTGAAATAAGTCACCCAGAAAAAGAAACATCATAAGATATCACTACTACACGGAATGTAAACTTGGCTACACAGGAACTGAATTACAAAACAGAACAGGGTCTCAAATGTAGAAAACCAACTTATGCTTGCTTAAGGGGAAAGGTGAGTTGGGGTGCTGCATAAAACAAGAGATTGAAATTAGCACAGATACCGTTCCATAAGCCAAATATGTAATAGACAAGAGCTACTCCTTGCTCAACGAAGTGGACTCAACACCCCGTTTTAAACGCCTAAAAATATACCCGAATAGTAAGAATCTTAAAACCTATGGATTTATATGTCTCTGAAAGAGAATCAAGCGTGTGTACAGCGGCATAAACGAAGCAGTGATAGGATTTGTGAAGATCGGTGACCAAATGCAGACACTTTGAAGTCATATTGCATGGTACCCATTATATGGGTCTCAACTCTCCAGGTTTAAGGGATTCTTCCTTCAGCTAAAACATGCATGTGGAACCCAGAGTATGATCCACGTGTGATCAGGAAACGTGTTCAAATGTGACTCAGTTTTCGACCCTGGTACTCGGGTGCAACATTCCAGACGCTTTACTAACACTCTCCCCACTTGGAGAGTCAGTGCCTTTAACCTCCTGTTTGGCCCAGTTTGCAATTTCTGCGGAAAATGAACAGGAATAGGGAGAACCAATGAGAGACTAGCTGGAGGTGTCTGGACAGGCAAATTTAACTCTCATTTCCCACCAGGAAGAGGAATTAACCAAAGGCTCAGCGTGCCATGCCGGAACCACACTAGGACCTGAAACAATCCTGCGGTGTTGCGGCCAGCTCACAAGAAAGCGAGTTGAAGAAAGGAGCTCAGGCGCACTGTCATTCACAAACCTGCAGAGTTATAAATGACAGCTATCGTCCAAAAATATATTGAAGTAAGGCTGCCAAGAGGACTTGAAAGCGGGGCAGAATTGCATGAAACCGATTTCAGGAGGTAGACTGGAATTGCATGTAAAGCATAGGAAAAGAGGCAGAACGTCCACAATGATGCACTTGGCCAAAAAGGGCGTATGCGTTTTTTCCTGAATATATTCACGAAAAAACGCATACGTCCTTTTTGGCCAACCAAGCAAGCTTGCAAAGGAAATCTGCACTACAATGAAGCCTCAGTGCCCCCCGGTCAAAAGGGCCATCTGAAAAAAGTGTAAAATCGACAAAGGCAGGACAGGCCATGGAGAACTGGGAGCCTTGTTATGCTGATGGGCGGGATGTAAATTGCCAACAGCCACTCTGGAGAAGTGTATGGTGTTTCCTGAAACATCTAAAAAACAAAGCAACAGAGCCTAGGGCACTTCCACTTATGGTCCTATAGCTTAGGGAAATTAAAATCAAAAAGACACAGCCACCCCAAAGTTTGGGACGGCTCTGTTTACAAGAACCTCGTTTACGGTACAAGTTCAATATCGCAGAAAGCGAAAAATGGAAAAGAAGTTGTGGTACATACATACAATGCAATATCACTCAGCAAAGAAATCTATGTCATCAGGGCCGTAGCAGCATAATGAGTGGATTCAGGTACGATGATTCTAAGTGAAATAAGTCACCCAGAAAAAGAAACATCATAAGATATCACTACTACACGGAATGTAAACTTGGCTACACAGGAACTGAATTACAAAACAGAACAGGGTCTCAAATGTAGAAACCAACTTATGCTTGCTTAAGGGGAAAGGTGAGTTGGGGTGCTGCATAAAACCAGAGATTGAAATTAGCACAGATACCGTTCCATAAGCCAAATATGTAATAGACAAGAGGTACTCCTTGCTCAATGAAGTGGACTCAACACCTCATATTAACGCCTAAGAATATATCTGACTAGTAAGAATCTTAAAACCTATGGATTTATATGTCTCCGAAGGAGAATCAAGCGTGTGTACAGCGGCATAAACGCAGCAGTGATAGGATTGGTGAGGATCGGTGAGCAAATGCAGACCCTTTGAAGTCACATTGCATGGTACCCATTCCATGGGTCTCAACTCTCCAGGTTTAAGGGATTCTTCCTTCAGCTAAAACATGTATGTGGAACCCAGGAGTATGATCCACCGTGTGATCGGGAAATGTGTTCAAAGGTGTCTCAGTTTTCGTCCCCTGGTACTCGGGTGCAACATTCCAGACGCTTTACTAACACTCTCCCCACTTGGAGAGTCAGTGCCTTTAACCTCCTGTTTGGCCCAGTTTGCAATTTCTGCGGAAAATGAACAGGAATAGGGAGAACAATGAGAGACTAGCTGGAGGTGTCTGGACGGGCAAATTTAACTCTCATTTCCCACCAGGAAGAGGAATTAACCAAAGGCTCAGCGTGCCATGCCGGAACCACACTAGGGCCTGAAGCAATCCTGCGGTGTTGCGGCCAGCTCAAAAGAAAGCGAGTTGAAGAAAGGAGCTCAGGGGCACTGTCATTCACAAACCTGCAGAGTTATAAATGACAGCTATCGTCCAAAAATATATTGAAGTAAGGCTGCGAAGAGGACTTGAAAGCGGGGCAGAATTGCAGGAAACCGATTTCAGGAGGTAGACTGGAATTGCATGTAAAGCACAGGAAAAGAGGCAGAACGTCCACAATGATGCACTTGGCCAAAAAGGGCGTATGCGTTTTTTCCTGAATATATTCAGGAAAAAACGCATACGCCCTTTTTGGCCAACCAAGCAAGCTTGCAAAGGAAATCTGCACTACAATGAAGTCTCACTGCCCCCCGGTCAAAAGGGCCATCTGAAAAATGTGTAAAATCCAGAAAGGCAGGACAGGCCATGGAGAACTGGGAGCCTTGTTATGCTGATGGGCGGGATGTAAATTGCCAACAGCCACTCTGGAGAAGTGTATGGTGTTTCCTGAAACATCTACAAAACAAAGCAACAGAGCCTAGGGCACTTCCACTTATGGTCCTATAGCTTTGGGAAATTAAAATCAAAAACACACAGCCACCCCAATGTTTGGGACGGTTCTGTTTACAAGAAGCTCGTTTACGGTACAAGTTCAATATCACAGAAAGTGAAAAATGGATAAAGAAGTTGTGGTACTTACGTACAATGCAATATCACTCAGCAATGAAATCTATGTCATCAGGCACGTAGCAGCATGACGAGTGGATTCAGGTACGATGATTCTAAGTGAAATAAGTCACAGAGAAAAAGAAACATCATAAGATATCACTACTACACGGAATGTAAACTTGGCTACACAGGAACTGAATTACAAAACAGAACAGGGTCTCAAATGTAGAAAACCAACTTATCCTTCCTTAAGGGGAAAGGTGAGTTGGGGTGCTGCATAAAACCAGAGATTGAAATTAGCACAGATACCGTTCCACAAGCCAAATATGTAATAGACAAGAGCTACTCCTTGCTCAACGAAGTGGACTCAACACACCATATTAAACGCCTAAGAATATACCTGACTAGTAAGAATGTTAAAACCTATGGATTAATATGTCTCCGAAAGAGAATCAAGCGTGTGTACAGTGACATAAACGCAGCAGTGATAGGATTGGTGAGGATCGGTGAGCAAATGCAGACCCTTTGAAGTCATATTGCATGGTACCCATTCCATGGGTCTCAACTCTCCAGGTTTAAGGGATTCTTCCTTCAGCTAAAACATGCATGTGGAACCCAGAGTATGATCCACCGTGTGATCGGGAAACGTGTTCAAAGGTGTCTCAGTTTTCATCCCCTGGTACTCGGGTGCAACATTCCTGATGCTTTACTAACACTCTCCCCACTTGGAGAGGCAGTGCCTTTAACCTCCTGTTTGGCCCAGTTTGCAATTTCTGCAGAAAATGAACAGGAATAGGGAGAACCAATGAGAGACTAGCTGGAGGTGTCTGGACGGGCAAATTTAACTCTCATTTCCCACCAGGAAGAGGAATTAACCAAGGGCTCAGCGTGCCGTGCCGGAAACAAACTAGGGCCTGAAGCAATCCTGCTGTGTTGCGGCCAGCTCACAAGAAAGCGAGTTGAAGAAAGGAGCTCAGGGGCACTGTCATTCACAAACCTGCAGAGTTATAAATGACAGCTATCGTCCAAAAATATATTGAAGTAAGGCTGCCAAGAGGACTTGAAAGCGGGGCAGAATTGCAGGAAACCGATTTCAGG